>NC_046666.1:104244373-104255953 GCF_010883055.1 Belonocnema kinseyi | reverse complement strand
GAGAAGAATTTGAATAAAATTAGGTGCGAAAAATATCGATTTGTCCAAAAAGGCTTAAAAGAGCTGACTACGTCAGACGAAGAATGGTATGAAAGCTTGGAAAGTAAGTTTTAAATTTTTTCCTTTGAATCATATCAGTAATAATATTGAAGTTTTTGCATACTACCCTATAATGTGAGGCAGAATTTTCGATTCTCATGCACGTATTTGTATCAAAACTGAACAATTGTTTATGAGAAACATAACCCTCAATTTACCATATTCATTAGAAAAATAATACATGGTTATTGTCAATAAAATGTTATTTTCATAAGATGCTTTTTTTCAATCATGCAATTGATTCCTACCCTTCTATAGATAATCTTGGTATTTCCTGGAGTTTGATATTTCATTTTTAGTCTATCATGATGAGATCGCTTTTATAAACTGCAGTTGTCACTGAAAATTTGTAATTACAAGTAATTATTTGAAAATATTTGCAAAAGAGAATGAAGAGTCTGATTTTTTTATGGACCTGGCACCGATTCCGGTATCTTCTGCTCCTGTGGAAGGTACTGACAATGAAACCCGGGAAGAGACCGGCTTCGATGAAGAAAATGATCAAGTGATCATAGTATATATCACTACGTTAATTTTGTATGACCGCTCATCGCTTTCAATTAAACTATGCTTTCAAAATTCTCAAAATCCTTTTCCAGGGTAGTAAAGGGGGCAACAACTGTAGGGCTTATGTAGGCCCTACAGGGGGCTAAGCTGGGCACTACAGAGGGCCGCTTCATTGGCCCTTCAGGGGCAACCCACGTGGGGCCTTCGAAGGTGAGCATGTCGAAACTATGTTGGCCCTTCGTAGTTTTCCAACATAGGGCCAACGTAGTAAAGGGGCAAATCACGTGGGCCCTCGAGAGGGCCAGCTTAACATTTCCACACGGGTATAGATTATTATGGGATTAATGACACAATGGATCAATAAATTTCTTTTTTAGCTAAATGAAAATTTCATGATATTTAAAATTACATAAATAAATTATAAAAATTAGTTATTGGTAATTTTACATGGGAATAGCGACTGCAAATGTCGCTATGGAAAATTTAGAGCAATTTTAGTGCAACAAAATTTCTTTGTAGACCAAAAAGCCTATGTTCGTACGTACCTATGTTCTTTTCAAGAATATCTGCATCAATTCAGATGATGAAGGAAAATGCTACATTGAAAAAACCCAAATTCCAAATGTTTCTAAAAGAATTGTTTATAAAAATTATAGTTGGTAATTTTGTATTGTAATTTTGTATTGTATTGTTCAACAAAAATTAAAATATTTTTCAAATGCATAAAAATAGCGTGATACTTGGAATTAAATAATAACAATCTTTTATTGTTAATTTCACATAGAAAAAGTTTATACAAATCTCTTTCAAAAGAATTTGAAGCAACTTCAGGTAAAAAAAAAATATTTTCCAGGCCAAACTTTTATATTCACTTACTTCATTTGTTTACAAAATCAACAATAATTGTTGTACTTCAACAAATATAATCAAACATATATTACTTTCAGAAATATCTACACATAAATTCTATTCTACTTCGAGCCGGTGTCATTTTTAGTTGACGGTTGCTCCCAGTTCTAAGCCTCAACTAGAACTGACCGAATCCCTATTATACGAAAACTAAAAAAAAAAGATTTGAAAATCCGATTTTTCTGCGCATCGTGTCGAAACTGTTAACATACTTATTTGTGTTTGTAGTGCACTGTTGCGCAATTTAAAAAAATTATAGCTAAAATCAATTACTTTTCGTGGCCGTTATGTGCTGAAATGTGCTAAAATGTTTTTTTTTTTGCACTGACCTTTATCAATTTTTAGATCTGACCACTTTTTTTAGAACTGACCATTATAATATGCCCTGGTGTGTGTGTTGCAAGAGTTCACAGAAAAAAATTTCAATTTACATCATGTGAAATGCTCACTTCTGCATGGCTCCCACGACGGCTCACGTGTTATTTAAAAATTATTATATCTCTTAGATTTTCATGCATATTCATGAAAACAGTTTTTTTCGTTCAAGAAGATTTTTTTCAGATTTAGATATCAGATATGCTTAAGTTTTCTTATTATAGAGCACAGATAGTATTGGAGATTTTACTCACGCAGTTTACTTATTACTTCCTTATGTTTTAAATAACCGTTGTTCACTTATCTAAAAAATAATCACCAGCATATATATCATTTTCACTGAACAAATCGAATTAAAAATTAAGTCAGAATTATTGACTTTATTTCCATTAATTCATTATCATAAAAGAAAAGGATCATTCCAATGTAACTCTAGTCACTGAACTGGAATTCTGCCACGGCAAGGGCGCGGTAACTAATGAGTATTAAGATTGGACACACCTTATTTTGCACCCTTGTCACTACCAGTTACGAGGAAATTAGATTTTTTATTACAGTAAAACAGAAAGTATGGGATTTATTGTATTTTTTGTAATTAAAACAAAGATATTATAAACTTGATTAAAGCCATATGCGTCACAAAGGAGCCTACCTCAATGAGCACGCGGTACTGGTAGGATGCATTACTACTACCTATGATAGCTCTATGTGTATTATTATTTTTCTAATTCGGAAATTTCACGGGTCTATCCGGGTTCTATCAGGGAGACCTGAGCAAACCTGTATTTTAGTAGACCAGAGTAACCATCTAACCGGCTCTGCTCGGTACTCTCTAAATGTGAATCAGTGAAAAATTCACTGATTGAAATAGTTGTTAGACATTTCAGTGATTATTCAGTGATTTCGGACTTATTCACTAATCACTCCAGTGACACGAAAGTAAATCATGTAAAGCATAACCTCTAAATTTTCAAATTAAGCGTTGTAGTTACTCATCGGAACTTTTCATCTTTTTTAATATTTGATCATATTTATGGGTTTTAAGTTTTTAGTATGATTCCTTGATTAAATGTACTAAAATATTATTTTATTATGATTGCTAAATTGACATGGTGCAGTGATGCCAACCTTTAAAAGTGGTTATTCCACTGATTCAATAAGTAACCTTTCACTAAATGTCAATGACCCATTTCTAGCTATTTGAATCAGTGAAATTAAACTGTCAATCAGTGAAATTTCACTGATTCAAATTTAGAGAGTATGTATCTGGACTTCGAAACAAGATATTAATTTTTACATTCTCATCACCCGTGCAGAAATTGCCCTATTTTGCCACATTTAAATGTGGCGCTGACAAGGCCCAGACCAGTTTTTATATTTTTAATAAAAATAGTTAAATTTTAATGGGGCACAAATGGGACATTAAAATATAAATATCTATCATTAATTATAAATACACTCTTGCTGTTCCGAATTAAAAATAATAAAATGACTACCACATATGAATAATATATCAAAAAAAGTGCGGAGTTTTGCGGAGGCTTGCCCCAAGTCAGGAATTCACGAGAGATACTCTGTTAAGCCCAGGATAAAAGAACCGATAGAAGGCGAATCGGTTTAAATTGCGTATCTGTCATTTGCAGATTAAAATAATAAAAATATGTTCGGTTGGCCACATTTTTAATCGGTCATCTGTGCGCGGTGATTTAAATCTGCCATTCCACATTCGTCAAAATGCTGAGTGAATAGATTTTAATAAGACTAACAAAACTGAAATAATTCTATGAGCATTCTACGATTCATTAATGTGCATATGAATGAGTTGAGATTCAATATGAAATGGAGTTCTTAAAAGATCACACCCAATGGTAAAAATACGATGCGCACACAGCAATTTTCAATAAGCGTGAATCTGCCAATCGTAGGTTACCTCAGGCTGTGTTCAACTGAGCGAATTACGCAGATTAAAATTTTTAACAATTGTTTCGAATGAGAAGTATGAGGTAATAAATTTGAACAGCACAATGCTGATTAATGAAAAATTACATAAATTCAAATTAAATAATATTCTAATATATTCTAATTCATGCCACAATTTATTTATAAATTCAATGATTATTTAGTTGTAATTCTCTTTTTATAGTATTTTCATTAAATTATCCTGTACAGGAATTATAATATTTACACTAAATCAAGCGCTTAAGACATTCAACTTATTCAGTGCACATGCTAACGGCTGCAGGGAGTGCACGTGTTAGAAACAAACTCCGCAATTCGGTTATATCCATTTGCATCACAAACATCCAAATGTTTAGAATTTCAATACCCGCATTTTTGGTAAAGGTAATTTCGATAAGATAAAACGTAAGTGTTAGTTTTTGTAAATTTAAGATTCATATATAGTAAATGTGAAATTAATGAATAAATTTTTAAGATTCTGATGTGGTATGATGCAAATGTGTCAAAAAAAGTTCAACAAAATGAATTAAAATCCCCAAAAATAAATAGTCTGTAAATAAAAATAGACTATTTGTATGCCAGGATTTTCTTAAAAGTTTCCCATTGAACTACTTTTTAATAAATAATTTAAACTATTTAAATTAAATTTATTTTATTTAAATTGATAATTTTCTATCGGAATTATCGTTCCTCTATCGGTTAATGCTGATTCATAATCGCCACTGAATTGGTCGACGAAAAAAATTACGTGGCCGATTAAAAAAGATGATTTCTCATTCAAAATTCACTCTAACCTATGGGCGGATATCTGTAATTCCAGTGACAGATACACAATTCAGAAGACCTCAAAACCTATTCAAATGCAAGGGAATGGATTTTTGTTTCCTGGGAGCCACACATCTGCCATATCACGCTTGTCAAGGAACGTTTGGCCAACATAACCTAGTTTAAATGTTTGACGAAGTTATGTATATCGACGATTAAAGTATTATTTTTAGTAAATAATTTTTATAAATATTTTGTACGCTGACGGCTGAAACGTAATTGCGTAAGTGCAAGACAAGAACTTAATTTATTTTCATTATGTTAATAAAAATAAAAATTTATTTATATTTTTAAAAATTTTACCCGCCCGAGAAGAATTTCAAATATATTATTAGTAATTCTATAATATTTAATAGACGTGTAAATTGCGTATTTTTTTTTTTTATTAATAAAGTATTTAAAAATTTTGAAACTTACATTAAAATAAGTTGCAAAAAGATATATACAGTGAATTTTTTAACCGACGTAACTTGTCCATGCATATGCAGTATGCGTATTTATTGTCCAATTTTCCTCTCTATCTATTTGACTCTTATGGAGCTTCTGCCTATTCGAGTCGGATAAAAATGGTATAAATGCACCATTAAGTCAAATTAGATATTATAAATTGTGACGTCAGATGCCAAGATGTCTGCACGGTGAGGGCCAAGCAATAATACCAACTGCATTGTACAAAAATCTGTTTCTTTAATTATTAAAAAAAAAATTATTTTTCACTTAAGTATACTTGGATATCATTTTTTATTTTTCAAAAGCTGTTAAATGACATAATATAATTGATACACAAAAATTATAGATTTTATTAGTTAATTAAATAGATTTTAAAAATTAAAAATACTATACAAATATGGTAAAAAAAATATTTTTTGCAAGTTATTATTAATATAAAGTTTTAACGTATGTAATTGGTATTACTGTTCGGCCCTCGGGCCTTCGGCCTGCCGATATCTGGGGTTTCCCCCACCTATCATGAAATACTTCGTTTCGTGTGTTTAACGGTAACGACAAAATATATTATATTTCTTTACGATTAAGAAAATAATTAAATTAATAAAGACAATAAGTTAATAAATCGCATTGTCTGGATTCGCTTGTGCTACGAAATAAGTGCAGAGAGTAAATATTAATCAATTGAAATTGACTACATAGCATAATGGCTTCTTCTTTTCCACGAGCACATGGCATTGCACCTGATAATTAGTTAGTTTCATGCTTATCAGTCTTATGCTTGTTTAATTAAAACCTTTTATTTGACGAAAAGCAGATTTTATCATTAATGTATTATTTATCGAAATATTTGTATGATGATTTTCCCAATTGTTTCTTATGATTAACTTTATTAGGAACCTTTTTACACAATATTCATTGGTAAGAATTGATTTTTAAAATTGTTACATTATAGATTTTACTACACGAATTGTTTTTCGAAATGTTTGTGCTTTTATTTTTTAAGTAACCTTAAATGTTGTTTACTTTGTTTTGTTTATTATTATGATAATTTGAAAAAGAAGGGCATAGTTCAGAAAAACTGGATAGGCCATGACAAGTTTGCCCTAAGTAGGGCAAAAACTGCAAAAGCGTTACACGCCACGTATGGCCCTTTCCAGTTGACCCGACCAGGGCCACTTCAAAACTAGGGAAAACTGAACAGTGCCTTACCAAGCGCACGTTTATACTTCTACACCTGCAAGAGGAGGTATTAGATTTGTATAAAATTTGACCCCCCCCCCACCCCCGTTTTTGTCAAATGTCCACGTTTTAAGACGCCCTGAATTCGAAAAACAGGTTTTAATCAATGTGCCTATCTGTCTGTCTATCTGTATGTCTGTATGTATGTCTGCCTGGGTGCTCGATAACTTTTGCAAAAATTCATCTATTAGATTGGCCTTTGGTACACTCATTTGTTGTCCTAAACTAAAGATCAAGTTTCTTAGCCAGCCACTTTGGATAAAAATTCCAAAAGTGGGCACATTTTGAATATTTTTTAGACCACTTTTTAAAAATTGTTTAATTCTCTGTACGGTTATTCACAGTATTTAAAAAATCGAACAATTTGTCTAAATTACTTTTCTCAAAAAATCAAAAATTTCTAGTTATATCATTTACAAAAATTTTTAAAAAACACACGAAAATGAACATTTTATGCCAAATAACGCACGACATGAAAAAAAGTCAAAAGAAGAAAAATGTTTCTTTTGCAATGTCCCACAACATTATCATAACAACTTTTTTAATTTAAAAAAAAAATCAAAAATTCAAATTTTGAAAGTATAATAAATAATGGAAAATTAAAAATTACATTTTGCGCTCAAACTGTGCAAAATAGGTAAAAAGATGGCTTAACAAAAATTGTGCATTTAAAAAGTTTCTACGAATTTTTTATAACTCACTATTTGATAGCATGCGTATTTTGTGTTTTAATCGTCAAAAACTATATTATTAATAACAAATCAGCCCGCTTAGTGGGCACATTCTCATCACAACTTTTGTTTTTTGAAATTTCTTTTTCGTCTCGTGCGTAGGGTCGCAAAAAATTTACTTTTTTATGTTTTTAATGCTATTTTTCACAATTAATACAAAAAACAGAACTACCAAAACATTATTCATGTTTTATAAAAATGTTCCCGTTTTGAGACCCCCTGAATCCGAAAAACAAGTTTTTACTAAGCTGTCTGTTTGTATGCATGATGTATGTATGTCGGGCTGTGGGCACTATAACTTTTGAACAAATTAATCTATTCGATTGGCCTTTGGTACACTATTTAAGTGTTAGAAACTAAAGTTCAAGATCGCTAGCCAGCTATTTTTTATGAAAGTTCAAAAAGTTACAGCATTTTGAAAATTTTTGAGGACATTCTTTTCAAGTTTCAAAAATTTTCTGTACAGCTATTTATAGTATTCTAAAAGACGAACAATTGACCTTAATGACTTTTTTATGAGTCCAAAATTTACCAGAGTAATAGCATTTACAAAATTCCAAAAAACACACGAGAATGAACATTTTAAGGGTATGTGATACTTCGTCGTGTGGTAAATCGGGTTCAGTTACCTCGGGATTTTTCCAGGAAAAATAAAATTCTTAAAAACTGAATTTGGAGATTCTTTACAATATTATAGCAGACATCCCCGAACTCTTCTTTTAGGGTTAATCACAACAACAACGAAATATTGTGCTAAATAAAAATGTCATTATTTTGAGATTAGGATAGTTTTTTAGCTGTCTGTCTTTCCGATAATGTAGGTCTCTGTCATACGGATGCTCTCGGTAGCATTCAACAATAATTTTGGGAGAGAATGGTAACACACATAACTATTTTCAATTTTTTTAAATTTATCTGCTATGTCATCAGAGATTGTACCTTACTGAGAGTAGATCAACCCTCCAAACCATGAAGGCAGAAGAATCTACACAATATTGATCAAGTTAAGAATCTTCAATAACAGAAAATGCTTAACGTCCTAATAAGACAAGATGGAAAATAATATTTTTAAATTAAAATTAAAATTATTTCTTGAAAAAAAGATCCTACTCCATCTTCACTCCATTGGAAATCGAACCACAAAACTTCTGATTTCCGGTCAGGTGCTTTTCCAATTAAGCTATTAGAGGGATCAGAATAAGAACTCTTAATTCAAGAACATAACGCTAATTTGTAGCTAGGTGTTAATGTTATAAGTAATTATTTTCAAATTTTTCTTAATTTATCTGCTATATCATCAGAGATTGTACCTTACCGACAGTAGATCAACCTTCCAAACCATGAAGGCAGAAGAATCTACACAATATCGATCAAGTTAAGAATCTTCAATAACAAAAAATGCTTAACGTTTTAATAAGACTAGATGGAAAATAATATTTTTAAATTTAAATTAAAATTATTTCTTGAAAAAAAGATCCTACTCCATGTGGTTCGATTCCCAATGGAGTGAAGATGGACTAGGATCTTTTTTTCAAGAAATAATTTTAATTTTAATTTTAAATATTATTTTCCATCTAGTCTTATTAAAACGTTAAGCATTTTCTGTTATTAAAGATTCTTAACTTGATCGATATTGTGTATATTCTTCTGCCTTCATGGTTTGGAGGGTTGATCTACTGTCGGTAAGGTACAATCTCTGATGATATAGCAGATAAATTTAAAAAAATTTGAAAATAATTACTTGTACCATTAACACCTATCTACAAATTAGCGTTATGTTCTTGAATTAAGAGTTCTTATTCTGAACCCTCTAATAGCTTATTTGGAAAAGCACCTGACCGGAAATCAGAAGTTTTGTGGTTCGATTCCCAATGGAGTAAAGATGGAGTGGGATCTTTTTTTCAAGAAACAATTTTAATTTTAATGTATAAATATTATTTTCCATCTAGTCTTATTAAGACGTTGAGCATTTTCTGTTATTGAAGTTTCTTAACTTGATCGATATTGTGTAGATTCTTCTGCCTTCATGGTTTGAAGGGTTGATCTACTGTCGGTACGGTACAATCTCTGATGATATAGCAGATAAATTTAAAAAATTTGAAAATAATTACTTGTACCATTAACGCCTAGCTAAAAATTAGCGTTATGTTCTTGAATTAAGAGTTCTTATTCTGATCCCTCTAATAGTTTAATTGGAAAAGCACCTGACCGGAAATTAGAAGTTTTGTGGTTCGATTCCCAATGGAGTGAAGATGGAGTAGGATCTTTTTTTCAAGAAATAATTTTAATTTTAATTTAACACACATAACGTCAAAATTGACACACACCAAATTTAGCAAAATTAAAATTTTTTAATTAATCCACAAAAAAGAGTCCGGGAACGTCGGCTGGCATGTTTTCTATCATTTCCCAGATTTTGAAGATAAAATCTGTATTATTGTAGAAAAAAGCCGGGGGAATCTAACTCTGATAAAATCGATACTAATTCATAAGCGCCAGACAAATTAATCAAACTTAGCAAAACTAAATTTTTTCGAATTAACCCACGGAAAAAGAGTCCGGGGACTCCATTAGCATGTTCGCTATCATGTCCCAAGTTTTTAAGACAAAATATTATTGTAGGAAGAAAGCCGGGGGAACCTAAAACTGGTAAAATTGATAATTTTCTAATTATTACATGCCCTTAAGCCAAATAACGCACGATACAAAAGAAAGTGAAGATAAGAAAAATGTTGCTTTTTGAATGCCGTAAAAGGTTATTATAACAACTTTTTGAATTTTCTTGAAATATACAAAATTCAAATTTTGACAGCATACAAAATAAATGAAAATCCAAAAATTACATTTTTCGGTCAAACTGTGCAAATTACCGTAAAAGATGAGTCTTCTTCATGTTGCTTGGTAAATTTACAAGAATTAATAATTATTTAAACGGCCAAAAATGATAGTTCAATTGTCCAAAAATGATTCGATTTTTAACAAAATTATTCAATTTCTGACAGAATAGGAATACATTACTGGCTAATTATCAAGAATCTCTTCAATTTTCGGAAGATGTAGGGACATTGCTCAAGAAAAAGTTTGTAGTAAGAGCTCACTGAAATAATATTAAAATATTTTGAATAGAATCTCTGAATTTTTTTCTAACCAAAAACAGATTTTTTTAAATTATTTAAATAAACTTCCAGACAATTTCAGGACTTCATAATGTCCTAATATTTTAATATCTCCAGCAAAGTAGATTAAAATTAAATTCCGTCAAAAATCATTCACAGAGTTTAGCTTTGTACCTCCTGTTCCTGCAGCTCGCCGAATTTTACAGTATTTGTACTCCTTAACTATTTTGTTGGAAAATTGTTTTCGCTTTTGATAAAAATTAATTCATTAAAATAAAAATTAAAGTATTCTGAATTCTTGATTAAAATACTATCTTTTAGGTATATAATTTTATTACATATTTACTTGATTTAGAATTAATCTATTCTGTTGATTATAATTATTCTTTGTTTATAGGCTTAAAATTAAGTTCCTTGGCTAAAAATATAACTAATTCTTTTTTTCTTTGAAAATTTATTTTTCTTTAGTTTTAGTTTCATCTGTTTTATAAAAAAATACATCTCTTTCGTTTAAAATGTTATCTTTTCTTGTAGAGCATTATTCTTCTTGTTTTAAAATTCAGTTTTTTCTTTAAAAGTTCAAGTGTAAAAAATTCAAAAGTTAAATTTTGCAGACATAAATTTTCTATAGAATTCAGTAGTTGAATTATCAACAGACGAGTTTTCTACTAAATTAAACTATTGAAAATCCAACTACAGTACTCATTTAAAATTAAGAATCATTCAACTTTCAAAATAAAAGTCGACTATTTCCAAATTTGGGAGGTTTAAAATTAAAGATTGTTTAATTTGAAATGCTGGAAAATGGTGAAATATCACATTTATAAACCTTTTAAAACTGAAAAGTTAAGAAATTTTAAATATTAAAAATTAAAGATGGCAAATTAATTTTAAAAAAACGCAAAACCACTAATAACTGAATATTTTTGAGTTATCTATCCAATTCAAATTATTCCAAACACAATTCTTTCAAATAGAAGAATGTTCCACCGTAAACATTTCAAATTTCTCAGTACACCAACGAAATTATAAGAGAATTTCAGGAGTACAAACACCGTATCACAAAAATCAGCGAGCTGCAGAAAGTCGAAAGATTAAAATTTAATTCCTTTTTTACATTCTCATCATTTATGATTGAAGTCAAGAGAAGAAAAATATTTTTTTTGAAAGCCCTACAAGATTATTATAACAAATTTTTGGATTTTCTTGAAAAATCTAAAATACATAATTCTCATTTACAAAATGATAATGTACTTCAATGTACTTTGATCTCTTAGTGAAATTTCCAAATTTCGCAATACTAACAGCGCCAGAATTATCTTCATAAATATTTACAGGTTTTTCAATTTCTACATTAAAGTCATTTAATA
>NC_046666.1:104233776-104244273 GCF_010883055.1 Belonocnema kinseyi | reverse complement strand
TTTCTGTTATCGTTGTCGGCCTTTCATTATTTTCTATAACTTCATTACACTCTTTAAACTCAAGAAACAATTTCAACTTGTATCTCCATTTATCATAGTGTGAGCCATCAAATACTTGTAACGTAAATCCTTTGTTCTCTGACGTCGCCATTTCACTTATGCCGGTAACTAACTTTTGTTCAGTTTCACTTTTAACTTCCTTTTGATTTTCAATATCAATATCAAAGTATTCTTCTTCACTTCCGGACTCACAACGGCTCACTGAGCCTTCTCCGCGGCACAGTTCTCAACCACGCTCTGCTACCATGTTAAGATAATGGTCGAGGAAAGGGAGAATTGTGGCACACAAATTATACACCGGCACTAAACAATTAACAATAACTTTATTAATATGCGCGGCAGTCTACCTTCCGACTGCACCTCACGGCGGCCGACGATCAAGTGAAGACTCGCTTGCTCTCTCGATACATCTTTACGCGTGAACGCGTGATGGCGCTGTCATACATTTTCTCTCTCTCTCTCACTCACATAAATGTACATTATATTCTAACAATTAAAAAAAAGCCACGAGAAAAAAAACCTTGCTTTTTGAAAAATCTACAGGACTGCGATAACAACTTTTTTAATTTGATTGAAAAGTTGAACATTCCAAATTTGATCGTACCAAAAATAATGAAAAATTCAAAAATTCAATTTTTGGTCAAACTATGCAGGGTAAGAAAAAATGAAAAATCTGAAATTGCGCGCCCGGGACAGAATTACATACTTATAATGAATCACTTTTCGATATAAGCTACGAAAAAAAATGAGACAAAAATTGTTCATCCAAAAAAGATCTATAATTTTTGATAGGACACGTAGTTTTGGTTTTAGTCGTAAAAAATATCATTCAAAATAAAAATATTAAATTTGTTTGAGAAAAACGACACAAGGTATGAAGTCTTCTTTTAATCGTAAAAAATAAGATAAAAAATGTAAAAATGAACTTTTTGGAAAAAGCACAGAAAAGACAAAAGAGGACATAGGCTCCTATTTAGGACCCTATATAGGTTCCTGTATTATACCCTATGCAGATGCACAGTAGTTTTTCTTCAATCGTAAAAAACATTAAAAATAAAAAAATTTTAAAAGCAAGGAAATAAGAATTAGTATAATTCAATTTTTATGCATATTATGAATTGCAATTATATACATTTATTGAAATAATACATGTTTTAGAGCAGCTTAGAATACAATTTAAAGCAAAAGAAGAAACAAATACAAAAATAATAATAATAAATACAATTTGCTTTTTATTTTGCAATTTTTTAATAAGTAAGCCCAGCCAGAGTTACATAAAAAATGTATTATAATTGATATAAAAGTGTTGTGTATAATGTAGAAAAGTTTACATGTTGGACAAACTCGAATGCGAAGCATGAGATACATGATGAGAATGTGTTCGTTAAAGCCGAAAGCGCTTTAACAAAAGAGAGTTCAAGATCACAAAATTATAGTTGTCAGTCTGTTGAACTTTGATTTTAAAAGGTGTGTCGACGAATGCAGGAGAAATATAAAGACCGAGTGCGTAGCGCGAGATAAATACAACATCGAGTGCAAAGAGCAAAAACCAACAATCCTATCAAAAAGTGTTTGATAACAAACTTGCAGATCTTTTTCAAATGCACAATTTTTGTGATTACATCTTTTACCGTATTTTGTATAGTCTAGCCGAAAAATGTAATTTTTGAATTTTTCATTATTTTGTATGCTGTCAAAACTAGAATTTTTGATTTTTCAAGAAAATTCAAAAAGTTGTTATGATAATCTTGTAGAACATTCGAAAAGCAACATTTTTCTTCTATTTACCTTTTTTTATCTCGTGCGTTGTTCGGCTTAAAATGTTCATTTTCGTGTGTTTTTTTTTGAATTTTGTAAATCCTATTATTCTGGCAATTTTTAAATTTTTAAAAAAGTCATAAAATCAGATTGTTTGCCTTTTTTAATGCTATGAATAACCGTACAGATAATTTTTGAGCTTTGAAAAAAGTGGTCTCAAAAATATTCAAAATGTGCCCACTTTTTGAATATTTATCCAAAATGGCTGGCTCACGGACTTGACCTTTAGTTTAAGACGCTTAACAAGTGTACCAAAGGGCAATCTAATAGATTTACTTTTTAAAGTTATCTTGCTGACAGACAGACAGGCATAAATACATACAGACAGACCTACAGACAGACATGCAAACAGACACTTTCGTAAAAAACTTTAACCAAAAACTAGGGGGTCAAATTGTATACAAATCTAATACTTTCTCTGGAGAGAATGTAACAAAATAGAGGAGCATTACATTTTGAAAAGGGCCTTGAGTGAGTTAAAAACAAGCCTTAAATAAGCCCTTAATTATTAAATGGTCAGATTTACAAGTTGTCTGATTTAGATTAAGGGTGTTTTTCAGTGTTAGAGGTGAAGTTTGAAAACAATTTATTTTTATTTTTGTAGAGCATTAAATGAGCCCTTAGTTATCTGATAGAAGAGAACTAGATTCAACGTTCATTTCAAGTTCGGTTCCTCATCTGGGTATCAGAGGCAGGCCAGCCGTATGCAGTGCTGCTCAGCGATTTCTGAGGTTTGCCTTAAAAAGCAGAGGCAGACCAGCAGTATGCAGTGCTGTTCAGCGTTTGCTGAGATTTAATCTACAAAGCAGAAAAGATCAGCAGTATGCAGTGCTGTTCAGCGGTTTCTGAGACTTGACCTACGAGACAGAGACAGATCAGCAGTATGCAGTACTGTTCAGCGGTTGCTGAGACTTGATCTACGAGGCAGGGGCATATCAGCAGTATGCAGTGCTCTTCAGCGGTTGCCGAGACTTGATCTACGAGGTAGAGACAGATCAGCAGTATGCAGTGTTGTTCTGCGGTTTCTGAGATTTGATCTTCAAATCAGAGGCAGATCAGTAGTATGCAGTGTTGTTCAGCTGTTGCTGAGATTTGATCTTCAAAACAGAGACAGGTCAGCAGTATGCAGTGCTGTTCAGCGGATGCTGAGACTTGATCTACGAGGCAGGGGCAGATCAGAAGTATGCAGTGATATTCAGTGGTTGCTGAGACTTGATCTACAAATCAGAGACAGACCAGCAGTATGCAGTGCTGTTCAGCGGTTTCTGACTTTTTATCTACAAAGCAGATTATGCCACAATCTTTGCAGCAGAAACAGCGCCGTGGTTGTAATTTCTAGGGAATCGAGCATCACTTTGCACCCTATGTTAATCATAGTGGCACAAGACGGAGCACGCTGTTCGAAGTATTGCCCTCTTATCAATACCGCTTTTTGCGCTCGGTCTGCTTCACGACAATTCATCTAGGTAGCAGAGCCAGATCAGCAGTATGCAGTCCTGTTATGCTCTTCCTGAGATTTGATCTACGAAGCAGAGCCAATGTAGCTGTTTGTAATCGTATTCAATTGTTCGCGAGATATGATCTAGGTAGCAGAGGCAGAGTAGGTACTTGCAGCCCTATGCAGATGTCTATTCAGCTTTTATTTTGTATAATGACCAAAATAACAGCTTGGAGTATTGTTCAGAATTTCCGGAAACTTCATATGAGTAGGAGAGTGAGATTATCTTTTGACAGTCGTGGTTAACTCTTCCCCAGACTTGATCTACAAAGCAGAGACAGAGTAGCAGTTAGCAGTCCTGGACTAGTCTGCTTAGCCATTCAAGAGACTTACATTTGTAGCACCATTTTTACAACTGTTCGCAGTAGGCTGCGGCAATTTTTCTTGTATGATGAATTAATATCAGCTATTCAGTTGTATGCTTTTAACTGATTTGCAAGACAATCACGAAAATATGTTTTGACAGCGATTTACCTTGTAGTTCATAAATATATATATATATATATATATATAAATAAATATTTTTAATGAAATCCTTTAATAAAAAAAATCTTTAATTGATAGGAGTTGTCTTTTATTCTTTAAAATTAACTCTACTTTTAATGTGCAAAAAAATGAAAATAGATAAAATGTCCTCTGCAAGTTCAGCCTTTTTGTTCATGCTCCTTTTACATTTAGGTTCTCTACTGCTCCTCTCAAAACTTGAGCCATTCCTTTTATGCTTATATATGGTACACGGAAAAGATAATGTCATTAGGTCAAGAAAATATTCGCTTGAATCCGGATAGTACCATATTTTCTTGAGACAAGACAAATTTCTTGTTTCAAGAAAATAGTAGTTTCTTTTATGTTTATATAAAGTTTCCTTTGCGAAATAAACTGTGGGTAGGACGCACCAATATCCCATTCAAGTTGCACTCAATCTGCTTGGGAATCCAACAAATGTCGACATAGGTTGATTGTCTTCATAATGAATTTTTGTAAATAAATTACAACTTACCTTTATCTTAAATTTCGTTCAGGTATCATATAACTTTGCAATGCGATTTTTCAACAATATAATTCTCACTAGATGCTGTTTCAAACTTGGGATAAGTACACATTCATATATTTTCGATTACTGTTCAGATGGAAATTAATGTATTTAATCGTAGAAAAAATAATTTAATCATGTAGAAAACATACATGTAGAAAATATTCCATCAGAAAGTATTATACGTCAAATAATAAAAAACTATTCATGTAGAAAATATTAATTTGAAAATATATAACTGCAAGTAATTTTTTAAATATTTATGTACAAAATATTCAGATACAAAATAATCGTGTAGAAAATTTTTCACAAAAAAAAAGCGAGTGTAGAAAAACATTTGTTCCTATTCGGCACGGCCTCCAACTAAGAATATATATCAGCTGACTGTTTTCTATGTTGCTTTGCATTTTTACAAGAAGTACTATTAACTATTTAGACAATTTCGATTAAAAATAAAGAGTTTGGCTTTTTCTACCCAGATAACAATAGATGTGGGCGCATATTAAGCGCTCGCAATGTTCGCACCAAATGCGGGTACGATTCGTGTAAAATGGGGTGGTCCAAAAATGCATGGCAATTTCTTTTGCATGCTAGAGGGCTATGATCCACCCCATTTTTTCCAAATCGGAAAAGAGAATTTCCCTAATTTTTTTATTTATTTATTTTTGTTTATTTTAACAGGTGCCGGTTTTGACTTGAAGTTTCCCATGTAAAATACATGGGGCAAAATCACTTTTTTGAGTTTTTGGAATAATTTTTTAGGATTTGGAAAAATGTGACGGGAAAGTATGGAGGCCTGAAGAGAATAATCCAACGAAGAATTTAATGTATTAGACAAATAAACTTGACACCCCTTACACATGCCCAACAGTACCTGAGTACTACCCTTAAAACAAAAAATGTTAATTCTTCATGAAATCGACCTTTTGGACACTGTCTTCTCGCATTTTTTACTTAGAATTAATAATATTGGCCTGATGGAATATTTATTAATATTAATTCATTAATTTTCAATTGTTTGAACAAATGGAATTTGTTTTAATATTTTTTGAATTAAAAATTATCAATATTTCTTCAGTGGAATATTTGTCAACATTGTTTGATTAATTAAAAAAAAATTTTTTATAAAAATTATTACTTAAATATTACTGATAAATTGATTATTATTAAATTATCATTCAGTAATTAATTAATACTGATAAATACTCCACTAGACCCACAGTAATAATTTTTATTTTTTCAAAATTCAAAAGGAAATTATTTAAACAAATTCAGTTTGTTTAAATAATTGAAAATTAAGAAACTAATGTTGACCAATATTCCACTAGACCAACAGTAATAATTTCTAGGGAAAAAACAATATAAAGAAAAATTATTTGAACATATTCCATTAGTTTAAACAATTGAAAATTAATAACATAATGTTATTAAATATTCCAGTAGACTAATAGTAATAATTTTAAGCAAAAAAAAATTCAAACAAAAAAATATTTAAACAAATTTCATTGTTTAATTATTAAAAATTAATTAACTAATGATAATAAATATTCTACTAGACCAATATTAATAATTTTAAGAGAAAAAAAGACCAGAATAAAGTGCACAAAAGGTCGATTTTATGAAGAATCAAGATTTTTTGTTTCAAGGGTAGTTTTCAAGTACTCGTAGCAGTGAGTAGGGGTGTCAAACCCATATGTCTAATACGTGAAATTCTTCTTTGGATAAAGCTCTACAGGCCCCCATACTTTCCTGTCACATTTTTTCAGACCCTAAAAAATTGATCTAAAAACAAAAAGCGTTTTTGAGCCACCCTAGTGCATAATGCTCTTTACGGAATGCGTTTCATTTGATGAAAGCACTGTGATTTAATGGGTGTGGGTGCAAATTAGCCTCACGCAATGTGGTCACGCAATGTGGTCACTAAATGCGGGTACGATTCGTACATCATGATCTTTACGGAACGCGCTTCATTTAATGAAAACACTGTGCTTTGACAGTACTTGTACTTCCCATTTCGTGCTTCAATCAACTCTATTTTTAAATTATATATAAGAAGAATGCAAACTTTTCATAATAATGTATGACGTTTGACTTATGTTTACTAAAATAATTTAAACTACACATTTTCATTTGAAATTTTGCCGGGAAATCTAACTTTCGAGGTAGCAATTATCGATTACTTTCTATAACACCTTTATGCTTATTTTTGAATGTTTTTCACGAAATAGTACGAAATGTTACCAATTTTAAAGTTTCCCGATTTTATTATTATTTTAATATATATTTTTTGATATTCTGAATGATCCTCTTAGAGAAAAAATTGTTACGTACATTAGACTTTATATAATTTTGAAAATGATTTTTTTTTCAAAAATTACTGGATTTATTAATCTACTGCAGAGGACCACCATTGTCTGCCGTAACGTTTTTTTCATTTATTAAAAATTTGAATTCAATTCTTCTGGACCCTAGATCCAAAACCATTCCATCAACATATAGTTTACAATTGAAAAAAAAATTATATAAGTAAATATGTTTCATTCCCTAGTACACCTTCTTAGGTGTGTACATATTTACGTCGTATTGTAATAGATTTATACAAGGCTATAACAATTACCAACTTATAAATATACATTATATAATCTTAAATTTCACAAGTATGTACAACCTATTGAGTGTTGGAGTTCAGCTCCTTTACTTTTGATTCAAATTCTCTCGTATACTGACACAGTACCAAGCTCGGTTCCTCATTAAGTATTTTACAGAGCTTCCAATCTACTTCTACTTCGATGCAAGTTAATAGCCATTTTTCTAATTCAAATGTCACCTCTTCACCGATAACTTTCCTTATTGGACCGTCAGCCCGCGATACTAAAAATTAAGTGATCGTCGCTCGTATGCTCTTTGGAGATTTGACAGTAATACACGTGTCAATTCTCGTAACGTAGATAGAAAATTTGGACATAAGTCTATTAGCTGGGAAATCTTGGAAAATCTGGTAAAAAATATGAAATATTGCGATGATAGTTGCACGTATGCCGAGATTAGTAGAAGAAAGTTGACGATAAAAAAATCCGGCGGAAAAAGATCGGCATACGTGTGGAGTCTCTAGCGGACTGAAGGAACCGAAAGGAGCCTCTACAAAGTACCCTAAAGACCCCACTGAGTCCCCCTTCGGTTCCTTAAAAATCTAAAAAAAAAAAACGAAAAAAAACAGCAAGATCAACTTTTAAATCGTTGAAAACCGAATTCTACGTAAAAATTTCCATAAGAAACTCACGGAATAATCGCAATAGTTTTTTTGTAGCGTTAAAAATTTTAGAAAATATCATTACTTTTGCTGAAGGTGACTTCAAGCGCATCCATAAAAGCCATGGTATGATGGGCACGTAGCTGCGAGCGTTATATCTCGCATTTTGCCATCACGTATGCTTTCCAAAATGTGAAAAAAATGCGACGCAGGTGTGACGCAATGCGAGGGCATTATAAAAGCAAATCGTTGTCAAAAATCTTGAAGAAACAATAATAATAATAACATATTATTGACTTTTTATATTTATAAAGGTTAAATTTCCAACCAAAATGAAAATAAATCTTCATAATATTGAGGGGTGTGAAAAAAAAATCCCACCCCCGCGGGTCGGATCGCTTTTGCAGGCTGGCCTGCAGACCCGCATTCAGCCTGCCAACCTGAATTCAACCCGACATTTTAGAAAATTTATCAAAATTTTGAAAATTTGTGGAAAATTGAAAAAATTTTGATAAATTGCCGGTTAAATGCGGGTTTTCGGGTTGGATGTGGGTCTGCGGGTAAACCCACAACCGCGACCCGCATTGATTTTGCACACCCCTAGTAATATTATAAATTTATATTTTAATTTTTACACATAAATAGTATATACTTATGAAATTTTAATATTATATAATAATTAGCAGTTATTATATTATAGTATTAAATTATGTAATACATACATGATTATACAGCAGATTTCTATATTAATAGAATTATTACTTTTCGAAATAAGAATTAATAAGTGCGTTTACGAATTTAAAGTTAGCGCACAATTAGATGAACGAATAAGTATATGTCAAATAGCGAGAGATGGGAGGTTGATTTGACCATCGAAGTTCAACCCTTTTTTTGACATCGTTAACATATTTCGACCCGGCCCCGGCAAAACACAGCTCTCGATTGTTTGCATGTGCCTTAAAAATTGTTCCAGTTTGTTTGAATATTGTAAGGTGTGTTGTCCGCAACTTGCAAATGGTAAGTACCTAAATTTAGAATCGATTAACTCTAACGAATTAATATCCTTTGTTTGTGCGCTTTATGTTAATTCAATTCCTAACCTCGATTGCTAACTTGTATGTAAAAAAGCTGTGTCAAATTACAATAGGAATCATGGGACACAACACACTAGACTTCTCTAGGTTAAAATTACATTAATGCAAAATAGTATTATGCGTGACAAAGAATTGGAAACTGGCATGCTTCGCTTTTTTTATGTTGGAAAAGACACGAGAAGCGACAACGCACGATGAATTGCAATTGCGTGCCATCAAACTTTAATTTTCTAAATTGCAATCGTTCGCCTTTTTTACACGATGCTTTCTTGATAAACACATTTTTTGGTTGTAAATTCAACTATTTTGTTGAATATTCATTTTTTTTGGTTTATAGTTTTTTTATGTAGAAATATGATCTTTTTTGGTTAAAACTGCAACTCTCTGGTTAAAAATTGAACTGCTTCGTGGAAAATTCTAATTTTTCGCTATAAATTTCATCCATTTCGTAGAGAATTGAACTATTTGGTTGACATTTGTTATGTATTTTGTCTTTGATTTTAGCGATTTATCAGATATTGATAATTTCTAGAATAACCTTTACATTTCATTTTCAGAGGCTGTAAAAAAGTGTCCTTACTTCCCGGGCCCACAAGATATTAAGGAATTTTCTACGGATATGAACGAGATGTTTCGAATAACAAAGCAACGATTCCACCACTCCAGGAACATCCACGGGAAACCTGCAGAAACTGCGAAGACACAGGAAGACACAGGAACTGACACGAGAGGAACTTCAGGCGAGATTGAATCTCCTAGAAGAACAAGATAATTGCGATTACGATGGAGATCAGGAAATTCGCGACGGATCGTCAGATGGAGTAGATTTAAGCAATGTGTAGGTATAAGAGTTTTGAGAAGTTTATATGTAAGTATTGATAAAAAGTATATTTTATTTTCAATGCTCGTTGCCTACTTGAAAAAGTGCACGTACAGAACTACATATAAAGGATGTCCTAAATTAGGATACAAAATGACATACTTTGGTACGAGCTTTGGTATTTTTTAAGATTCTAAGAATTTTTAATAGATTTCAATATGAAATTTGAAGGGATTTTTAAGGTTTTAGGGTATTTTTAAAGGACCCCGTACTAAATACATTGAAAATGGCTGTCCGTGAAATTGGCTCAAACTTTACCATTTTGCACATGTTTTCATTCTGATCCTCCTGATTGACAGGTACAGTAGTAACCACTGATTACATTATACTCTTCTATTTCTTCTTCATCGTGCACTGGGTATGAAATAAAGACTTGATGCGTCGTTCCACAGCGAAATCGAGAATACTGTTTCAATCTTATCAGCCAAGGGACGTTCATGTTCATATGAATTTCAATTTCTTCTCCACCATCTCTATCTTGTTTATCTTGGATGTATGAAGGAGCAATATTTACCTGATAAATACCAATGGTAAGATCTTGTAAATCAAGAATAGGAAAAGCAGGAGCCACATTTTGTTGACGTCGAACCCACTGAGCGCGTCTCATGCGTAGATTTTCAACCTCTACAAGCGCTTGTAATACGTTTGGAACTTGGCTTTGCAAATAATTTCTCTTGCGTGTTCAACTGTTGGGCCTTTCATAATTATTGGTGGGTGGAATCTATTAATGATTGCGGCAGCGATGAAATAAAATTCGTGAAGGTGATGTACAGTCTGTCAAGTTAAAGCGTGGGTGGCTTTACTCGCAGTCGGTAAGGTGTATCGACATGATTTTGGTGTCAAAATATTAAGAAGAGCTCCCTC
>NC_046666.1:104231685-104233676 GCF_010883055.1 Belonocnema kinseyi | reverse complement strand
AGGGAGCTCTTCTTAATATTTTGACACCAAAATCATGTCGATACACCTTACCGACTGCGAGTAAAGCCACCCACGCTTTAACTTGACAGACTGTAGATGAAGCATAATAATTATGCCTTCAAAGAATTTGAATATGCAGCGAAAATGTCCATTCCTAGCCTTAACGATCCATCGATTCTACGTGACAATCCGAGACATATTAGCATCTTCAGTAGATCATTCCTATTGTCCATCCTGGATCAATGCCTTCATCCAGCAAGTGATTCCAGTGCGCTCTAGCCATAGCACGGCATCCCTCTGGTAATCAAGATCAATCAAGAAAATGTCTCAATTTTAAAACCAGCCCCTCACAGCATTAACCTCCCTCCCGTACTCTCTTTCCAAAATCACTGCATCATTGTTGTGAAAATCCAAAAAGTATGGTCCCAATACAGACAATATAAAGCCATCTGGAGCAACAATCATAGTAGGTTTTATCAAATATCGATGTTTGTGCTGGGAGAACGACTGTCTTAAAGCGCGAAAATTGCTACGGCGGATCTGGATTATAGAGTTCATTTGCAAACTCCGTAACGTGTCTTACGATGTAAATTTGCCTTGGTATTGCTTGGAATCCGGCATTCTAAGTAACAAACCTATGGTGCAAAGATTGTCTCACCTTTAAAATAACCAAACCTTCCAGAAATAATCTCAGAGAGCATTTCGTCCAAGTGATCTGCACGACTTCTAACATTATCTGGAACATAAATGTTACAAAAAAGAAAAATATCTACACTAGATTCTATAGACAACCTTTCTACATTTTGTCTATCATTGTATACAAAGCAAGATGTGCTTGCCGTTTGCGTTAACACAATTAAACGCATTGTACTTGGATCACCTACTACAGCACGTATTTCATATTATATGGATCTGTTACAATTAATACATAACCTGGATTCACTATTCAAGTCAAGAGGTGGGTGATTGAAAGCATCCCATCGTGTATTTGCAAGTTGCCGTTTATTTTCATCTTCCATGCCATTTATTCGTTGCATTCGCTGATGATTGTATCCTACGTTGCATACGTAGCAGATGATTTGTCTTAGAAACGCCATCGTTTGTTATTTATATAAAATACAATATAGAGATAAGTATTTACTTACAAAGGAATAGATCGGCTACACATAAAACATTAGGTTACTGAACGAATACTAAATGTCATCGGTAAAACAGCTACATATTTTTTTAAAGCTGTTAACTTCAAGAGGATAATATAGTTTTTTTGCAAATCTGTATACAACTCGTCTGTTTAAAAAAACGCAATAAGGAATTCATGCATCATACAGTAGTGTTCATGTATGCCTTATTTGATAATGTAGACTGTGACTTCAATTTTACATTTAAAAATATACAAGCAGCCAACCTCACAGGCAAGGCACACATAAACATTATTGTACATCTCGCTTTGTAGCCTAAAGTTTTACATGAAATAGGTCGTCTTTTTTATTACTCACTCACTCACTTAATTATTTTCACTATTTACATGACTCACTTACTCATTTAATAATAAGTTCTCTTACTCGCGTTTTCATGGAAACTAACTTTAATTAAAATTAAGAATAAAAACCCTCTCCGATCTCCTATCCAATTCCTCATCAGGAGACTCCTCCATTTCTAGCTGCATCCTTTGTTCTTTTTCCTCTGCAGCTTATGCCTTATTTCTGAAATGGAAAATGAAAGTTATAATCAATGCTAGAAATTACCCATTATTATGATCACAAAAATTTCATACTTACAGGGCTCGCTCTTGTTGCGATTTACATTGTGTTAGCCAATCTTTAATCCACTTTTCTACATTTGCAGCAGTTTCTGATGGGTAGTGAGATGTTACAGCATCTTTAAAAAAGAAGGGGGAGGGTCGGTAAGGCCGGTTTTTGGCCTAATTTATTTTTGGACCAAAAAATCTAAAAAAATCATGGTAGTATCTTATAAGTATCCCGAGTCGATTG
>NC_046666.1:104229266-104231585 GCF_010883055.1 Belonocnema kinseyi | reverse complement strand
TTTTGTCTTTTATTGAAAAGAATTGTTTTAGACTAAGAATTAAGCTATTGTAGTTTTTGTTTAAAAGGTTTCTTTTTCAGTTAAAAATGTAACTATTTGATTGTTTGGTTAGAAATTTGTTTGATTTAAAACCGAATAATTTGGTCGAAAATTCACCTAGTTAGCTTCAAATTCAATTGTTTGATAGAAATATCAACTTAATAACTGTTACATGCTTAGTTAAAAATTGATCTTTTTCGGTTAGTAATTCGATTATTGGACTTAAGATGAACTATTTTGTAAAGAAAAATTATTTATTTTTGAAGGATTCATCATTCTAGTTAAATTAAACTGTCTGATTAAAAATGAAATTTTTGTGTAAAAAAATCATAGTTTTGCGTTGAAAATTCAACTGTTTTATTGATAGTTCGTTTTTCTAGCTTCAAAATTAAACAATTTTGTTAAAAATGCATGTACTTCTTTCAAAATTTATCTCTTTGGTAGAACATAATAATCTTATTGGCCGAAAATTCATCTTGTTCGTAGAAAATTTGACAAATTTTTTGAAAATTTATTTCATACGTTAAAAACTAATTTTTTTATCCTGAATATTGGATAAGTTTAAAATTCGTCGAGAAATTCATTTTTGTTAATGAAAATTCGATCATTTGGTTCAAATTTTTTTTACTAAAGTTTTTTTTTACCTGAAAATGTAACTATTCCATGTGTTTTGCGGTATACTGTAATACTTCACGTTTGTTTGAAACTTTATCCTGTATATTGTATGAGTGTAAAAATCAACTATTTGGTAAAAGATTGATCTATTTTGTTAAAAAATCGTCTCTTTGGGTCGAAAATTGATTTTCCTTGTTGAAAATTCCATTCTTGTTTAGATTGCAGAATAGGGGCGTCATCTCTATTTTCGCTGGATAAAAATTTTGGTTGGTAACAAACTAATAGAATCTTTAATCGAACGATAAATGAATCGATTTGATGAGGGAAAATTTAATATTATTGTTGCTTTTATTATTATGATGTCTCAAATATGGGTCCGTCATGATATATCGTAGTAATTATATTTAACGAGAAGTTGGGAATGGGTAGTGATTTGACCAGCATTATTCTTTTTACTAGTCATAGGGGTGCCTTCCCGCCCCCACGAAACGTTGGAAAAGGGTAGGGTTTTGAAAAAATTATTTTTGTGACCTGTCAAACGGTTGTTGCTGACCGTTTGGATGTTTAAAAGTACCTAAACGGTGAGTTAAATATGATCATTCCGATATCGTGACATACCCATATTTAAAATTTCGTAGTCACAAAAGTTACAATAATTTTGAACTTCTGTCTGGTCAAATCGCTTTATTTACCTGTCAATTAAAGATTTCAATAGTTTATTTCAGAAAAATTCTGTTTTTCCAGGTAAAAACAGGTGAGGCCCCAATTTAGCAAATGCACCCAATTGTTTGTTTGAAAATTAAACTGTTTGATAGAAAATAGACATTCTTTGTTAAAAGTCGTCTTTTTGGCTAGGAGATTTTTTTTTATTAAAAGGTCAACTTTTTAGTTGAGAATTGAAATATCTTGTTAAAAATTCATCTTTCTAGATTAAAAATGATCTTATTGTTAAAAATTTATGTTTTTTTATTTAAAATTCCACTGTTTTCTAACATATTAGACCGTAAATACTATCATATATGGTAGAAAAGTAATTTGTTTTTTTGAACCTAAGAAATTTTTTTGTAAATAAAATATCCACCTGAAACTTTGGAAAATGTATTAGAGTACAATAAAGAACGTTTAGGTACTGCATTTTGGTAGGAACTTCACTGAAAATTATTTCATCTTTTTTCTGAACCTCGACATTTTTTGAGCGTTGGAACTTTTTTTATACATAAAATATCGGTCTCAAACTTTGAGAAATGCAAGAGCCGACAGAAAACTACGTTTAAGTACAAAGCTTAATAATAAAAGATGTAAAAAAAATTTCAACTATCAATTCCATCGGCATCAACCGGTAATGTTGTACACGAAAATACGAATCCTCTAGAGCCTCGTCTAGTGGCCGCCAGGGTTCCTATTTTCGTGTACAACGAATTTTAAACTTATCCAATATTCAGGATAAAAAATTAGTTTTTAACATATGAAATAAATTTTCAAAAAATTTGTCAAATTTTCTACCAACAAGATGAATTTTCGGCCAATAAGATTATTATGTTCTACCAAAGAGATAAATTTTGAAAGAAGTACCAGGTGTATACATATGAAACCGGTATTTTTTCAAGAAAAAAACACATTTATTTCAAGAGAATGATAACAAATATTTTATTCAAAGTATGCGCC
>NC_046666.1:104227391-104229166 GCF_010883055.1 Belonocnema kinseyi | reverse complement strand
ACTCGGGATACTTATAAGATACTACCATGATTTTTTCAGATTTTTTGGTCCAAAAATAAATTAGGCCAAAAACCGGCCTTACCGACCCTCCCCCTTTATCGTCGGTTTCAGAATTATGTACAAGAACTGCCAAATTTATCGTAAAATCAAAGTTATTTAGAAAGCACACACTTACTAAATAGTACTCTGAACGTGAGTAGATTTTTGAAGGCAAGCTTTTTCTGACCTCTTCCTTGAAATGTGTATTTCATTCCAGCTTCATAAGTGAGAAGAGGATCCATAAACTTCTTTATGGTTATGCTGAGTGTGTAATATTGCCCTAATTGCTTTAATGCTGCACTCTAAAGAAAAACAGACAATTTTTTGTGTAAGAAAAAGTTTATAATTATACCTAGTGGTGCAGTGGAGACCTGGCGGGGCATGGTGCCACCAGGATATTCTTTTTGAAGGCCGGACAACATCAAGCTACTTTCTTGCTACATATCGATGGGTCCTAAAAAAAAATACGCAACTTATGGAGACAGAAACTGCGTACCTTGCGCACTCTATACTATGTATATAGAAATTTCCATATACTTAGTATAGAGTGCGAGAGGAACGTAGTTTCTATCTGTCGCCGTGAGTTGAGTATTTTCTTTTAGGACCCATCGATATGAAAATTGTTCCAGTTAACAAAATAGTTGAATTTTCAAAACAAAGATTTTTTTAAAGTAGTTGAATTTCTAACCAAACACAACAATTTTCTGCTTAAGGACATGTGACACAGCTAAATACCTATATTACCGACTGCCTATTAGTTAATTTTCTAACTTTTCAACAGGATATTTCAATTCGTGTGGGAAAGTTTCGATTTTCTTGTAGAATAACTGGATCGTCAATTCCATATTAAAAGTTAAAAACTATATGATAATAACCGAAAATGTATATCTACATGTAGCCTAAATATGTAATTTTTTTCACAAAAAACGCAAAGTATCCTGAACCCAAATTATCGACACAAAAATCGGTTTTTGAAGAAGATGTTAATTCAGTTCGATGTAAAGAATTCTTATATTTAAACTCTACCGAGATTAAAGCAACGGATTGTCTAAAAAGAGTTCCTTTCTGTGAGTTTCAACTTATCTTCCGTGTTATTTTATAGTGTTAAAAAAAAAATTTGCGTCAAAAATATAACTTAAATTTCCATGATCCAATTTAATTTCTTGCTTAGCTGATTTGACAAACGGTAATGTCATGACAACGGACAGCCAAATTACAGAACCTGTCTCAACGCTGTGTACCAATGGAATTCTATCGTTCGCCGAGAAAGGAAGACGTAGTCGCTTCGAAGACTCTCTGGACGAACTTGCTGAGTGTCAATGTAGGTACAAAAAATACCGTTTGCAGTATTTAAAAAATGTTGTAATCGCGTAAAAAGGCGTAAGATTTGTATTCTGAAGAATTGGAAATATTTTTGTTTATTTTGCTGTGACAAAAGAAGATGCTTTGCTATTCAAAAAGTAAATACAATAGGAGTACTAGTAGAATGGTTCTGCAGGGCCCGGGGAAACAACGTTCACGAGGAACGCAATCTTTTTCCCGCACGTAATTTAAAAGAAGACGAGAAAGTCGAACAGAAATTGAAAGAAAGGAGATTTTACAAGAAAGTCGTCTGAACTTTTCACATTGTAGCATTATGTTTTGAAAGTATAATCTGTGATGTTGTAGCCCTAAAGAAAAAGATAGACTGGCAGTATTTTTCATAAAGTGCGTTACCAGTTTAAGGGGGGGGGGGG
>NC_046666.1:104223531-104227291 GCF_010883055.1 Belonocnema kinseyi | reverse complement strand
TCTCTTAGTGAAATTTCCAAATTTCGCAATACTAACAGCGCCAGAATTATCTTCATAAATATTTACAGGTTTTTCAATTTCTACATTAAAGTCATTTAATAAATCTTTAATTAGTAAAATCTCACTTACTGCTTCCGACAGTGCAACATATTCTGCAGCTGTTGAAGACTTTGTCACGCTTCCTTGTTTTCTCGATTTCCAATGAATCACATTACCAAACAATTTTACAACGTAACCAGTTATTGATTTCCTATCTACGTTGTCTCCTGCCCAGTCGGCATCAACATAACATTCAAGCGTATCTACGTTATCATTTCTCTTAAATCTTAATTTCAAATCTTTAGTCAAATACAAATATTTTAAAATTCTTAACGCATATTTATAGTGTGTTTCATTATAACAATTCTGAAAACGACTTAAATAATTTACACTGTAACTTATATCCAATCTAGTTGCAGAACTTATATACAAAAGTGCTCCTATTAAATTCCTATATTTTATGTTTTCATTTAATTCTTCCGCAGGTTCTAACTTTAAATTCTGCTCCATTGGAGTCTCGTACAATTTTGCTTCTTCAATCTTATATTTTCTTGCTAATGATTCAATATAATTTTCTTGATCTAACGACATCTCATTGTTATTTTCATCATATTTAATATTAATTCCTAGGTATGTTTTAACTTTACCTAAATCTTTCATCTGAAATCTTTCTTTCAAAGCATTTTTAATTAAATTTAAATTTTTCTTATTTTTGCAACATATTAATAAATCATCCACAAATACAATTAAATATATAATCTCGCTTTTAACTTTCATAGTATATAAACAATAATCATGCTCACTCCTTTTAAATCCCAATGATATTAAATAATTATCAAGACACTCGTACCAATCTCTAGGGCTTTCTCGCAACCCGTACAATGCTTTGTCTAACATGCACACTCTATCAGTTCCGTCTTCATATCCTTCCGGCTGTTTTACAAATACTCTCGATTTTACCTTACCATTTAAAAATGCTGTATCTACATCCATTTGTTCAACCAATAATCCATTTTGACAACAATATGACAACAATATTTTTAAAGTTTGAGTTTTCGCAACCGGTGAATAAATATCGTCCAACACATCAGTCTGTTGGAAGCCTCTTACAACAATTCTCGCTTTATATGAATTTTCGCTTTTCCTAGTATAAATCCATTTTAAATCTAATACCTTTTCATTTTTCAGTTTTTCGACTAATATCCAAGTTTTATTTTTATTTAAACTATTCATTTCTTTATTCATTGCATCTATCCAAAAATTAGACTCATTGCTTTCAATTGCCTCATTAAAGCTTACTGGACTATCGGCACTACAATAATTTACATAGATACAACCACTATATACATAATTATCATCAAATCTAGCAGGTCTTTTAACATTTCTTTGTGATCTCCTTAAATCAGTTACATTTTCTATTTCATTTTCATTTAAAGTTTCTAAATCATTTAAATCATTGTTGCTTACATTTTGTTCTTTATTTTCATCTACATCTTCATTTTCAAAAACATCGTCATTTAACCCAATACATTTTACATCTTCCTCAATTACATCAACATGTCGCGCTACAATGACTCTATTTCCTATCAAAACTCTGTATCCTGTTACTTCATAGCCTACTAAAATTCCCAAATCTGCTTTTCTATCCCATTTAGAATTTCTTTTACTTTCGGGGACTCTAACAAATACTTTACTACCATACATTTTCAAGTATTTTGTGTCTGGCTTAATATTAAAAAATATCTCATACGGAGATTTATTTCTTTCAATCGTATTTGCAATTGTTCTATTTTTTAAATAAGCTGCAGCGCAGACTACTTCTGGCCAATATCGTTTCTCTAATTTAGCCTCTGCTAATAAACACCTGGCGCTATCCATAATCGTCCTATTGTACCTTTCCGCAGTACCATTCAACTCATGTACATACGGTGGACATGGTTCACATTCAATTCCCCTTTTTCTAAATAATTTATACATATTTTTATTCAAATACTCAGTGCCGTTATCGCATCTCAACTTTTTAATACTTTTGCCAGTGTTATTCTCAACTAAATTAATATATTCTTCAAATTTATTATAAACCTCGTCTTTTGATTTAATTGGATAAATTTTTGCTACTTTACTGTAATCATCAACAAAAGTCAGAAAATATTTTTCCCCTTTGTAACCTTCCGAATGTGGCCCATTTAAATCAGTGTGAACAATTTCTAAAATATCTTTAACTCTTTTTCTATTATTATCAAAAGGAATATTGTGCATTTTATTTTCAATACACGTTGCACATTTAAAATAATCTGATTCTATCTCATTAGGCAAACCTTCCAAAATATGATTTTTACACATAGTATTTAAATAATTAAAATTTACGTGTCCCAACGTTATGTGCCATTTTTCTTTTAAAGTCATTTTTTCATTATCTTTTCTTACTGTATTTGACTCAAGATTATTTTCTAAATAGCTTGTCATTTTATAAATCCTATCCTTTTTCCAAGCAATTGCAATTAACCTATCATTTTTATCAAAAATTTTTGCATTATCTCCAATAGATACTACTTTATTTTTATCTGTTACTTTTGCAAAACTAATCAAATTTTTATCCATTTTCTCAACATAAAATACATCTTTCATTTCAATATCAATTTCTTTAGCATAAACCTTGAATTTACTATTTATACAGCCTACTTTAGTCGCTTTTAAAATTCTTCCATCGCCTACTTTTACTTTAATCGGTTCTTTTAAATCTACAAACTCATAAAAATAATTTTCATTATTTATGACATGGTCCGTACAACCACTATCCAAAATCCAATCAATCTTGTTTACATTACCGCTTTCTATATTCGCAGACCTAACCTGTACTGTTGCGCTAAACGCTGCGCCATCGTTTGTACTCTGCTGACCTTGGCTGCCGTCGTCCTGACTCTTGCGCCTCGGCCGCGTTGTCCATAGCCGTTCCCTCCTCGCCGGTTTGAACTTGCTCGCTGCTGGCTGGTTCCGCGTCCGCGCGCGCCTCCTCGCTGTTGCGGGTAGCCTCTGCCGGTTCTCCCTCTTTGTTGTGGCGCGCGACTCACGGAATTGTTTTTCGTCGGGCAATCGTATTGCATGTGACCTACACCACCACATGCATAACATGTCCTATTGTTTTCTTGAGCTTTCTTCTTCTCAAATACGAAAGCATTCTGTCTTGAATTTCCACTATCACTTTGTCTCTTTTTGAATTCTAATTCTAACTTAGATTTTACAAATTCAACTGTTTTTTTCTCTTTCTGGTAACGCATCCACAATATCTACTATGTGCGTTAAACTTTCTGGCAACGTTAACAAAAAATAATTTAACTTATCTTCCTTTGTCACTTTTTCTCCTGCATTTTTCAGCTCATTTACAAGCTTTTCAAAATTGTTGTAAAAGTCTGTCGGGTTTTCACTTTCCTCCATTTTCAAATCAAGTAACTTTCTTTTACACAACAGTTTCACAGCACTACTTCTCACTAAATAATGTTCATCCAATTTATTAATCATTTTCTTAGCACTTTCTTCTGAAATGATTAATTCCAACTGCGTATTCGTCATACTATTCACAATGTAATTTTTCGCTTTCAATTCTTTCTTTTTCCAGTCGGTTTCTGTTATCGTTGTCGGCCTTTCATTATTTTCTATAACTTCATTACACTCTTTAAACTCAAGAAACAATTTCAACTTGTATCTCCATTTATCATAGTGT
>NC_046666.1:104220883-104223431 GCF_010883055.1 Belonocnema kinseyi | reverse complement strand
CCCCCCCCCCTTAAACTGGCAACGCACTTTATGAAAAATACTGCCAGTCTATGTTTTTCTTTAGGGCTACAACATCACAGATTATACTTTCAAAACATAATGCTACAATGTGAAAAGTGCATACCACTTTCTTGTAAAATCTCCTTTCTTTCAATTTCTGTTCGACTTTCTCGACTTCTTTTAAATTACGTGCGGGAAAAAGATTTCGTTCCTCGTGAACGTTGTTTCCCCGGGCCCTGCAGAACCATTCTACTAACATTCCTATTGTATTTACTTTTTGAATAGCAAAGCATCCTCTTTTGTCACTGCAAAATAAGCAAAAATATTTCCAATTCTTCAGAATACAAATCTTACCCCTTTTTACGCGATTTCAAAATTTTTTAAATACTGCAAACGGTATTTTTCGTACCTACATTGACACTCAGCAAGTTCGTCCAGAGAATCTTCGAAGCGACTACGTCTTCCGTTCTCAGCGAACGATAGAATTCCATTGGTACACAGCGTCGAGACAGGTTCTGTAATTTGGCTGTCCGTTGTCATGACATTACCGTTTGTCAAATCAGCTAAGCAAGAAATTAAATTGGATCATGGAAATTTAAGTTATATTTTTGACGCAAATTTTTTTTTAACACTATAAAATAACACGGAAGATAAGATGAAACTCACAGAAAGGAACTCTTTTTAGACAATCCGTTGCTTTGATCTCGGTAGAGTTTAAATATAAGAATTCTTTACATCGAACTGAATTAATATCTTCTTCAAAAACCGATTTTTGGGTCGATAACTTGGGTTCAGGACACTTTGCGTTTTCTGTGAAAAAATTACATATTTAGGCTACATGTAGATATACATTTTCGGTTATTATCATATAATTTTTAACTTTTAATATGGAATTGACGATCCAGTTATTCTACAAGAAAATCGAAACTTTCCCACACGAATTGAAATATCCTGTTGAAAAGTTAGAAAATTAATTAAAAGGCACTATGGAACGTTTGAATGGTCCTAAATTTCTGTAAATACAACAAGAAATTCTAAAAAATTTTCAAAATTAAAATTTTTTGTAATTCCTTAAATTAAAAATTTAGAACCATACAAACACTTTTTAGTTCAATAGCGAAAGTCTCGGATAATAATTTCTTCTGAACCAATCCGAAGCCTTCCGAACCGTTCTGGAATCTGTATCCGAACCAATCCGAGATAATTCGGACCTATCCAAAAATGTCTACATTTCGTTTTATCCAAATCGGTCGAAAATTAATTTTACTGAATCTGGTTCATTCTGAACTTTTAACCGGAATAAATTTAAACCAAATTTTCAATCCAAATGAATTCGCCAGGGTTTCCTTTAATCAATTTGCCAAAATTTCAACTTCATTTTCGTAATTCCCTGATTTTTCCTTGACTAATTTTCTAATGTCGTTGAACACTAATATGCACATACCAGCACTCTAGCCTTGTAATAATATTAAAATAGAATCTTTTATAAACGATGAAAAACAGTATTTCAGATTGAAATTTAAAATTTTCAAATTTAATAATTTATTTTAAACCAAAAGTTTTTTCTGCTATAAAAGATGGCTTTTTTACAAAATATTTCAATTTTCAATCTAATTATTACATGTTTAACTTAATAGTTCAATTTTCAGCCTTAAAAGACAAATTCCCAACAAAAAGGGCCTATTTTATATTTTAATCAGAAGAGATGAAATTTATTCAAGCCAAAAGACGAATTTTCTCTAAAAGAATTGAATTTTTAAACAAAAGATATGATTTTTCACCAAACAATTGACCACGAAAATTATTCTATCTTCAAAGTATAATTTACCTAAATTTTTTCTTCTTTTATGACTGTTAAACATTTTTGGATGGAAAATTTAAAAATATTTGGTTCAAAGTTTAAGGGCATGTGATACTTAGAAAATTATCAATTTTACCAGTTTTAGGTTGCGACGGCTTTTTTTCTTTAATAATCAATATTTTGTCTTAAAAATTTGGGACATGATAGCGACCATGCTAACGGACGTCCCCACACACTTTGTTTTTGGTTTAATTCAAAAAAGTTTTAATTTAGCAAAATCTGATTAATTTGCATAGCGCTTAGGAATTAGTATCGATTTTACCAATTTTAGGTTCCGACGGCTTTTTTATTGAATAATTAATATTTTGTATTAAAAATTTGGGAAATGATAGCGAACATGCTAACGGACGTCCCCGCACACTTTATTTGTGTTTTTTTTTTTTTTTAAATTTTTTGATATTGCTAACAACGTGTGTATATTTGGAGGTTATGTATGTTACAATTCTCCTGTGCGTTACTTCCAAACTACACAATATTTTTGGCCAAAAACTTTGGACTTGCAAATAAACATAGTAACTAATCTCCCGGAACTAACCTTGTATGCAGGCAATCAAAAAAGTTTATTTCATAAATAATTTCCCAGTAGCGAAAAATTTAACATTAGTTTCAAAGTTTCATGCTGTTTCGTACGCCCTTTACGCCGAAAATTTCAAAATTTATCTATCTACATTACCAGCTAGGCTGGTA
>NC_046666.1:104217526-104220783 GCF_010883055.1 Belonocnema kinseyi | reverse complement strand
AATACGCCTCAGTTTCAGCTATGAGCTCCTCATTTGAGTGAAAACGCTTACCGGTGAGCCATCTCTTCAGGTTAGGGAACAAGTAATAGTCGCTGGGGGCCAAGTCTGGTGAATACAGTGGCTGAGGAACCAATTCGAAGCCGATTTCATGCAATTTTGCTTGTGCAACTAAGCATGAATGAACAGGCGCATTGTCGTGGTGATAAAGCGGTTTTTTCTTCTTCAAATGCGGTCGTTTTTCGGCGATTTCTATTTTCAATCGGTCCAATAATGATGAATAGTATGCTCCGGTTATGGTTTTACCTTTTTCAAGATAGTCCACGAATATTATGCCATGTGCGTCCCAAAATACGAATGCCATAAACTTTCCGACCCATTGTTGCGTTTTTGGACGCTTTGGAGCACTTTGGCCCGGTGGAACCCACTGTTTTGCCTGTTGTGTTGATTAAGGAGTGTAGTAGTGGATCCAGGTTTCATCCATGGTTATGAATAGGCGCAAAAACTCGGTGGGCTTACGCGAAAATAATGCCAAATTCTGCTGGGAAGTTCTCAGACGAATTCGTTTTTGGTCCACTGTGAGCAAACGCGGCACCCATCGCGCGCAGAGCTTCTTCATGCCCAAAACTGAATGCACGATATTGCCCACACGTTCCAATGGTATGCCTACAGCATTAGCCATATCATGGATTTTTTCGACATTTTCTGGTGTAGTGACCTCTTTTGGGCGCCCAGATCGTTCAGCATCAACTGTGCTCGTACGGCCACAACGAAACTCGTTAAACCATTTATGAATCGTTCCAGTCGACAGTGCAGAGTCTGGGTAATACTTATCCAGCTTGACCTTGGTCTCGGATATCATTTTCTTGCCAAGATAGTAGTGTTTGATCAAAACTCGAAACTCAGATTTTTCCATATTAAAAAAAACTCGGATGTTAGTCGCTTCTCAGTACTGTAACTTGTAAATGCGTAAACTTAAACGGCTGAAGTTTTCACAGGCGTCATTTGAAGGATCAAGCTCGACGAAAATGGTTCACATTAGTGAATACCAATGCCATCTCTTAGAATTTTCAGGTACTTATCAGACTGCCTAGTACAACAAAGGCAGTAATTCCAAAACCGTTTACTCCAAAGGTAGCTTTCGTCCCATTTGTTCCTCCCAATCCGAAGTCAATCAAAATGCTGCGCATGCAGGAACTTAAGTACACAAATTCTCCTGATTTTTTTCATGGGCAAATTATACAGAGTAACTAAAAATTTTGAGAAATCTATTTTATGTCTGATACTTGCAAAATATTGCATTTCTGCAACTCTATATCGAGTATAATAGTTATTACTACCAAAAACCAGATTTTAAATTTAAAATAAAAAATTTTAATAAGCAAAAATAAATAAAATCAATATCGCCGAATTTGTAGTTTTCGAAGATCTCACCGGATGTCAATATTTTTATTTTGAGTTACTCAAATGCAACTGTTTGGTTTAAAATAAAAATTTTGTTAAAAGGGTCATGCTTTTTTATTGAAAATCGGACTTTTTAACAGAAAATTAACTAATTATTTGTAATTCTTATTTTGGTGCTAGAAAGTAAACTGAAATTTTCTTTGGATAATACTTCAATTTTTTTTTGAAGATCCATAATTTTTAGTTGAAAATCCTACTGCTTTGTTGAAAATTTAACTATTTCGAGAAGAATTTTCTTTTTGTTTAAAATTTATATTTTGCTGTTGAAAAATGAACTGAAACGTTTTCTGGTAGAAAATTCAATTTTAATGAAAAAAAAATTGTCATTTTGTATTCGAAGTTGCTCTGTTTTCGTAAAATTGTATCTTTCTTAGACAAAAATATCACTATTTGGTAAAGAATTCAACTATTTTCTTAAAAAATTATACTTTTTGGTAGAAAAATCGAATTTTTAAATTCAAAAATTAATTTTTTTTAGAAACTTATTTCTTGTTTAAAAGTTCAGATTTTGGCCGTGAAAAGTCAACTGAAATCTTTTTTATCCCAAAACTTTTATCTTTGAAAATGCAACTTTTTGATTAATAATTATTCTGATTTGCTTGAGTGGTTAATTATTTTCTTTGAGAGATATGGTTGCATCGCGTTGTTAAGAAATCATTTTTTTTTGAGATTCAAATTTTTAGTTAAAATTTCAACTCTTTGGCTGACAGTTTAACTATTTTGTTGAAAATTGTTCTTTTTATTCTGAAAAATCAGATGTTTTGTTTGGAAATTCAATTTTTGTGACGAAAACTCGTCTTTTCGCTTGTTTGGTTGAAAACATGTATTTTTGGTTTTAATTTTTTTTTCCATAAATTTCATCTTTTTGAATTTAAATATAAACTATGATAATTTCTTGTTCGGAAGTTATCTTTTTAGCTTGAAAATTAACTATTATATTTAAAATTGAAGTATTTTGTTCAAAAGTCATTTTTTATAGTTAAAAAGACATTTTTAGTCAAGGTGTTGAATTTTCAAACAAAAAAGACAGATCTATGGCACAAAAAGGTTATTTATTATCGATTTGTATTTTTAACAAAAGAAAATTAAGTATATGAAAAACAGATGATTTTTCAAAAGAAAGGATAATTTTTAACCAAATACATGAATTTTATACCAAGAATAATTATTTTCTATTAAAAAGAGGAATTTCCAACTACAATGGTGAATCTTCAACAAAAAACTGACATCTTAACAAAGTAGTTTTTGGATTTAAATGTAAACTATGATACTTTCTTTTCTGAAAGTTATGTTTTTAGCTTGAAAATGAACTATTATATTTAAAATTCAAGTATTTTGTTTAAAAATCATCTTTTATAGTTGAAGACATTTTTAGTGAAGGTGTTGAATTTTCAAACAAAAAAGATGAATTCATGGAACAAAAAGATTATTTATTAACGATTTGTATTTTTAACAAAATAAAATTAAGTATATGCTAAAGAAGATTATTTTTGAACAGAAAAGTTAATTTTTAACCAAATACATGAATTTTCTACCAAGAATCATTATTTTCTATTAAAAACAGGAATTTCCAACTACAATGGTGAATCTTCAACAAAAACTGACTTTTTAACAAAGTAGTTAAGGGCATGTGATACTTCGTCGTGTAGTCAATCGGGTACAGTTCCGGCGGCTTTTTTCCACAAAAATGAAAGATTTTAAAAAACTGAATTCGGAGATACTATAAAATATCATAACGGACGTCCCCGGACTCTTTTTTCAGGGATAATAACAAAAAAATGTTATTGTGCTAATTA
>NC_046666.1:104213120-104217426 GCF_010883055.1 Belonocnema kinseyi | reverse complement strand
ATGTTGCTGAGCATCCAAACATCTTATATCGGCGCCGCACTCAGCAGTTCGGAATGCATCCGTCGACTTTATGGAAGATTTTGAAAGTTGATTTGCATGTTTATCCCTATAAAATGCAAATGGCACAACGCCGGATGCATTCCGAACTGCTGAGCGCGGCGCCGAAATGAGATGTTTGGATGCTCAGCAACATCGGCTCGTACAGGTTCAATAACCTCATTACTCCGACGTGGACGATTCTTAATCTTCGGTGTTTATATTGTCACTGAACCACTTTCGTTGAATTTTTCCACTAAACGGCAAATCGTTTTCGGATTAGGTACCTTTTTAGTGCGATATTTAGCCCTATATGTACGTTGCGTCAAAACAATGGAGGACTGATTTTGAAAATAAAATTTAAAAATTTAGGCTCGCTCTCGCGGTGTGTAGCAGTTCATGGTGAAAATTGTACTGGTTTGACGTTTACAACCCGCGCTGCTGCAATGGCGGCAGGCGGCGCGCAATTTTTTAATTAAAAAAATCTTCAGGTACAACAAAATATTTAATTGGAAACTTGATTTCCATAATAATATCAGAACTCATCCAACTCTGTGTGAAATAAGTTCAAAATACCACGACAATTTAATTAAAAAGTAAATTCAAAAACTTTCAAATATATGTATAAGTTATTCACTTCGTTAGTAACATTTCTTGAAAACATCGAAATTAGATGTTTTTTTGATATTATTTATGTTGAGATTAAATTGCCATATTGCTTTAAAAATAAGGATATTACTTTGATACCGAATTAGGTTCGTTTTCTTTCTATTAAGGGCCTATGACACTTAACGGATTTCTACCTTAACGAAGTTTTCTAGGACCATACCAATACCACACGAAATGAGATACCGAGCTGAAAGTTTAAAGAAAAGTCACTAAGGAACGTACATGTGCTAATGCATTTTCACAATACAAATAAATTCTGAAAAATTTTTGTTTCAATAAGAAAATTTATTAATGCATAAACTTTCATTAGTCCCTTTTTTAACTTTCTCAAACTTGCCTTATAAATCAAGTGTTATATGCCCTTACGAGAGTGCATAAGTAATGTATGCGACGATTTCTACAGTCTTGTTTCTCTTGAATAAAAAATAAGGTAAACATAAATGTACTTACCTGGAGTTACTCAATAAACGTGGTTCTCTTATACACATATGTTATAAATGATATTATTTGCTACCTATTAATTTCAGTCATTTTATCTTTTGCTCGTCATGAAATACAATATCGTCCTGGAAATGGACGTATAGTGATACGATTCTATAATTGCCTTTGAGTTTGCAATAAATTAAATATTTACATTAACTAAATTTGGTTAATAAAAAAAATCTGCAAATCGTAAGCGACATCGTATACGACCTCGTAAACGGCATCGTATACGACCTCGTAAACGGCATCGTATACGTCATCGTATACTATTCCGAATTACGACTTCGTATACGACGTCATATACGACATCGTATACGATTTCGCATACGACGTTGTATACGTCATCGTCAACATCATCGTATACGATATCGTATACGACATCGTATTTTATAATAGGGTTTTGTGTTATGCAGGTACGTTAAATCTTAATTTAATAATAACCGATTATAAAAATATAGGGAACCGTAAATAAATTACGTAACAGCTGAAGGGGGGGGGGGGTCGAGACATTCGTTACGAATTGTTACAGTAGGGAGGAGGGAGTTCTTCACTTATGTACGTTGTTTATGCAAATTCGCAAAAACTTGCTCTTAAACATTATCTTTATAGGTATAAATTTTATAATTTGGTTAAAATTTAACCATTTTTTAAACGCAACAAATTCGCATTTTTGTGTTGAAAACTTAATTCGGATATTTTTGTGTTGAAAAGTCAATTGAAATCTTTTTAAAAGCAAATTCAACTCTTTCTTTAAATCTGTCTTCTTGATTTAAAAATGCACCTGCCTTAGTAGAATTTTTATTTTTATTTTACAAAAAGGCAACTGTTTGGTTGAAAATAACAATCTTATTAAAAAGTTATGCTTTTTATTTAAAATCCGACTTTTTAGCAGAAAATTAACTGTTTGCAGTTCTTATTTTGTTGTTGGAAAGTGAACTCAAAATTTTCTTCGAATAATAATTAAACTATTTTTTTTTGTTGAAGATTCATACTTTTTGGTTGAAAATTCGACTGCTTTGTTGAAAATTTAAATATTTGCAGAAAAATTCGGTTTTTTCAATGCCAATCTTTTCGGTTGGGAACTTCATGACAATTTCAGTGACATTCATAATGAGTTGATAAATTTTATTACTTACTTAAACAAATTTAATCAACAAATACATTAATAATGTATTTGTCTACAGAAAAATTAGTTTTTTTCTATGTCAACTTTTTTAAATAGGAAGTTTATACAAACTTCAGAAAAATACATAATTTTTTGATAAATTTCACATTTTGTTTAAAAAAATTCATTAATCAGGCATTTATCGGCAGAAAAATTCGTTTTTTTTATGTCAACTTTTTTAATTGGGAACTTTATGAAAACTTCAGCGAAATTTATAATTTTGTTATCAAGTTTGTGATTTTTTTTAACAAATTAAGTAAACAAATGCATTATTGGAGCATGTGTCGTCGGAAAAATTCTGTTTTGTTTCGATGTCAGACTTTTAATTTAGATCTTTATAATAAATTCTGTAACATTCATGATGGATTGATAAATGTTATGATTTTTAAAAACAAATTTGATAAACAAATGCATTATTCGAGCATCCGTGGACGGAACAATTCGTTTTTTTCGATAGCAGTTTTTTAATGGGGAACTTTATGATGATTTCAGCAACATTCTTATTGGGTGATAAATTTTATATTTTTTTAAAAACAATTTCAATAAACAAATACATTATTCCGGCATCTGTCGATGACATTTTTTTCGATTTCCTAATAATTAGGAAATGTTTATTACATATATTTTTGAAAATTGATACGATTATTCAACAAATTATGAATTTTGCTAAAATTATCATAAAATTCTTAATTTATAAAAGTTTACATTGAAAAAAGTGAATTTCTTGCAATATAACTTGAAAACACGTATAATTATGGAAAATCGTAGAAAACATTTTTTAATAAAGAATTTGTTTATAAAACAATTGGTTGTTTAATATATAATATTGGAACATCTTAAGCTAATGTTACTATATGAAACTTAGGCGATTTCAACAATTTCCATGTTATTGATGAGCACCGGGAACGTCAAATGGATAAAATAGCCATTTTTTCGTCAGATTTGTTTATTTATAAAAAATTAAAAACCGAGATAGGTGATAGGTGATGAGAATTTATTCGTTAAAGCCGAAGGAGCTTTAACAAAAGAGAATTCACTATCAACAAATTACTTTTGTTGATTCTTTGACCTTTAGTTTAAAAAAATATGTATACAAGTGTAGGAAATATGCAAAGAGTGAGCGCGGAGCGCGAGATAAATATATTATCGAGCACGCAGCGCGAAAGCCAACAGTCGCGCGCCCTAGGCGCGCTCAAACTTTCGAGCGAAGCGATCTTCGCGTGCAGCGGGCTATGAGCATGTGTCCACGAAGCGGGCGGATATTTGTTTGAAAATTCAATTTTTCTAGAGAAAATTCGTCTTTTGACTTGCAGGTTCAACAACTTAGATAAACTTCTCTTTCTTTCTTGAGTGAAAATTCTTCACTTGTTGAAAGTTTATTTTTGATTTTTTTGTGTGTATAAATTTAATATTTTTTCATTAAAATATAAAATATGGCACTTTTTTGTTGGGAATTTGTCTTTTATAGGTTGAAAATTTAAATGATATGTTAAAAATATAATAATTTTGTTGAAAATTCAAGTAATTTGTTAAAAAGCCATCTTTTATAGTAGAAAAGACAATAATTAATATTAATAATAACATCAAATATTATTTTTCAGATTCATTCGACACAGCTAATAAAATGATGCGCCTTTTAATAGCTTTGTCTGAAGCAGATAGTGACGGTGCTGTTAACATTGAAAGTTAAAAAAAAAACTAGGCATAAGCTTTGCACAAAACAGTTCAACGATGAAGTATATACTAGGCAGTCTGATAAGTCCCTGAAAAATGAAGCATGGAGACGTTTTTTTGGCCAAAGTCGGTTTTATTTTTCAACATACTCTCCTTTTAGGTCGATCCAGTGAGTTTCACGATTTTCTAACTTTTTGATACCGTCCGAAAAGTATTCGATCGGAAGGTCTCCAAAATACGCCTCAGTTTCAGCTATGAGCTCCTCATTTGAGTGAAAAC
>NC_046666.1:104194526-104213020 GCF_010883055.1 Belonocnema kinseyi | reverse complement strand
CTAGAGAAAAACGACTGACATGAAAAGATGTACAGTACAAGTCCGATAACTTTCCAACTTCAAGGCTGTAGGGGCGGAAAATTCCAGGAATAGCGGACTTATCGGATGCCCCCACGTAGTGGGAGAGCCATAATTAGTGTGCGTGCCGTACGTGTGATGACGTTTTAAGGGGAGTGTACACTTATCGGACGGCAAGTTATCGGACTTCTACTGTATGCAAATTATATTTTTCTCTTCAATATCATCTTACATCCCTGGCAAAAAATTTCGAAATAATATTTTTAGGAATGAACTTTTTCTTTTATTTATGTTTCTAAATTTTAAAGAAAGAAATAAAGAAGATTTTCTGAAGAAGCCCTCCTACCTTCCCTTCAAATATTTAACCCAACCTAAATAATCGGTTCAGCCCATTCTCCAAAAAAAGTTCAGTTAATATGATATTTATAATATAATTATATTATATCATATAATTTGAGTTATCATTTGACTTTAAACTATTAGTGGAAAATATTTTGCGTTGCCTATCAAACGTCGTACATTGATATCACTGCATTTTCAATTTTCAACTACCGACTTTCAAAAATATATCAGCGGCTACATTACTTTGTCTTTGAGAAAAATAACAATTTTCATTTTGGTGCTCAGGCGAAATAAAAAAATTGTATAAAGAGATGGTTATTATAACTAGATTATCATTGCCTGAAACAGTTCCATTCCAGAATAAATAGGTTAAATTTCACATTTTCTTTCAAAAAGTTTGTTCAGTCTAAAAGATAGTTTTTTCAATAAAAATGCAAGTTCGGAACAGCACACAAATATTCATTTTCACTTAGCTTCATATGCACACAGTCAATACAACATTTCTCTTGGAAGAAATCAATTGCGTGAACGTGTTCAATTAATGTGTAGTCTTTCTTAGAATCAGAGTCGATAATAAAATAATTAAGCTTAGCATATCTACCATCACGTAACTGGGCAAAGGTATTGTCGGAACGTTTGTTATTCTTTATTAAAGACATATATAAGCATCTATCTTTAGCTAATTTCTTATATGAAAGTGCTTTTTCAGATGAGAGTTGCAATTTTTCCACCCAGAACTGACTCACGTCTGATGTTGAACCAAAGTATCTATGCTCGGAAAATTTCAAAGTTTTTTGAACCATGGTTGTACCAGTTTCTATAAGAAATCTTCTCACACTTAAACAAGGATCCACTTGTTCTTTTAAAAGTAGCATTCTATACTTCAAACTAATGCGACGACATATTTGATTATGAACACCCTTTGCAGCATGAACAACTTTTAGTAAATCTCCATTTCCGGATTCGAAAGCAAATGCATTGTGACTCCAAGGAGGCCCCCAATCATACACACTTCTGGCCAAATGTAGAAGCGAATGCACGTTATATGTCATGGCTACTTTAGAGTACAATATTTCAGTACGTGCAACGAACTCATGCAATAATCGGTCAGCCATATGAACTTCCCCAGTTTGAATATCTCTCTTTAGTAGTATGTACATTGCTTCCACAAATAAAGCCCAATGTATTAACAACTCTGGTGGTAAAAATTTTTGAAGAATTGGTAGGCTATAAAATAAAAACCAATTCTCACATTCCGTTGCTTTCCAAAATTCTTTTTCAGACAATAAGCGAGTTAGTCTCACAATCTGCTGAGGTGCTTTAATATTCTTTAAAAGTGCATCAATTTCAAGTAATTTTTGTTTAGGAAGTAATCCAGCTTTTTTGTATTACCAAACAACATCGTTGCAAACTGGTTTGCTACTCCGGTAGCACATTGCATGCTCTCAGGTACAGAACCGAAAATGATATTAAAAAACATTAAATTTATTAAAGGAGACGGAATTTTTACTTCCAAAAAAAGTTTTTTACTTGACGTTACTTTCATCATGTGCTTTGCGGTATCGTCAGCATTTCTTTCTTTTGGCACTGCCTTCAACAATGGATATTTAATTTTCCCACTACGCGCATTATTATCATTACTTAGAACCCATTCACCAGGGTGATGGCACTGAGTACAACCATAAGAACCGTTTAACTGATTAAACCCTTGCACCGGTGCTTTAGCGACTGAATCAACACAACATATTAAAGCAAAAATTTTAATGAAAAAAGGGACACCATCTATAGTACGTGCAATTCCTGTTGTTGAAAGGGTGTTCATAGTTCCCACAAATTGCTCTAAAAATGCATTCATATTTAGTTTATCCTTTCCGAACCACAGGCCTACCAATATCAGGTCTTCAGCTCGAACATTGCTAGGTAATTCATTTACCATTAAAAATACAGGCCAAATAGAATACGCGGAACATTTAAATAAAAGTGCTTCGTCTGTATTGAAAGTTACTGTAGCGTATCGCTTTCTATCGTCTTCACGTAACTGTTTTAAAAAATCGCGATATCTTTTTCCGTCATATATATCGTGAATCTGACCTTTCAGCAAAACGAAAAAATCTTTATAATCGTTATCATTAACATTGCTTACTGTTTTACAAACTGGACACTTTACAAATTGATTCTTCCGTTGAAATTGAATTATATATGCGCCGCATTCAGTGCAAATTGCATATAAATTTACGCAACTTCGGGGACAAAATAATTTGTCGATTAAATATTTACTTGCCGGTAAGATAGCTTCGTCGAAAATACAATTAATCAAGTTGAACAAATAGCAAACTTGCGTCAAAGATAATGCATGTACGAGTGCGTATTTTATAATCATAATGATTATTTCTCCTAAACTTCTATTTACAATTTTTTTATTGGTATGTTGAAACTTTCTCCGTTTGCCATGTCGTCTAAGGAAGTATAATTCTTTTTCGGCGATACTTTCACATCTTCAGCTTCATTTGCAATGTCATTTATCAGTAATTCATTATCAACGAAGGCATCCAAGAAAAAGTCGCCAGGATCTTCTGCTTCATACTAAAAAGAACATATACATACAGGGTTTGTCCGGAAAGTAATAGGACTGAGTCGATTTAAAAAAATTTATTGAGCTATTCGTTACAATTCTTTAAAAACTTTCAAAATAGGCTCCTTCTGCGTCGATGCAGCGCTGCCAGCGCGATTTCCAAGCATTGAAGTGGTCACGAAAGCCATTCTCCGGAATAGCCTTGAGAGCCGCGGTGCATGCTGCTTGCATCCCCTCTGTCGTCTCAAAATGCTTGCCTTTCATCGGCCTTTTCAGGCGAGGAAACAAAAAAAAGTCTGGGGGGGGGGGCACATCTGGACTGTAGGGCGGCTGCGGAAGCGTTGGGATGCCGGCCTTGGTCAGGTAGCTGTTCACAAGAAAGGCGGTGTGAGCCGGGGCGTTGTCGTGGTGCAGCTTCCAGTCGGCTGCGATGTCTTGTCGGACCCGATTGACCCTTCGTTTGAGTCTCTTGAGCATTTGCACGTAACACGTGGCGTTGACGGTTTGTCCAGAAGGAACAAATTCATGGTGGACGATGCCTTTGATGTCAAAAAAGACAATGAGCATCGTTTTCACTTTGGATTTGCTCAAAAATTTGGGTTTGCCTCCAAAAAGGCCTGGTGCCACCGAAACACACCACTTTTTGCTAAAGCAACATCTGGGTAAGCCTGCTTGATCATATCAAACGTATCTGTCGCAGATTTACCGAGTTTCACACAGAATTTAATCGCGTACCTCTGCTCTAATGAAAGCTGCATTTTCGGCTTGCACCACTCACAGAAACACGTCGCGTGAAAATGCCTGTCTTGACTCTCCAAGTGCTCGGAGACAACCGACCAGCCGCTCGTTCGTTAGCTGTAATATGCTCTGAAAATTGTGGGAAGATCTTCATGTTGATGCTTCAATTTTATATCAAGTCCTTAGTTTATCAATACAGTGCAAAATATTTTAAATTTCAGACTGTACAGTTCTTAAAGCTTTTAAAATTGAGTAAACTGCAATTTGAAGTATCTAAAACTAAAATTTAAACTCATAGAATTCCCTACATGGGCCGCAAGGCCAGATTTCTATCTTACCGACATTTTTCGCGCAACTGACGTTCACACAAAATTAAATGCCGAGTGGGAAATTTGAAAAAGTAAGTACGAAGTATAAATTAACGCTCATCTGGTCTTAAAAATGGTTATAATCATACAAAACGAAAGGCAAATCTTATTTGGAAAGAACGCAAGTGGAGAATGAAAAAAAATTACAAGAATAACAATAGAATAAGGTAAATTGCATGTAAAAGTTGATCGTGGTACTAATTTTAAATTATGAAACGTACGTTTGAAAAAAAAATTAATTTCAAGGCCTTGTACTAGTTTTGATAGCATTTAAAAAATATATTTAAAAATGTAAAATTTAGATTATCAGCCATGAAGATTCTTAAAGATTGTTCATTTGAAAACTGTAACATGTAATTAAAATTTTTACAAGTTTGAACACATTTAATTTAGAATGGTTACATTTGGAAGTTTTTAATGTAAGACTTCTTACTTTTTACTATTTAAAGCTTACACTACAATAATTTCAAAATATTATTTCTAGTTTAAAACTTGAAACGAATTCCAAAAAAGCCAAGCACAGATATAATGGGAAATTATTTCTCAAATATATCCACTTACGAAAACAAAGTTGCCTGCTCTACACGGAAAAAGAGTATCCATGAAATTTTATAGAACTAATCCTATAGTAGAAGATACGATGGGTAGTTTAATAAAAGTTAAAATCGCCTTTGTTTCACATTGCGTTGAACTATTCAACGGAATGTGTTACAAAGTTCTATCAAATTTAAAGGACAAGGTGACTTAATCTCCATTAAAAGGCAGGTTACGAAAAACGTAAAATAATTCTATAAAATCTAAAATTCTAGCTTAAATTAAGTCTATATCGAAGAATTCTCGAAGCTGTAAAGAAAAGTTCTATAAAATGATAACCGAATTTTCGCCGCAAAAAATTTATCTTTTGTATTATCATATTATTACTATTATACTGTGCTTTTTGTTCACATGTTAAGTTCACAATTATTTACTATTACCCCATAAGTTTCGCATTCCTAATTCCTAACGCGTAAAGCATCTCGGCTAACCTAGCTGGAAGTATCAAAAAATAGCTTAAATATAACCTGCAGCTGTGCAGGGCCGTCTGAAAATGTTTGTGATCCATTCTATAAAAAATATTGCTACGCTTATAATAATATATGTACTAAGATTTTAGATATGTGACAAATTATTATTGAATATTTTATGTGATTAAACAAGATTTGAACTACATTCCAAAATATTTCAAGATATTTTAAAATATTTAAAAAAAATCAATATATATTTTAAGAAATTTAATAGATTTTAAAGAATGTCTACAAATTTTCTAAGATATCAAGAGATTGAACATACTTTAAAGAATTCAAGAACATTATTTATATTTTAAAATTAATTTGAAATCCTAAAACTCATTTAAATTCTATAGAAATTCCTTAAAAATTCTTAAAAATTACATAAAATCTCTTAAACTCATTACAAATATTTTGAACTCTTTAAATATTTTTAAATCTTTCGAAATTTCATTATAAACTTGAAAAAATTTTTAATCAAATAACTCCCATTAAATCCCTTTAAATTTCTGAAAATCTCTTTAAATACTGACAAATATTTTTAAATTACATGAAGATCTTTAAACTCTTTTGCATTTTTTTAAATCATTTAAAATGCTTTGTAATGTTTTTAATTCCTTTGCCGACTTTTTAAACCATATTACATCCATTGAAATGTCACAAAATGCCTTAAAATCACTAAAACCTCTTGAACTCATAAAAAGTATTTTTAAGTCTTTGAAATCTTTTAAAAATTCTTTTACTTTTTAGAATTCTTCTAATATCTTTTAAAATTCTGTAACATTACTTGAAATCTTTGGAAATTCATTTATAAACTTTAATATTTTTTAACATACAGGATTTTCAAAACCCTTTACATTATTTCGAAATCCATTAAAATCCCTTTTTTGACATTTTTAAAATGTATTTCAAATAATTTGGAATCTTTAAAGACTTATATAGCGCAAAGGGAAATTCAGGAATATGTCAGAATATTTTTGAACATTTAGGGATATTTCTGAATATATTGGAATATCAAAAATATTTGAGATTATAAAGAATATCTAGAATACCAAGAATATCTAGGAATAATGAAAGAATACGTTTATGGGCATATTTTTTAATGAATGTATCAGGAATATTGGAGTGATCAACCCCTCGTCATATAGAAATCAATTGATTTAAAAATATGACCTTTTAAAGAAACAATTTTTTATTCTCAGTACAAGTCAAATCCAACTCTTTAGTATATATTTATAAACGTCGGCGATCTTATTAATAGCGGTTACAAGCAAACTGTAGCAAACGTCGGTTTTTTTTAATATAGTACTAATAACAATCATCGCTGACCGAATCCACTTGAAATCAGTTAGGGCCCCAAACCTGAAATCGCAGAATCTCTCGAAGACGAAATACATTGTTTTTTTAGAAGGAATTATATTTTTTCGCATGTTCTCAAAATTTGAAGAAAATAATGAAAAAGATTTTCTTAAAAACCCTACCTTTTTTATTTTTATACATATTTTTTAAAAGTTTCTACTAATATAAGGAAGGCATCTTAGCAGCATCATGCGGGCTAAATCATTTTTGAGACTGGGAGAATTCCCCCCCCCCCTAAAAATGTAGTTTTTGAATTTTTTGGTGAACTATAAAAAATCAATGTTTCCAAGAAAAAGTAGAAAGTTCTATTGCAACATAAAAGAATTCTCCTGGCTGCAAAAGTGATTTAGCAAGCATCCAACTTGCAAGATATCTTATTCATTATCATAGTACACGAAGAAAACGATATCACATGAATTGCAATATATATCGTAATTCCTGCTCTATATATCGTAATTATCGCATTACAATAGAGTAAAATTGTACAAAGGTGTGGAACCTGCTTGTACGTTATCATATTCCCACTGGGCACAAAATTTGGCAACGTCTTTGCGACATCGTTACGACAACTTTACAATATCATAGTCCATGTCGTTAATGTCTCTTTACGATATCAACAAACGTCGTATTTTCTGACCATGTCTTCACGATATCCTAAAGTCACGGAAACGAAACTGACATAGGATATCATAAAAATGTCGCAAAGATGTCCGAACGATGTCGTTTTGTTAATTTTGAACCAGTTTTCAATTTTCCGATGGATTTCGAAAGAAGACCATGAACGATATTAGAATCAAGGAGAAAATAATCAATACCTCAGTTAGGCCGAAAGTCGTCTACAAAAAATTGCGACCTCGAGAGAGTCTGCGATTTCAAGTCCCTGTCTGATTTGAAATGGATTTGGTCCGCCCGAATAATGTGTACGCTTGAAGGTGTTTTATAAAAAAGCAGTCGTGAAGATTTTTAACAACAAGTTAATGAATACAATAATTTTGTAGATACTTATTCGTACTCCTTCTTCGATCCGATTCAATATTATTATTTTTAAAATTCCTCGCTAATAAACTTCGTACGTTAAAACCGTTAAACATGAAACAAATGCTTTGGCCGGGAGCGAGGGACGCGGGGAATTTCGCTACCTTCGCACAGTAGAGACTTGCAGCTACATTTTATAGAACTGAGGTCTATAGGGGCCGTTCACATATTACGTAACGCAATTTTCAAACAATTTTAGACCCCTCCCCCAATTGTAACGCAACGTAACAAAACGTACACCTCCCTCCCCCCGGAGAGGTAACAAATCTTAATTTTGCTATTTTACAGTTTTTCAAACAGTGTGCATCCTAATATCACTAATAGAATATTCAAATATTACTGTTTGATGTATTCTACATTAAAAATTTCAAACTCAGAATAATTAGTTTATAAAATATTTATTTATTTATTGACCGCAGTCGTTTGTTTCTCTCACAATGCACCACATAAGCAGCGCTGCCAATATCAACACAACTCATTGCCAACATAAACCTAATAAAAGCCGCTCTAAAATTTGAATCGATTTTCGCATTAAATCATAAAATCGACGTTACGTAACACAATTGATGACCTCTCCCCCCTACGTAACATTTCGTAACAAATCGCCCCACCTCCCATACCATTTCGATGGTATGATATACGAAAACGTGAAGCAATCATATTTTTCTCTATATCACCGCTTGACTCACGATTAATCGTTAAGAAGAAGATAAAGTAAAACAAAGTAGATTTTTCAACAGAATAAAATAATTGCCCATCCTAAATCAAATTTCCTGGTTTTTTTCTGGTTGAGTTAAATTCCCGTGTCTTTCTCAAATGCAATAATTGTTACCAAAATTGTCCTGTTTTAACTCTCTTTAAATTTTAATTTTACGATCTGGAATGTTCGAATTGATATTAAAATGTTTAATTTGGATTAATTTTGAACACCTAAACCTGACAGTAAATTTATTTAAAAATGACCAATTTAACGATGAAAATTAGCATAGAAAATATCAGGACATTTTGCGCTTAAGCAATACAGCATGGTCATGACACTTTCTGTTTTTTCGAAAATTGATTTACACAAGTTTTACTGTCAAAAAATTCATTGCTTCACGAGGGTGGAATTCAAGGGGCGATTTCCAATTCCCAGTCATTTCTCGATTTTTCCGGATTAAATTTTTTCATTTTCTCAGTAATTTAAAAGTAACATATTAATATTTGCCGTCAAACCCAGAAATTAATTTAAATTTATTACGTTCATTCTAAACATGCTTTAACACAACAGAGCAACCAATTGAATAATAAATGAATTTTGAAAAAAATACATAAATTTTCAACAAAAATTGGAATAGTTAAACTTTTAGTTGAAAAAAATTAGTTTTTAACCAAAAATACGGATTTTCAAACAAATATTTTAATTTGAACCTAACTGTTGATTTTTCAACTAAAATGATGAATGTTAAACTAAAACTATGGAATATTCAATTGAAATAAGTTAAATTTTCAGTTGAAAAAAATGTTTTCCACAAAAAAGAACTAACTTTTAAGAATAACAAAATTAACATTCAACAAAATAGTTTGATTTTGGACAAAAAACCTTTTTTATCCAAAGAAAAAACAAGTTTTCAATGAAATAACTCATATTTTACAAAAGAAATGAATTTTTACTTTAAATGATGAATCTTCTACAAAAAACATTAATTTTAAAGAAAAGAGTTTAAGTTTCAATCAAGTAGTTATATTTTCAACTCAAGAAATGAATTTTCGACTAAAATCATCAATATTTATCTGAAATACTTGAATTTTCAACCGAAAAAAGGGGGTTTTAAACAAAAAAATTAACTTTCAGAGAAAAAGATCATTTCCTACCAAAAAAGAATAGATTTTTTAATAAGCTACTTAGATTTTTAACGAAATAGTTAAATTTTCAAATAAAAAAAAAATATATTTTTTCATACAACTTGATTAATTTTGAGTCCAATCTTTAGCCAAACTGTTAAGAGGGCTGTGTGCATGGGCTTTTGGAGACATGTTGTCTAGGTGTAATTTCTCCGAAAGTATTGGGAAAAATATGACTTATGTGATATGTCTGGATCAGGAAAATAACGAGCAATGTCTATGTTTAATCAAAAGTGAAATAATGTTTATTATATTAAACATATGATTGGTCAAAGTTACCACACTTTTGATGGCCAATTTCTCGGCTTGTAATGATTGTTTCGAAAATTATATATAAACATGAACGTAGATAAAATAAACAATAAAAAACATGTTTAAACGAAAAGCATTTTTAGGTTAAATTTAAGGCAAGTAACTGCCGATCCTAGCGGCGAAATGCTAGAGAGAGCGTTAGGCACGCCCACGCTGTTGTACTCAATGCAATGCATACCCTTTACCTCACCCCGGAAAGTTGCATGGCCCGTAAGGTCACTATACCTACGCAAACTGGAATTCACATCTGGCACGATTTCGCAAGAAAACCTTCGTGGATTCATTCCTGAATTTTCTCTTTAGCCACCAATGAAATGCACGAAATTTTAAGTTTCCCAAGAAATATGCTAAAAATACTACTCTGACGTTCAACGGATTTGGGCATTTCTCGAAATTCTGATTCGAATGGTATATATTTTTAGGAGTCACTTTTTGCATGAAAAATTGAATCTAATAATTCTTAAAAAGTATGGTAAGTTTGACGAAGCCTATTTTTGATATAATTAACACTATTTTACTCTTGAAGCTCGATATTTAACAACAGTTTCGACATGTCTCCAAAAGCATAACAATCCAATCCAAGCATAACATATAATTTATAATTGTAAACAATGCTTTCATGTAAAACAGTCGTAAGAAGTTGAAATAAAGTTTGAAATTTTGAATATGCTCTATATGAATTATCGTCTAATCGAAGCATATCATGGAGATAGTTTCGAAATATACTGAAATATTTCTTTAGAAATTTTAAGACTTTCAAAAAATAATATTTGACAAATTTTGTTTTTGTTGCATTCCTCGCTTTTGGAAGCTTAAATATTCATAACTTTCTTTGAGAATTGTTACATTCAATCGATGAAATATACAAGTCGTCTGAAACACCTTGTAAAACAACATATTTCTCCGGAAAGGGATTCTGCAACTAAGGGATCAGAGTGAGTTGTAAATTTCGTAGGTTGCCACAGCGTCAATAAATTTGGACTTGGCTAAAATTGGGATAGACAATAGTATCGAGCAGAGGCTCTTCGATGTCCCAAATGGAGATAAGTAATTAGTAAGTATAACTCAAAAAGATCGGCTGTTACCTGATTTTATAAGTCCCAATATATCCAGGAAGCCTCATCACAGTCTGCACTTTGTAGTGTGCGTAATGAAAAATGTAAGGTTGCAGTTTCCCACTAAAATCAAATATTTTGTCAGATCAGTGTTGCGGAATGTTTGAAATCATTATTTCAATAGCCAGTTTATTCCTTCTCGTCCGTGCAGAACGGTCACGGTATGGAATTCGGAAGATTCACGTACGTTTATCGGGTAATGTGTCATTGTGTCGTGAACTAATTTCATGTTCTATTCAATGAAACTACCTTGGAATTTCGATGTGTATGACGTGACTTTTTTACTCTCATAATGTCTCATCGACGTGGAAAGAAGGGGCGTTTGAATTTATGTGCCCCTCGTCGAAAGCTGAAGGGAGGAAGAACTAATCTTACAATTTGGCATGAAAAACTACGATAAGTTGTATTACATTTCACTATTCAAAAATGTATTTTTTTTGTTCATAATTTCGATTAGGTTTTTTTAAAATGGAATTATTTTTTAGTAATTTATGGTTTCTTATTTTTCTTATCAATTTTATAGTTTTGAGATGTGGCACATGATTCACATACAAAACTCATATGTATTATTATAATAAAGGTGAAAAAAGACTCTCTTATTCATATTCAGTCAATTGTATTTGAATTTTTGACGTATTACAATGTACAATATGGAACTTTTTATTCTCGAATTTGCATGCTTATCGCCCGAAATACGTACAAATACAAAAAAAAAACTATTTTTTTAACAATATAATTAAATCTTCGACCAGAAATTTCGTTGTATCCATAAAAAGAAAGAATGGTATGAAGATGGGAATGGTTATGAAACATTTTATTTAAATTTGTTTAATTTTAATTTGTACATTTTCAATTTTATTTTTCACGATTAAAATTTAAAATACGCACCCTAGTGTACGGTGGCTCGAAACCATTTAGTAGAACTAATTTAAGCAAAAAATTGGCTTACATAAAATGTTATTGCAGCATCTGTCCTTCTTCAAAAAGTAAATTTAAAAAAAATTTATTTTGATAACAAGACTTTTGAAGAAAAGAACGTAGATATATTTTGGTTACATAACTTCTGCCTTTTCATTTTTTTTATAATGTCATTTTTCTACAAATCCAATTTTTTTATTTTCAATTTTACTTTTTTCAGATTAAAACATGTATTCTTATTTATTTCTTGCTTATGTACTCGTTCTATCTAAACATCATCATTAACAAATTTGTACATATTTTTGGTAAAAAACTTTTGTGCATGACTTTTTTTTCGTCTCGTGTCGTTACCAAAAAAAAATAATGATTCTTCTTCTAATGTTATTTTTTACGATTGACACAGAAGCTACGGGTCCTATGTAAAAGTTCTTTAAGACAATGGATGAGTTTTACTTTCTTTGGGTGAGCAACTTTAGTCTATTCATGTTTTTCACAGGTTCTTTCGCTTGTCCCGAAATTTAATTTTTTAAATTTTGAATCCTTTTTATAAATAAAGCGAAAACTACGGGTCATATGAAAAAGTTAGTCATAAGGAATTGGTACATCTTTTTTGGATGCAAATTTTTGGTTCAATCATCTTTTCTGGTATTCTGTACACTTTAATGTAGTGTCTACTCGGTAATAGGCGTTGAATAGAGAAAAACCAATGTTTTCAGATTTCAGCGTAAAAGTGAAGATGATTCTATTATTTTGAATGCGCGATTTTTCCACCTATCTAAAATGTCTTTATAAGAATAGGATATCACAGAAACGAATTTATTTCTATTTCCATAGCGGCAGCCGTATAGGTTCCTTTTCCTAAAAGGATAACGTGTTTTCAATATATTTAATTCCTTGTAATTGTACTGACGGATAACCTCACAGAGATGTATTCTATTTCCCAAAAGTGTTCAATTTTGAAATTATTTAATTCCTTCTAATAAGTTCACAAAACTTGTGTAATAAACTGTTTTAATTCCTTCATGTGAAATATAAGTTTGAAAAATTTAATTTCAATCAATTCAAGTATTGTGAAAAATTTTTAAATACATTTTATTCATTATAACACATTTTTAGTGAATTTGCAGAAATTTTAAGGAATTGAGAAAAATTATATTTAATTCATAAACAGCTGCATTTAAAAAATAAATCAAGTGAATTGAAAACAATTTTCAAATATGGAAAAAGTAATTCAATTGGGTGGAATTGAGTGAATTTAGAAGAACTCAAAAGAAATTACAATAACCCAATAGGATTTACGATAAATTAATAAAATTTTAAGGCGAATTCCAAATGAATTGTACAAAATATTTGAAAATCTCTTCAGGTCGTCACAAACAATTCTGTGAAATGCATTGAAATTTTAAAACTCCATACAATTATTAAAACCCTTGGGAATCCCTTGAAATTGTTTATATATCTGGAAAATGCCATGGAATATTTAAAAGTATCAGAAAATATTGTAATTATATTTTACTACTGCATGGAAAATGTATTGAAGTACATTGATAGTTGTTAAATCCCTCGAAATCATAGACAGTCTTTAAAAACCTTATCAGATAATGTTAAATATTTTGAAATATTTTAAAACCTCGTACTTCCTGTAAAATTGCTTCATATCTTCAGAAATTCTAGAACACTTTTTTACCCTTAAGTAACGCAAAAGCTTTAAAATTACATAAAAGTAATGAAATTAATACAAAAAATGCCTTCGAATATTTTTAAATCACGTAAACTACTTCCAAGTAAAAAGCTGCTGAAAATGTCTTTGAAGTTTATGAAATACCTAAAAATCTTGGAAATTTCTTCAAATTATTCTAATCTCTTTCAAAGTTTTCGGAGTCTTTATAAATTTATAAATGTTAAACAAATCTTTAAAAATATTTTTAAGACTTCAAGATAATTCAAAAATAGGTATAGACGTGAAATGGATTGTGATTAACCCAAGAGTTATGTATAGAATAAAAAGTGACTAATGTTATTTTTTACATCATCCTTACTTAAAATATATTTTTCTTTTTGAATTCAACTTTGTTTTACGACTACTGTTTCAACTGATAATCAGCTCGTTCACCTGACACACGGCAATTTATGTCCAATTGAATTAAATATGAAAATTTCAAACTGCACATTTCATTTGTTAAAATGTACAAAGGACATTTTTGGAGGTACCTTTTTCGAACCACTCTATTATGTATAGAATTGATCATTCATAATTTTAGTATAAACAAACTCTATAAATTTTAAACAATTCGACAGCCTAACGCAGCAATGTTTTACAAATAAAATGTTAATTACAACAAATTACGCTTTGTGATGATTATTTCTAAAATTTATAAAATTAATAGGCTAGATCCTTTATGAGAAACGTAAGAAAACGACCGCCTCCGGTTTGCCAGTACAGAATCAGTACATGGCAGCATTGTGAAGCGTAACCAGCTAGTACTGGCCGCATATAGATGCCCAGTACTGCGACTCCGGCAATCTGTACTAGGCTAGCACTTCTAGCACAAATTTTAATAATTGATATTGATATTAAAAACATACTTGGTTAAAGTTATCCCACTTTTGAAGAATAATTTCAAGGTTTGTAACGATTATTTAACAATAAAAAAATAAGGTTCTTATATTAAAAACTTCTTTTTCTAGTAGAATGAGAAATTGCAATCCAAATTTGTATTTTATATCAAGTATATTTCGAATTTATCTCCACCATATGTTTCGATCAGACGAAAATGGAAAAGGAGCATTTTCAACGTCTCAAACTTTATTTCGACTCTTTAGGTTAGTTAATGAAAAACTATTGTTAACTATTATTAGTTGTATGGTATGCTTGGATTAGTAAGAGAGTCAGTAACCCGGCAATAAGCGTTAAACTCTGAAAAATTAAGAATTTTTATTCCTATGAATACGCGATTTTTCCTCCGTCTAAAAATCCCCCAACGGGAACAGAAAAAGTGAAAATTCTATTCCTCTCAATCGACTTAGTAAAATTTAACGAAAACATTCATTTAACCTATGTTTTATTATTAAATATTTCTAAAACTTATAAATTCGAAAAATATTCAAATTTATATTTATTTACATTTTAATATTTCATTTAAACGTCCTAAAAATGCATCAAAGAAATCTATTTAAATGTGTGAATTAAACTATTTTTAACTCTAGAGAGGCGGACTTGAATTGATAAAATTAAACTTTCAAAACTTATATCCCACATGAAGGAATTAAAAAAGTTTATTGCACATATTTTGTGAATGTAATAAAAGGAATTAAATCTCAAAATATAAACACTTTTGGGAAATAGAATACATCTCTGTGAGGTAATCTGTCGGTACAATTACAAGGAAGAAAACACGTTCTCTTTTGGGGAATAGGAACCTATGCGGCTAAGATTCAGAATATTGACCGATTTTTATCAACCTTTTTTTGATTTACTCAGAATAATATAACGATGCTAATGCAGTATATTAAAATTGTATTAATGAATGTTGTATAAAATTCGGATTTATCTCCGTCGTGTCTAATCTCAAACAATGGGAAGGTCTTACGAGGCCAAAAACCGCCCGTTCGACAAACTACAACCCGCCGCAAGGGTAGCGGTTTCCAAACAATGCCTGACCCAAGGTGAAAGTCCCCTGATGATGACTTTCTCCCAGGCAATTTTTTTCAAACTTTTTTACTAAGTACCCTTTTTTTCTGAAAATATTCCAACTATGATTGGCTGTCAAAATTTTTTTGTCACTAACAAGCTCCACCCTTTTGGGCGTGCTTATCATATTTCTGTCTGTCTCGCACACTCAACTCAGAGTTCCCACGCTAGTACACAGCCCTCTTAAACTCTTAATTAAATTTATTAATTTTCAACTGTAATAGTTGAACTTTATACCGAAAATATGCATTTTTAACTATAAAGATTAATTTTCTACACAAAAAGAAAAATTTTTCACAAATCAAGTCGCCACCCTATTGACACATATACCCTATTGATCAGTTATATCACAGAGACCAATCTCCGTAATCACATATTCAGCTTAGGCTTCATAAAACGTTTTCGCATCATTTTCTTTATTCAAATCAATTGAATTTGGAGAATATTCTTCTGCGTTCTGTAATTCATATTAAATACTGTAAGATTTTCTCTCTTATATCATATTCTCTTAATTTTTATAATATTTCAAAAAGAAATGTAAAAATATGTGTAGGCATACATTAACTGATCAAAATATGTGAGAAATTGTAAAAAACATGTCTCAGGAACAAGAGTTGCAAAACTTTAAGAATTGCTTCCATACGTTCCAAATTTTTTGTAATCATTTTTCTCACATACATTTTTTTCTTAAGAAATTCCAAGGGTCTCATCATCCCAAAATTCGGAATGACTAGTCCAATAATTTTCATAAGCTTGGCCTGTCATACCGAAATTTCGGGACGACTAGTCCATGCCCTTATCCAACTACCCCAATTTTTCGGGAATAAACCCAGCCTGAGAAGTAATTATTCTAAATTTTGAATTCAAGAAAAAGTCTTTCTTTTGACATAAATGGAAAATAATTTTTGTTGTTATTTCCTTAATTCAATATTAACTGGCATAAACTTAAAAATATTTATAATACTCGGCTGGTTTTACGGGAAATTTTTCACTTTTCAACAGTGGTACAAGCGAAAACTTTCGTTTTATTGAAGTACGTAAACCAAATTTTCTTTACTGATCCCGAATTAACAAACAATAATTTACCTGCTGTGTACATAATTTTTTATATCGGAACCAAGAGGATGGTGGAATTGGTTCTTCTGATCCCGGCTCTAAATATCTTTTATATCCCTCAGACCTCGAACTGCTCATGATATCTGCAAAATATATCACTATATAAAGGTAAATAAAAAAATAATTTCCAGTAAGATAGCACAAAATTTATCTTATATTTTTTGGACGGCCCCCGCCACTGAAGTTCAAAATAATTGACATATATTTTAATATAGTTTGTTACTTTCTTATAAATTAACGCTAATTTAAAGAATTCTATTTATAAAAAACAATTATTCCGGTATTTAAATTTTATAATGTCAATTTTCCAGAGAACACTCGATCATTTCAAAAACTTTCACGAAAGACTTTGAAGCGGTGTTTCAAATCGTTAGCACTACAATATTGACATCTCTCACTGATTTAGATTTTTTCAACTCAATGCTCAAAATTGAGCTAAACTAAACATACGCGGAGTTTAAACTATTTTTTAAATTTCAAGGAATTTTCAAGAGCTTTGCAAAATTTAAAAGATTTGCAAAGATTTTTAAGGATTTTAAATATTTGAGCATATTTTTAAAAATTTCAAGGAATTTTCAACTGATTTTCATAATTTAAGGGAATTTCAAATAATTAAACAAATTTTAGATGGGTTATTTAAAAAAATTTTTAATACTTTAGAAATCTTTAAAAAAATAAGTTGTAGGTTTTTCAAAAGATTTTAAAGGATTTGAAAATTTTTAGAGAATTTTAAAAGATTCTAAAGAATTTTCAATTGATTACAGTAATTTAGAATGATATTTTAAAGGATTAGATGTATATTTTAGGATATTTTAATAGATTTCAAGTAATTTTCAAATGATTTTATTAATTTAGTGTGAGATTTTAAAGGATTTGAAATATTTCAGGGTATTTATTGAATTTTAAGAAATTTTTTGAAGAGCTTTAAAAATTTTTTAAGATTTTAAAAGGTTTTTAAGCATTTGGAATATTTGAGGATGTTTTGAAAGATCTCAAGGAATTTTCAACTTATTTTTATAATTTAAAAGAATTTCAAAGAATTTTAAAAATTTAACAGGGTTATTTAAAAAAATTCCAAAGTACTTTAGAAATCTTTAAAAGATGCCAAGGTCTTTCGAAATATTTTGAAGGTTTCGAAATATTTGAGAGTATTTTAAAACGTTCCAAGGAATTTTCAATTTTTGACTGTAATTTAATATGAGATTTTAAAAGATTTGATATATATTAGGATATTTTAATAGATTCCAAGGTATTTTCAATTGATTTCAATAATTTAGTATGAGATTTTAAAGGATTTGAAAGCTTTTGAAGTATTTTTAAACTTGTAAAGAATTTTCAAGAGATTTCAAAAATTTTCAGGATATTTCAAAACATTCCAACGAATTTTCAATTAATTTCAATAATTTCGAGCGATTTCAAAGAATTTTAACGTTTTTTTTCTCATATTTTTTTTTATTTGATGATTCATCAATTAGTTGGATAAATTTGTTTTCTGAAAATATAACTATTTTGCAGAAAATTTATTTTCTTTTTGGTTAAAAATTATTTTTTTTTTTAATCACAAATTTAACTATTCTATATTTAAATGAAAAGTGATCTTTTTTAGTTGAATTTTTTTGTATTTTATTGAATACTCTTCTTTCTTGGTAGAAAATTAATCTTTGTTGTCGAAAATTTAACTATGATTAAACATTAATTTTTTGTTCAGAAAATTAGTCTTCATGGAAAATAAATTTTTTTTGTGCAAATTTCATTTATTTTTATTAGAAATGCCTTTTTTACTATACAATTTAACTTTTTGGATGAAAATATAATTTTTTTATTTGAAATTTTACAATTATGTTGAAAACAATTAAAAAAATGTTTTTTGTTCAGTTATGTATTTCATTCAAAAATTTTTTGTTGCAGAAAACTAATTGTTTTAGTTGAAAGTTTAACTATTTCTATTAAAAGTTAGTCAACTATTCATTAATATTAATA
>NC_046666.1:104163191-104194426 GCF_010883055.1 Belonocnema kinseyi | reverse complement strand
ATATTATGTACACCTGGAAAACATAACCTGAAAATCGACGCATGCATGAAATTAAGAATCACGCAAAACATCCAAATCGCCAATTTCTTCAGTTTCTCTCAAATGGGGAGCGAGATATATATAGGAGACCACCGAAGGCTTCCGAAGCCTTCAGATCGGCAATCATCGTACAGCAGAACACAGAAGTCGAATCGTGCATTTTCGGCTTACATACGAACTCACAGTGGTAATCATGCACCTTCTGTTTTGCGGCTCCCAAACGGTAGGTATGGTGGGGGTAAATTTCATCCACGATCTGGCAGCTCTGAGACTCTGCCCCAATCTTGGGAACTTTTTGAACTGCGCTTGCGTCGCGCCGAACACACGATTGGTCACTGTTAGCGAGGTGATTTTGAATTATATAAATATTCAGATTTAATATTTATGATAAGTAATGATTGAAAAATGCATCCAATGTAATTCCTTTATCCTAAATGCGAATTCTTTAGTAACCGATGAAAAAATAATGCATTCTTCATACAACAAACGTTATTAATTCTGAATTGAGAAAAAAAAGATTTGTTCTTTAATTTAGCATTTCAAAATTTTAATAAAAATGTAAACAGAAGGTTTAGTTGTAAGAAAAAAATATTATTTTTAATAGTATAAATATGATTTGATTATTTGTATACAATATTATATATTTTATAATATTTATACAGTAAATAATTTAGTAATTGTAATTCAGTTCTGCTTAAAGTTATTAAAAAAATGTATAATGTAACATATCTCAGGGCAGTAACTAATTATTCTTAATTCATTTTTAGAAATTTTAGTGATTTTATTTGAAGTCAAATTTTCGGAAATGAACAAAAAATTAATGTTAAAACTCGACACATACGAGACTAAGGCCATGTGACGAGTGGGTTACGTGTCCAGGTTCCATCTTTAACCTCAATTAATTTATTTCCCAAGTTATTTGCACACGAAGCGCCACATCGAGTTGAAAATTGGGGATAAAAAATAAGAAGCAGTAAGAAAGGTGGGTCTGGTTCTAAATTTTAATAATTATAAAAAAAGCCAAAAAAATTAATTACAACAAAAAACTTTTTTCTTCTTTGTACAAACTTAGGACCAGGCCCAAGATTCTTAGTGCTTCTTATTAGTATCCCAAATTTTCAACTCGATATGGCGTTTCGTGGGATAGTGAGTTGGAAAAAACATGTCGGTAAGGTAGGAATCTGGCCACGCGACACGCTTATCACATGGCCTTAATCATTGGGACAAACAAAGATGATGTATTTCTCTTAAGGCAGGATTCACAGCCTCTTTTTAATTAAAATCTAATTTTTTGTCTTTGTCACTTCAAAATCTTATTTTACGATTAAGAAAATTGTATTTAGCATTTTTCAATCATCATTTATTATAAATATTATATCTGAATATTTGTATAATTCAAAATCAGCCCGCTAACAGTGACCAATTGGGTTGACGGCGCAGCGCAAGCGCAGTTGAAAAAATTCCCAAGGTTGGGGACACTGATCGAAGATAGGGAAGTCCCGAGAGCTTGCGAAAACGTGCGAGACAGTGTTTGTGCGAGCGTGCCAGTGGCTTTGTAAATATATTTGGTTGAAAGAAAATTGTATGAAAAAATTGAAACATACCGTTTCAATGGCAGATATTTCTCTAACTCATGCATACGTGATGTTTGCCAATGGAATTGAGAAAATAGTGTCTACAAACTGTATTCGTAATCATCTCCCGCAAACTGAAAATGGCTTCATTAGAAACCATAAGTATAAAGTTTGGTTAAACGGTGACAAAGGAAAAAATGACATGTTGCTCAATGCATTCATTATTATTTTAGGAGGTAAGTTAAAGTTTGAATATTTGACACATAAAGCAAATTCTTCTTTTATTATTAAAAATGTTAATACTTAAATTTTTAAATATTAATTCTTCATGTTTGATGAAGTAGTAACATTTCTTTTGTATGCTATGTGAACTAATTCTCCTCAGGTCAGCTCAAGAATGGTTAAATTTAACCAAAAAAATAAATTTTCCGAGTAACCGAAAAAGGCTGAAAATCTTGTTCACCTGGAAATTATCGGCAATTTTATTTAATTTTCTTGATATTTTATAACTCAGTTTGATCAGTCACGAAACGAACAATTAAAATGATTTATCTGAAATTGTAACATCGGGAATTGGACAGAAGGTTTTGAAAGATATATTTGCGTAATTCTGAATTTCAAAATTTAATTTTTTAAATATATTATAGTTCTGACTTTGAACAAAAAAATTTGAAAAAGAATAGTCATTTTTAGTTATTTGAATGGATTTTCAAACACAATATTACAATTGTGGGTTAGAACTGGATTTAAAAGAGAAGCTTAATGAAGCATAATTCTGAATTTAAACATTTAGTTTTTGAGAAAAATTATAATTTTGACTTAGCGGTAATGAATTTTTCATGAGATTTAAATTTTTACTTAGAACAGGAAATACTCGAAAAGACTTATGCTTCTGACTTAAAAGTGGGGATTTAAAAAAAATGTATGCTTTTAATTTGGTACAGGGAATTTCTTAAAACAATTAAAATTCTGAGCTAGAACGTGGAAATTAAAAAAAGAATAAGTAGGGATCTGGGAAATGAAAAATTCACTGAAAGTGTATCGGTAAATGACCGGAAATTAGAAAAACCATCCGTATGGTTGGCTTTGTAAATGGAATTTCTTTGTCACTTTTTTTGTGTTAACACAATTAAATTTTTATCTAAATGAAGACAATACAAATTTGACTTTTTCGGCAAATAGAATGGGAAAAAGTTTTTTTTAAACCGTTCCTTTTCAGAAAGCGAAGACGACATTCTACGACAGAAGAATGAGAAACATCTTAAATTACCTAACAAACGCAACATTAGCTTCTCTTCGAAATTCTCATCTAGTGAACGGCACAAAAAAGTGAAAGGAAGGCGTAAACAGCTAAAGCATAAATAAGTAAGATATATACTTAATGAATAGATTAGTAAACAAAATTTAGCCCTTTCACGCCTGAGTTTTTATAACAAATAACATCTTTTTCTGCAATGAATAGTATGCATTCTATAAAAGTAGTCAAATAAGAACCATATACTCTATGAAGGTATTTTTCCTGTTGAAAATTTTTTTTCAACAGCTAGTATTTTTTCACGTGTAAGACAGCCAATCAAAAAAAAATTTTAAAGGTTTATTAACACATACTAAAATTATAAAATTCTTATTGAGCATTTGAGAATTAAGTAAAATTTAAATTAAAACAATACTAAAAGTGTTAAATTGCTTCTTGCAACATTATTTTTTAAATTTATTTATAATAAATGAGAAAAATGAAAAAAAAATATTTTTTTTAATTATACAGCTGTTTTACATGAGGACATTTTGGAATTGTTTCGTGAAAAGAGATAGGGGTGAATTTGAGGGGTTGCTCAATATTATTGATAGGTTTTGAACATAACCTGACTTCTGTTTTCAGATTTAAAATTTTGTGTCCGTTTCACATGGAATTCTTTCGTTAACTTGGATAAACCTGAATTACGTAAAATTTACGACACGCGCTCGCTCACCGGAAAGTACAGGGCGCGCCCGCTGAAAGGTTAACGTACACGAAATTTTCTTACAAACATGTTCGAAATACGCGGATTTTCGCGTTTTTTGAAGCGATACTAGGAGACGAACGCACGTAGGTGCGGGCGTGGGACGGCTGGAAGGTTCGGGGGCGAGGCCCCTGTTTTTAAGCTTTCATCCCAGTTTTTTTCCCTAGTCATCAAACCTCAACGTGCAGCCTGCTTCACATGCTCGAACACCAGCGGTTTTCATGAATGTGCCGAAGAAAATAATAAAATTACACTTAAGTAAACCTTAAATGTTGAATACATTTTATTAGTGGTTCTAGTAAGGAGATTTTATATTTACAACAGCGAAATAACTGGGAATTAGGTGGGCGAAAATACGTTGACATTCTGCTAATTTTCTGTTTGTAAAAATTCGTTTAGAGCCACACTATTGTTCATAACTGCAGTGAAATTGAAGTCCTTTGATATAATCTTTCCCTATTCAAGCATAAAAAGTCTTTTTCATCAAAGCAATAAAGATCTGTCACTTTTTTGCCTAGAGTAGAAAACTCGATTGTCGGCCCGCCCCTCAGGCATCTCAAGACGAATTTCGATTATCGATATGATGAAAAATTGTATGCATGACGGGTCGAAGCAAAGATTTACACTCGTAAATTCGTCACCTTTCCACCCTCGTCACCCAATATACTATTAAATATAAAAAATTTTGGTTTACTAAAAAAAAATTATGATATTTAGATTATTCTTCTTGTTTATTGTTCTATTGATTACTATTATTCTTATTACATAACTTTATATACTTTCGTAGTCTATTAGGAGAAAGCTTGAGTTCCCAACAAAAGAGGCAAAGGAGTATGAAAGCGAAAAAATTCTGTCTAGGCACTTCAATTTAATGAAAACCCGAAGAACCATTATTGATAGCTCGGACAGTGATGAATGCAAGGCATCTTATAAGAACGATGGTATATAGGTACTTGAAACTATTTTTCACATATGAAATCAATAAAGTTTCTATGTTGTAATGTATTTCCTTATTATTAGGGACTGATGAGTTGGGAGAATTGCATTCGAACGATACGCTTATTATTGATGATAAAGAAGTTTTCGAAGATTTGAATTATGATGGTACACACTTTTGAAATAACCTTTTTTGCTTGCTACTCTTATATTCTTACTAATCTTAATTTCTTAATAAATTCTTACCCTTCAGACGGAATTACTGAAGAACCTAAATCTACTCCTATAAGAATAATGCATGAAAACACACCACCCTCCAGAAGAGAACTGATGCCGAGATGTGATTCTAGTACTATAAATTCTGGAACTGAGCAATTACTGATCAGGACTTCTTCTAGAGAAACTAGTAAACAAGTAGTGCCGACACGCGAATCTAGTTGTAGAAACTCTGAAACTGAGCAGCTACTGATCTGAACTCCTCTGAGAGAGACTAATAGGGAAGTCCTGCCGACACGCGATTCCAGTTGTAGAAACTCTGGAACTGCAGAACTTATCAGGAATCCTTTAAGAGACAACTGCCGACATTCAACGCCTTGTTTAGCACAAAGAAGACTCCCACCAATTGAAGAATATAATGCGGATGCCGATATAGTATGTATTCCTACATTTTTTAGGGGCTTCCACATTATACTCTTAACAGATCTGTCTCTAAAGTCACTTTTCCAAGATGTTTTTTAAAGAGCAGTTACTTAGTTACATTTTAAGATATGAAGAGCTTAAAAAGTGTTAGAAAAAATAATTAATAATTTCGAATTGAGAGTGTTTAAAATTTTTCGAAATATATTTATATACAATTACATGGGGCTTATTTGATGAACACATTGCTTTTTTCTGTTTACAACCCATTTTTTAAATTATATGAATGATCATAACTTCTGTACTCTTCAATACAGTGGATAAATACTACAGGTCAATCGATTTGTCTCGAATCAAAGAATCTTTTCTAGTCTGGAATATACTTCAAATTGTGTTAATGGGATAATTTGTGCTATAAAATTATGAAATGTATTAATATTATAGGTCAGTCGATCCATTTTCAACCAAGTAATTATATACATCTTACAAGAACATTGAATCAAATCAAAATGTTATTGTAGTTTGCTCAAAAAAAGTTAATAAATATTTTTAAACATTCTTTGGTCAGCTTTAAAATACTACTGGTAAAAATTAGACTATTGTATTATACATTTCTTAATTAATGAACGTTTAATTAAATCAATTTCTTTTTTTTTAATTGTTCCTATTAGAAAGCTTCCTCTATGAGTAAGCAAAAATCACATTATTTCGGATATAATGCAAATGAATTCGACTGGTACCATTTGTTAAGTAATAGAGATTTATATTCAATAATTGGGCATTGAAAGTATTAAAAAAAGTTTAAACAGAAGATCTCGACATTAAGAAATTTCAGAATAAAATTTTGAAAATTGGATTGTTTAAAATACAATGGAAGTACAATTGTATTATTTGTAATTAAAAACTTTAAATTGATTAAACAAACTTTTTTTTTAAGGTCTAGAAAAAAAGTTACCATCATTTTCACCGTTTAAAATTAAAAGTGTTTCAACAATAAATATTAAAAACTGAATTATTAAAAAAAAAAGTTTAAAAATTAAGTAATATTTAATGGTAAACATTAAAAACGCAAAGTTTGATTATGGAACGTTGGAAAATAAAGGAATGCAAACCTAATTTAAAACTAATAAAACTGAGCCGCCATCCACATAAAATGTTCCGTCAAAGAGTTGATGGGGTCAGGTGGCTCAATTTTTATTTACCAAGAATTGATTTAAGAATTTTAATTGAAATAATTTAAAATAGCTAATTATGTTGTTCAAAATGCAGTCATTTCAATTTTAATTTTAAATTAAAACTTATAAAAGGGAAAAATTGAAAATTCAGCATTTCATATGAATGTTGAAAATAAAGGTACTTCGGAAAAAGCTTTCCTTTTTTTATTTTGAGCATTTCAAAATAATTACAGATTTTGTTGTTTATAAAATTCCATAATTGTATGTAAAAACGCCTTCCAATTTGAAATAAACAATTTACAAATATTATCAGTAGAAAACAATACAGATAATTTTTCTGTTCTTTACTGAATGTAGCACTCATGTATTTGCTGTTTTACTTACCAGCCAAAACGTTTTGATTTTTTCATAGTAATCACTTTAAAAAGAAATACATTTTATTTTATTGACAATAGGTTTAATTGATTACAATGATATAGTATTTTATAACAGATCTCAATTTCTATATTAAAATTATGGTGTGCCTTAAATAGATTCATCTTGGGGAAAATATACATTTACATATCGATGTCTGGGAGACGATGTTTAGAAAAAACGATTCCAAGTTCGTGCGAGACTTGGCAGAAGTAATTTGGGGTCGAGAAACTCTGAGAAAGAGATATTTGAGGGATTCTAATAAGGAAAATGATCCTGAGGATACGTCCAAAAAGGAGCTAACGCCGGCAAAATACGATTTAGTAAAAAGTATGTAGTGCGATCATTTTTCATTTTACTGTTTTGTCTGTCAGCAGTAATCTGTTAAATCTTTACTTTCTGTTTTCAAACTAAAACCTCAAATTTTATTTTTACAGAATTACTTTACAAGGAAGTAACTGATGCTGGTGTCAGGGGAGCGGCACGAGAAACTCGAGTGAGGAAAGTTTCCAAGTATATGTCGAATAAACTGTATGATACCACAAAAATATTGAAATGTTAGAAAGGAACTCGAATCGGATACTCGCGAGCTATTGTTTGTGAAAGGAGTGGACCGATTTCTTATGATATTATTGCTGTTGTATGAGAAGTTTTACTAATTATTACACTGGTTTAGGCATAATTGTATAAAAGCAATCAGTCTCATTTGCATGAAATTCAGTTGCGTTTCCAGTAATCATTTACTGTGTATGAAATACTTACCCATCAATACTTATCAATTGTAATACTAATCCAAACAATACTTTATAACTTTATAGACATTTTTTGCGCAACTACTCACATCCACACGATTTGGGACATTAAGAAGAAAACTTCAAAAATTAATTATATGGCACTAATTAACTTTCATATGATCCTCAATATTTAGAACTACGAAAAACTTCAATTTTGAAAAATTGTTGAATTTTGTCTGTAATGTCAGAAATATAGGATCATGAAAATGTTCCTTAGTGCTTTCTATTTGTTTTTCTAAAGTTTTGAACAAAATATGCTAATTAATGTGAATGTGAGTTATTGAAAAAACAACATCGATAAGGTAGGGGTCATTCACGAAATACGTGATACATTTAGGGGTGGGTGGGGGTCTGCCGAAGAATCATTCTCCATGCTAAACACAATGGAAAAAGAATCACGCGGAGGGCGGGGGGGGGGGGAATTCCTGAAAAGTGTATCACGTATTTTGTGAATGACCCCGTGGGAATCGTGTAAATATTTCGAAAAAAATTAGAAACCTTTTCAAAATTACGCGTAGATTGAATCCCACTTAAAGCATTTCCGATTAATAGGGACAGAGAAAACATGTAAGAAAAATCAACCTATTATCCGTTTTTGACCAATTTTAGATTCTTACCTTTGCTTTTTGCATTTTTAAAAAAAGTGAATAAAAAAATTAAAACTTTGCAAACCCTAAGTCTGAAATTTTCTGACTAAAATTAGACCAAGTTTCTAATAAAATATGTAGTAGTTCTTAAATTGGCCACAATTTTTATGACAATTGAAGATCTAGTACATATGTTACTGTGCTCTTGGTCTGATTTTAAAGAGGAGATTTCATACTTTAACTCAGCGAAGTTCAAATTTTTCTAATCACTTTTATAAAGCATGCAGAGAGTGAAAGTTTTTCTCACATGCTATCCTGGCCTCTATTTTTCGAAAATATTTTAAGTAGGATTTGATTGGTGCGAAGTTTAATAATCCTTTTGAGGGCGTTTTAAAAAACTTCCGAACTGAATTCTTCGCAGAGTTAGGTACATTCTATTGCAAGCCTGTTTTTCAATAAAAATGTTGTTATTAGATGGACAATTTCAATGGATAGTTCAGATTGCATTTTAAATTCAGTTGACTAAACGTTTCGGTTTTCCATTCACGCTGGATCGACCAAAAAAATAGTAACATTACTTAAAAACATCGAATTTATATTTTTTTCGTAATATATTTTTATAAAATTGTTTTATTGCTTTAAAAATAAGGATATTAATTTGTTGCCGCATTAGATTTGCTTTCTTGTTATAAAGGGCCTATGACACTTAACTGATTTCTACCTTACCGACAATTTCCAGAACCATACCAATACTGCACGAAATGAGATGCCGACCTGAAGATTTATTAAAGTAAAGAAAATTGACTAAGGTACGTGTATGTGCTAATGCATTCTTACCATCCCAAAAAAAATTTTCGACATATTTTGTTCTGTTGTCTAAAAATGTTATTATTTATACACTATCATTAGTCCCTTTTTTAGCTTTCCCAAGTCCGCAGCTCCACATCTCATTCTGTGTGGAATTGGCAATATCCATGAAAAAGGTGAAGTGGAAATCTGATATGTTTAATATACCTCACGAGAGTATAGTATTAAATTAATATATGTGACGATTTCTGCAGTTTTTGCTTCTATTAAAAACAATATTATTTAAACATACATGTACATACCTGAAGTTGCTCAATAAATGTGCTTCTTTGATATACATGTATTAAAAATGAAATTATTATTTTCCGCTTATTAATTTTAGCCTTTGTTATGCAGAAAACTTTTTCATTTTTTGCTTATCATGAAATTCAAACCACCCTGGTAAAAGCAATGTAGTCATCCGGTTCTATAATTACCAGCACTGGATTTACCAAGGGGCATGGTGGGACTAGTGCCCCAGGCCCCAGGGGGCCCCTGACCCCAGAAAAAATGAATAAAGTTCAAGAAAATGATGCGGCGCTGATAATTACCCTCAAGTTTCTAATCAATTAAATATTTACATGAACTAAATATCATTAATTAACAAATTTATGCAAGTCGTAACCAACATCGTATACGACATCGTAAACTATCCCAAATTACGGCTTCGTATACGATGTCATATATGACGTCGTATACGATTTCGCATACGTCATATACGATGTCGCATACGACTTCGTATGCGAAATCGTATTTTTCAATAGGGTTAACCTTTTCAACTAGATATGGGTTTCCATCTTCATCAGTCCAATCCTCACCTATCTCTGTATCATCTTACAGGATTTGATCGATTTCTTTCTCAGTTTCATATGGAGGGAAATAACTTGCTACTATCAAATATTATTGTTGAAATGTGGCCCATTTGGTGCAAATGATTTCCATTCCTTCATGGAATTCAATCACTGCGAACTTTTCAGCATTAGGTGGCGACATGTTGGCCTATGAAAAATGTACAAATTTCATTGTTTAGCTTAATTTTGGATCAGGAAAAGGCAAGGAAATCCGAGAAGACTTACAAATTCCTCGTGAAAATGCACGAGTATTAATAGACTCATGGATCTCCTCGAAAACTTTTTCAAAATTCATTAAATAATCCTACATATTCAACTACACGTTCAGGAACGTATTGGATAATCTTACCTGAGATGAGTACTTAAATAGGAACTTTTATCACATTTTATGGCGAAAATTGTGAGATAAAAGACAAAGACAAAATGCGGTATTTTGTTAGACGCAATTAAATCAAATATAATTAAAACATAATACACGCCGAGATCAACGCAACACGAGGCAGGTCGAGATGTGACTGCTTCTTCTATCTTTTGTTTTAGAACTTTCGATTTGTGCATGCGAATTTTGTAATTTTCAAATAATCGCACTTTTCACGTTGTTGTAACGGACCATAACTTTCTTAATTGCACATGCGTCATGCTGTACTACAATTAAAGTACTATATTAGATAGGAATATGTAAGCTGCCATTCTGGTTCCCCGCCAAATTCAAAATCGCTAAATTGATATCAAATTATTTGGATACACTTACATAATATAGATTATTTATTTTAAAATTATACTGAAGCAATGTTATCAAAAAATAAATTATGAATAAAATTACATGTGATATAATACATGAAATAATTATATGATTTTTTAAATAAATATTAAAAAAGCAATAAAATAATAATAGACTATAGTTCAAACATTAATACAATACTTTTTCAAGAGTTTATTATTATAGCTATTTAGATTTCACATCATACGGCCATTTTATTTGCGTAGGTTAATGTGCATCGTTCTGTAGAATAACGGGTTCCTAACCTTACTTTCTTCACGATCTCATTTCGCTTAAATATATAAAAAAAATGCTCATAGGCAATTTAATTACACGTAAACATAATCTTCAGACCCCCTATATTTGAATTATATTGTGATAGTCATAAATATTAGTAATAATTTCGCATAATCTTGAATTTAAATTCGGTTTCCATTTGTCGCGTCTACAATTTATGATCCACATTGACAGTCTTTCTCTTCGCCCTAGTGGAAAACGGTAAATTTTAAATCCATCCTCGCTTCTATTTTTACAAAACGGAGCACTGTAGCAGACCATTTTTCTTATATTCGAAACTTAATTTTAATTAAACTATACGACATGCTTATTGCACTGTTTCCCGCGAATTCTCCAGGAACCGGAATGGCGGTTGCATATTCCTGCAGCCAATGGAAATGCTGTATTTTGCATCTCTTTTGACGTATTCGCAATTTTTTACATACAAAACAACCGCGCACTTGTCTCATCGCAATTTATTTTCAAAGGTTTTTTGTACAGAATTCAATTTACAATCATTAAAACATATGTTTTTTGTTACTAGTATTTTGATGTTAAATAGCCATTTGAAGATTATAATACAGAGGAAAAATAAATCCCAAGTGAAAAATTTAGCTACAGCTTTCAATAATGTCAAAAAATATACAGATGTTCTAAAAATAATTTCTTTTTGAAGAGTTTAGTTTTGATATCAGCGACTGGTGGTCACTACAAAATGTTGAAAAAAGTGCACATTATTTCCTTTTCTTTCTCCATTATTAAAAACACATACAGATAACAAAAATTATATTTTTTGTTTTCCATTTATAAATAATTACAATGAAGAAGTTTAAGCTAAGGTGACCAGTTTTCTGTGTCATTTCAATTTTTTTGTACAAGCCTAAAATCAAAATTCTTTAGGCTGTTAGACTCAAGCTCTAACCTATGAAAATGCAATTTCCGCAATTCAATAAATAAATAATACCGATAAGCATTTCTCAGATACCAAACGATAATTCTTTTATAAATAGAAATTTATATGGATCACTTCAAATTAACTTCGGAGTTCGATACAGGTAAACTTTGCATTGTAAATTGTTAATGATAATATATTGATGTGACATATTTGCAGCATAGTTTTGACGTAATGTTTGGATCCCATGTTCGGACCTCTTTTAAAATAAGGTAATTGAATTTTGAGGTTGGACCTTCAATCCAGCAATCTTAAGATAAAACGGATTCATGAAAATTAAAACAATATGCAGAAATAAAAACATACAATTTGCCCGTTGCGCGGGCACGTTCTCATAGCGATGTGGACTCGCAAGTTTGAGCGCGCCCAGAAATCAGAGTTGTCAATGCATCGACAACTGTAATTTGGTGATTGTAAATTCTCTTTTGTTTAAGCTCTTTCGGTATTGGCATTCAAACAGACTTATTTTCATTGTTTTCTTTTCGTCATTAAAAAAAGAGAAAAAAAATGTCCGACAAGTTATCGTTTTCGTTCTCTTGATTTTTTTCATATCGTGCGTTGTTTGGCTCAAAATGTTTATTTTCTTTTTTTTTTTATTTTGAAAATCCTATAACTCTGACAATTTTCCTTGTGTCAAAAAAAGTCGTTAGGGTAAATTGTTTGAGATTCTGAGTTCTACGAATGGTCATGCATAGAATTTGCAAAACTTGAAAAAAGTGGTTTTAAAGATTTCTAAAATGCTCTAACTTTTTGAATTTGTATCCAAAATAGCTGGCTAACGAGCTTGGCCTTCAGTTTTCGATACTAAAAGAGTGTACCAAAGGCCAATCCAATAGATTAAATTTGTTTAAGGTCCCGTGCTCACAGAAATACATACAGGCATACAGATACATTAGTAACAACCTATTTTTCGGGTTCAGAGGGTCTCAAAACGTAGACATTTTAATTGCAAGTTTTTGACCAAAACTTTATAATCAACGAACGACCTTTCGAAGCGCCGAGTGAGCACTTTTGATAACCCAATGCCCTAGCTGTTCTAAATTTTCGCCGCTATTTTCAATTTAGTATTTTTAACCCAAAATTTGTAATCATAGATAATTAAAACCCCTGAGCAAGAACTTTCGTGCAATCCATCATTTTCTTTAAATTTCGTCTGCCATTTTGAATCCGCCTTTCTGATTTTTGTATTTTTGACTCAAAATTCGTAATCAGTGGCCCCCAAAACCCTCAAATAAGAGCCCAATCTATTAACTTTTCTACATTTTCGTCCCTATATTGAATTTTTTACCGAAAATTCGTAATTAGCGACCCTGAGAAACAGCGAGTAAGCACTTGTGCACTTGGCCTACCGTGCATTAAAAATAAATACTTTGAAAAATTAGAGCTGAAATATGTTGAAAATGAAAAAAAGAGCAAGAAGTTTTTATCCGAGGGGTTGAACACTGTTGTAATCAGGTGTACACTGTTTGATGTCATCTCGTGTAATCCCTGTAATTTTGTGTAATCCCTGGTAATCTTGTGTAATCCTATGTGCTATTTTGAAATCCTATGTAATCTTGTGTAATCTATTTTAATCCCATGTAATAATAGATATAATTTTTTTAACTGTTTAAATGAAGACTAGTGCCCACTGTACCAAATGGGGCACATAAGGTTACCGAACATTTTTTAGAAATAACTTTTCAAGTTTTAATTAAAAATTTCTTATAAAATTTAACAACCATAAATGCATTCTATATAAGGTTTTTCAGACAGAAATTAATTTAAAAAGTTTTTTTCATTTAGTTGCAAAAAGAAAAAAATTATATTTTCCAGAAATGCAATGTTTAAAAAGAAATTGAATGTTAATTAAAATTGGTATTAATTAGAGAAATTTATATTTTTAAATTATCAAAGTTTATTGGTGAAGAATATATAATTTTCTTTATTTCATGAGACTTTCAGAGACAAATTATTTGTCACACTGCGATACCGTCACAGTAAATCTTCATTTTCTCGGAACAGAATCATTTTCTTAATAAAATATTTTTTATACACTTTCGACATCCTTAAGTCTCGGGAGTAAGTTTTTTAATTTATAAAAAATTAAAAGTTCGATTTTTACTCGCTATCCAAATCAGTTTTTGAAAACCTAAAAAACTTCACCCTCAAAATTCTCGGTTGATTTACTCAGAATTGGCAAAATTTCTTAAATTAAACCTTGTTGACTAACATTCAGCAACTCAATTTCTTGGAATAAAGTTTTTATTTTTTTAAACCTAAAATTGCACGTTTTATCGAAATTCGCAGCGGACCTTGTTCAAATTTGAGACTTATGTCACTTACATTTGATATTGTCAACTTCCAAATATATTTCCTCGAAACCGGATAACTTATGCTTATCAAACTTTTTTGTCATCAATTCAGTTTGGGAGTGGACTTTTGTTTTATCATTAAGTAGTGTTTTTGATTTTACATAATGTTTTTTCGCTGCTCTCAAAAAATCATACATTTTTCGTTACCTAGTTCTGTATTGCGACCCTTTAAATACCTTTTAAACCCGAACTTAAGTGTTGAAACCGATTGAGAACTAGTTGTGTACGTTCGAACTGGAGGGATACTGTTTGCCAAATAATAAAGGGAATCATATCTGTAGTTCGGATGAGTCACCTGCCAGACTAGTCACTTTTTGAATTAATAAAATAAGAAAAACTATCTGCAATTACGATACATTTCAAATGTATATTATTTTTTCTTAAACTTTACCAAAAAATGCGTTTGTTTTTTATTCTAAAAGGTTCGAGCTAGTACTTTGTCCGAACTGCAGGAACGGCTGTCATTACTTGACGAATTGACATTTAGAAATTCTTATCTTCTTGATTGCGGGCCAGCCACAGGTCTGGGCCAGACTAGACCGTCAAGAAAATAAGAAAAAAATTGATTTTTAATAATCTTAATTTCTTATTTTATATAATTTTCGACACCCTGACAGTTTTTCGAAAATGGTAAAAAAAATGTTTGCTCATTGACACTTAAAAATGTTTATCTTATGGATTGCGGATTAGCCACAGATCTGGCCCAGGCTAAACCGTCAAGAAAATAAGAAAACTAAAATTGATTTTCAATAGTGTAGATTTATTATTTTATATAATATTAGACACCCTGACAGTTTTTCGAAAATGGTAAAAAAAAAATTTGGCTGATTGACATTTAGAAATTTTTATCTTATGGATTGCGGACCAGCCACAGATCTGGGCCAGGCTTAACAGTCAAAGTCCAAAACAAAAAAAATTGATTTTTAATAGTGCTGGTTTATTATTTTATATAATTTTAGACACCCTGACAGTTTTTCGAAAATGATTTAAAAAATTGGCTGATGGGCACTTAGAAATATTTATGTTATAGATCGTGGGTTCGCCCTAGATCTGGGCCAGGCTAGAGTGTCTTAACTAGACGATCTAGACGACGCAAGATCTGGGCCAAATCTGACATCAAACTGCCAAAATATTTTCCCCTAGGGGTTTGATAACATTTTTTCCGCTACGTATCTTAGTTTTTGGTTTTTGGAAACTTTTCTAATATCCGAGAATATATTAGTACATCCAATATTGACATCTCTTTCAGTTCACTGCACTATGAATACGGGGAAAAATAAGAGAAAGTCAACTTTATGTGGGTATTCCATCCGACACTTGCGTCGTATAATTAAAAATCAGGTGGTCACGGATCGTTTACAATTGAAAAATGAATAAGAGCAGTCTACTGAGAGCGATGCAAGTCTGATTCAAGGCCCAAGTAAACATGAAGATATTGATATTGAGGAAAATAGTGATAAACACAATGTAGAAGAAAGCTCAAAGCTTTACGAAAACGAAGAAAGCTTAACATTTTTGGGTGTATGTACCTCCTCGGATTCAGAAGATGATTGTCTACAGGACAGCGGGCATGTTTCTGAAAGAGTAGCAGACTCTATGGTTTCTAATCCAGTAATGAACTCTAAAATGGAAACTGAAAGTCAACACTCGTATGGAGATGAAGAATTTTTAAACTCGGATGTGAGTAGCGATTGTTCATTGCCTGAAATAGAATGTTTACGAGCAAAATATAGGAATATGGAAGCAGACTCGAAGCATGAACAAATTCTAAGAAAGAAATTGGAAGAGGATTCACACGAATGTGAAGAGAATTTGCGTGAAAGTAAATTTTCGGAAGCAGGAAGGACTTTGAGAAGGAAATTTCGAGTATGGGCGCTTGCATTTCGAATAACCCTTGTTGCCTTAACCGCTCTGCTTTTGATCCTGAGAACGATTATCCACGTAGATTTACCGAACGACACTCGTACTTTACTGAGCACTCTACGATTTACTCAAATTTCTGAAATAGATGGTGATGAGTACTAACATTTCGGCTTGGAAAAAGCTATTAGGTCTATACTCAGTGAATACAAACGTCGAGGAAAAGAGCTAAAGCATATAAGATTAGTCGTAAACATTGACGGTCTACCAATTTTTAATTCAGCCGCCGAAGGCTTGTGGCTCATTTTATGTTCAGAATTGGATTGTAAGAAAGTATATCCTGTTGGAGCTTTTTATGGGAAAAAGAAGCCAAAAAGTGCTAACGAATTCCTGAAACCATTCGTTGAAGAAAAAATTAATTTAACAACTAATGGACTGCAGGATGAAAATGTTTCAGTTTCTTTTAATGATTTAATATGCTATATACCAGCTAAAGCATTTGTTTTATACCTTGAAGGACATACTGGATACGATAGCTGTTCGAAATGTTTAATAAGTGGGAAATATGTTAGAACCAAAAGTAAAAGAAAAAATGCTAGCGAAAAGGGACAGATTTGTTTCCCAGGGATAGGACCCTTTACTATGAAGAACGAAGGAAGCCATCCTGAAAAGAATTTCACGATTCGGAGGCATATCCAGTGTACCCTTAGATTACATGCGTCTAATATTACTAGGTGTTGTCAAGAGGCTTATTGGAATTTGGTTAACCGGACCTTTGAAAGTAAGGATAGGTGCAGCTGCTATTAATAAAATTTCCCAAAAAATACTGACACTACGCCATAGCGCCCCTAGTGAATTCATACGTCCAGGACGAACCCGTTTAGAGTACGCTTTTTGGAAAGCTACAGAGTTCAGAATTTTTCTGCTCTATAATGGCCCAGTTGTTCTAAAACATATCCTACACTGTTAAAAATAATGTTAAATTTAATATACCCATGTGTGTTAAAATTAATACATGAAGTATATGAAATCGCCATTAAGAAAGCGTATATTAAATTTCATATACATTCATGTTAATCACTTACAAGAAAAATCATATAATTTCATTTTTCACAAATTTAAAATAAGTTTAGCTGTGATTTTCCATTCCAAATAATAAAACATGATACATTCTTCCTGTTAACCAAAAATAAAATTAGATTATAAGTCGAAAAGTTCAATTAAGCAAATAAAAAACAGACTTAGCCTACAATTAATTGTATTCCCCTTCAATTTTGAACATTTAGAGCAAAATTAGGAAAAATTTTACCTGCACATTGCACTTTCATTATAAATAACAACTGAGTCTATGAATTCTAGATTATTAATTTCATTGGGAATATTTGACAAGATTTAAAGAAATGAAAGCAGGTTGAGTTTTCACGCACATTGCTATACTAACCTGTATATTAAATTTAATACACATGTATATTAAATTCACTACACCAATGTATGTTAAATTTCAGTAGCGGTAGTGCATATTTGCTTCACACACATGTATATTAAACCTCACACAGATTTCTCTAACAGTGTACCATCAGAAATGTATACGCATTTTCTGTTGTTACACTCTGCAGTTACAATTTTAGTTAGTGAGGCGCATATTCAGGTTGGGACAAACGTGGATTATGCTCACGAAATGTTGCTGCAATTTGTGAAGGATTTGGCGCTCATCTACGGTAAAGAACAAGTGTCTCAAAATGTGCACAATTTATTGCACATTTGCTCTGGTATTAAAACCTATGGAACATTGGACAAATTCAGCGCTCTCCGCTTCGAAAACTACATGTCTACAATAAAATAAATTACACGAAAAGGAGATCAGCCGCTGGAACAGATAGCTCGCAGATATGCTGAAGTAGACAGTGATGAAAATCAAATAGAAGATTCATTACGAAGTCGCACTTCACCACCAAAGCAACTTTGCAGCGACCACACAGTGACGGACCTTTGAGCGATGACCTACAGCACGTGATTCAGCAATATAAAATATATAAAAATGAATCGTTCTCCATCAACTGTAATAATTCAAAGACAGTTGTGTACTTCTGAACAGTGGGAGCTTCGTGGCAATCAGTAATGTCATACAAATGCGGAACAAGGAAATTCGCTTCGTTGGCAAAGAACTGTTGCCCAGTGAAAACTTGTATGACAATACTCAGTTTAGCTTATTCAATATGCACATAGCAAAAAGTGCCAATTCTACACAATAGTCGTGGTCCCTGGAAGAAATAAAAAGTAAGATATGGAAAATACCATGCCAAAAGGGAAAAATTGTTATCCTACTATTCCATACTTTCTGATCCAGTTCTCGAACATTTAACTAAAAAAGTAGTATTTTTCGCCTTTCTTTTCTCTTGAATATTTTAATAACTTGAATCATTGATTAAAAATTACAGAATATTAACGAATTTGTATTTTACAGGTGATATTATTCAATAAATTGCAGTTAGTAATTTGGAGACCTTCACCGCAACAATTTATTATCGAAACCGACAGGTATCTTCTTTCTACCATTTTGGTACCACTTTTTTGCAAATATTTACTATTTAGACTTTTCACTAACTCTATAACCGATCGGAAAATCGGAGAAAGCCCGAGAATCTTACTTAATTCAATTTGACGATTTTTAAATGAAACATCCTTTTTAGTTTCAATTTTAATTTTTACATTCTCATCAAGAGAAGGTATTAGATTTGTGTAAAATTTGCCCCCCCCCCCCCCGTTTTTGTCAGCATGATAACTTCCGAATGAATTGACAGATTGAATTGGCCTTTGGTATACTCTTTTAGTGCCCTAAAATAAAGGTCAAGTTCGTTAGCCAGACATTTTGGGTTGAAATTCAAAAAGTGAGCGTATTTTGAAAATTTTTAAGACCACTTTTTTCAAAATTCAAGTATTGTCTGCAGGGATGTTCATAGCATTCAATCAAACGAACAAATTTTTCTAATGACATTTTTTATCAAACCAAAATTTCCCAGTTATAGCATTTACAAAATTTCAAAATACACACGAAAATCAACATTTTAAGCCATATAACGCATGATATGAAAAAATCTCACAATAAGAAAAATGTTTCTTTTTCAATGCCTTACAAGACTGTTTAAACACCTTTTTGATTTTTTCAAAAAAATTGAAAATTCAAGTTTTGACAGAATAAAAAAGAATGAAAAATAAAAAAATTACATTTTGCGGTTAAAATGTGCAAAATAGGTAAAAACTCGACTGAACAAAAATTGTGCATTTCAAGAAGATCTACAAATTGGTTATGGATAACTTTTTGATAAGATGTGTATTTTGTGTTTTAAGCTTGTAACACGATATTAACAATAAAAAATCAGACCGCTGCGTGGGCACATTCTCATCACAACTTATGTTTTTTAATTTCTTTTTCGGCTCATGTGTGGGTTTTCAAAAAATTTACTTTTTTTAAATGTTCTTAATGCTATTTTTCACAAAAAAAAAAACAAAAACAGAATGATCAAAACATTATTCATGGGAAATTAATGAATTTTTACATTCTCATCAAGAGAAGGTATTAGATTTGTGTAGAAATTGACCCCCTCCCCCCCGTTTTTGTTAAATGTCTACGTTTTGAGACCCCCAGAATCCGAAAAACAGGGTTTTACGAATGAGTCTGGCTGTGTGTGTGCGTGTGTCTGTAGATTTTTAATTTATTATAACGATAATTTTCGAAAGAATTGACAGATTGAATTGGCCTTTGGTATACTCTTTTAGTGTTCTAAAATAAAGGTCAAGTTCGTTAGCCAGCCATTTTGGGTGAAAATTCAAAAAGTGAACGTATTTTGAAAATTTTTGAGACCACTTTTTTCAAAATTCAAGAATTGTCTGCACGGATATTCATAGTATTCAATCAGATGAACAATTCATCTAATGACTTTTTTTATAAAACCAAATTTTACCACAGTTATAGCATTAAAAAATTTTTAGAAACACACGAAAATCAACATTTTAAGTCAAATAACGCATGATATGAAAAAGAGTCAGGAGAAGAAAAATGTTTCTTTTCCAATTCTCCACAAGATTGTTTAAACACCTTTTTGATTTTTCTTAAAAAACTGAAATTTGAAATTTTGACAGAAGAAAAAAAGAATGAAAAATAAAAAATTACATTTTGCGGTTAAAATGTTAAAATGGGTAAAAAGATGACTGATCAAAAATTGTGCATTTCAAGAAGATCTAAAAATTTGTTATGGATAACTTTTCGATAGCATCTGTATTTTGTGTTTTAATCGTGAAACACGATATTAACAATAAAAAATCAGTTCGCTGCGTGGGCACATTCTCATCACAACTTATGTTTTTTAATTTTCCTATTCGTCTCGTGTATGTGTTTTCAAAAAATTTACTTTTTTTAAATGTTCTTAATGCAATTTTTCACAATTCAAACAAAAAACAGAACATTGGGAAGAAAAATGACTGGTTTGGTTCAGAATAACGTACAGCCCACAGAACTTTACCAATTTCGACAAAAAAAATGGGAAAAAAAGCTAATAAGATATTTTAGAGAGTTTTCCGGCCTCATTTTTGAATTAGGTTTTCAATTTTTTTATAAATTAACAAATATGACGAAAGAATGACCTTTTTTCTAGTTGACGTTCCCGGTGCTTGTCAATAACAGGATAATGGTTGAAAGCGCTTAAGTTGCATAAAATAGCATTAGTTAAGGATATTCCAATATTAGACAATATACAAAAAAATTTGTTATCAACAAATTATTTGTTGAAAACATGTTTTCTACGATTTTCCATAAATACACATTTTTTCAAGTTATGTTACAAGAAATTGGAATTGAAACAATATTATGTAAAAAAAATTCTTTTCTGATTATAATTGTTTATATTATAAACAAATTTAATGTAAAAATGCAGTAATCAGGCATTTTTCGACAGAAATATTCGTTTTTTTCTATGTCATTTTTTTCAATTCGGAAATTTATGATAATTTTACTAAAATTCATAATTTGTTGATTAATCTTATGATTTTGTAAACAAATCTAATAAAAAATGCATTATTTGGACGCTTGTCGAGACAAAAATTCGGTGTTTTCACTGGCAGTCTTTTCAGTTGAAAGCTTCATGACAATATTAGCAAAATTCATCATTTTTTTATCAATTTTAAGATTTTTTTAAAACAAATTTTATGAACAAATTCATTATTAGGCCATCTATCGACGGAACAATTCTTTTTTGTTTGAATATCAGACTTTTAATTGGGATCTTCATAATAAATTCGGCAACATTCATGATGAGTTGACACATTTTATGATTTTTAAAAACAAAGGTAATAAACAAATGCATTATTCGGGCATCTGTGGACGGAAAAATTAGTTTTTTCGATTTCAGTCGTTTTAATTGGGAAGTTCGTGATGATTTCAGCAAAATTCATAATAGATTGGTAAATTTTATATATTTTTAAAAACAAATTTAATAAACAAATGCATTATTCGAGCATCTGTCGATGGAAAATTTATTTTTTTCGACGTCCTAATTAAAACTATAGACATAGAAAAAAATGAATTTTTCTGTAAACAAATGCCTGATTAATGCATTTGTTTATCTAATTTGTTTAAAGAAATAATAAAATTTATCAACTTAGTATGAATATTGCTGAAACTCTTATTAATTTACCATCTGAAAAGACTGGCATTGAAGAAAACGAATTTTTCTGCCGACAAATTCCCGAATAATGCATTTGTTCAAAAGATTATAAGATTAATAAAAAAATTTGAATTTTGCTTTTCATGAAGTCCCGAATTAAAAAAAATGTACACCGGAAAAAAAATTTTCTGTCGCGAAATGCCTGATTACTGCATTTGTTCACAAAATGTCTCTTACAATATAACTAGAAAATAGTATGATCATGGAAAATCATTTTAAAAAATTTTTCAAAAAATAATTTGTTTATTAAATATTTCGTTCCTTAATATATATAACGGTTGATCATAAGACCAAAAGACGAATGCATCAACTTGCCATAAAGATAGACTGGGCAAGACAGTACGCGTCCCGCATTTAGTGTGTGATTGACTACATTACATCTGGCAGGAATTTTACCGCCAAGGTTTGAAAATTCGCGCGCGAACTCCGGACCCGTTATCACACACTTAACAAGTCAAAGCTGCTGACCATCAGGCAGCATATTCTTGGGAGAAAACGGATACTATCTGACGTTAAGGAAGTCTAGAGCGGAGGAAAAGGTGGATCAGAGAAAATCAACAGTTTCTCTCTGACCCATCTCGACTCTTCCAAGACCCTCCAGTTACTGTCGAGCACCCACCCAAACCAGAGGAGGTCGAAGTATTTTGGAGAGAAGTCTATGAAGTGCAGCATAGATTAGGCGAAGACTCAAAAAATATAAATAACTTCAAGGAGCTATGTAATGCCCTCATAACACCTGATAAAGAATGCCCACCCATCACTACCGAGGAGGTGAAAAAAGTATTAAGAGGTATAAAGAACTATTCCACACTGGGACCAGATTGTATCAAAACCTTCTGGTGGAAGAAGTTTCCTTCAACCCATCAGCATTCAGCCCTTATTTTGACCTCATATTTAAAGTCGGAAGAGCCGATTTCGGAGTGGTTGGTGGAAGGGCGCACAATACTCCTGCCGAAAATAGGCAACTTAGCTGACCCGAAGAATTACAGGCCAATCACTTGTATGAACACACTGTATAAGATATTCACAGCTATCCTAAATGATAGGATTGTTCGGGCAATTGAACCTGTGTGGCAAGAAATGTATGAACAACGAGGCTCAAAGAAAGGCGTAGCGGGATGCCGGGAAAACCTACTCATCGATAGATGTGTCTGCAAAGATGCAGCATTCTATCAGCGTGACCTATCGATGGCCTGGATTGATTATCGGAAAGCTTTCGATTCGACCTCCCATAGACTTATCATTTGTCATTTGGAAATCTTAAAGGTTCATCCGCAAATAGTTAGGTGCATAGAAAGATGGATGCCGCTATGGAAAACCAGATTTACTATCTCATCTGGAAAAAATCGTGTTATAACTAACAAGGTCACCTTTGAGAGAGGTGTCTTTCAGGGCGACACCATGAGCCCACTCCTCTTTTGCCTTACATTATTGCCACTATCTCTAGCACTTCGCCATTCCGACGGGTACTTGTACGGCAAACCTGCAGATCGAAAGTACAAGGTCCCTCATATATTTTACATGGACGATCTTAAGATCTATGCGAAAAACAAAAAGCAACTACATCTAGCTCTAGGGATTGTCGAACGATATACTAAGGAAATTGGAATGGCATTTGGGTTAGACAAATGAGCCAAGGTTTATTTGAAGCGAGGAAAACTTAATGGCATCCCTGAAGATCCTGAGCTCGTTGATAGAAGCGCTATACGACACCTTTGCGCTGGAGAGACCTATACATACCTGGGCGTGCCACAGAGCCGCATTCAGGATGTGACATCTATAAAGGATACTCTCCGAAGCAGATACAAACGTCTCATCCGGCAGATTTGGTCTTCCGAACTGTCGTCGAGGAACAAAGTATCTGCAACGAACATGCTTGTCGTCCCATTAGTACTCTATTCATTTTGAGTAGCTCCATGGGTGAAGAACCAGCTCAGATCCCTTGATATCGGGACAAGAAAGGTTATGCACATGAATAAAATCATGCATCTTAAGTCTTCCGTTCCGCGACTGTACATCTCACGCCGTCAAGGTTGTCACAGAATATTGAGTCTTGAATGTCTTTATAACAGGATTATTCTGGGTACAGCACATAGAGTTGCAAATGGAAGAGACTCTCTTATAAAAATGGTCAGGAATCACGAAGAAGTGGGCAAAGGAGCGTTTCTGTACAAAGCAGCGGAGGAGGCTGCTGAAACACTTGGACTTAGCTTCAGTATTAGGGGTGAGCAAAGTGCATCAAATCTCATCTATCTCGAGTACTCACTCCTGAAAGCCCGGATTAAGAAAGCACAAGAGAAAAACTTTCGTGAACAGCTCCTCGATAAGAGAATGCACGGTACCTTCCACAGAAATGTGAAGGATCAGTCAATGTCTTGTGAGCTAACGTTTGCTTTCCTTAAATCGCCCGGATTGAAGTCTGGTACGGAGGGTTTCATTTTGGTATGCTAAGACGGTGTCATTTCCACCTTAATATACCGTCGCCACATTTTGAGCGAAGAAATTCCTGATGATAGCTGCAGGGCGTGCCATGCACACCCCGAACATGTAGCTCACATACTATCTAGTTGTCCAACTCACGCGGAAACGACCTACATTCAAAGGCACAATGCGGCACTGAAAGTGCTTTATTACCATCTCTGTCACTCTTACGGCATTAACCTTAATATCGCTCCTCTAAATACTCCTAGGGAATTCGAGTCAATTGTCGAGATTGGGAAGTGCTGCATATACTGGAACTTTATATTCTCGACAATTGTTTCTGTTGCTCACTCGAGACCTGACATGGTTCTTCTTGACTTCGAGAAGCGAGCCATGTTCGTTATCGAATTTTCGGCATTAGCTGACAAAAACATCATAGCCAAAAAGAATGAAAAGAAAGAGAGCTATCGAGACCTTATAAGGAAGTTACAACGATTGTAGCCGGAATATTCGGTTAAACTAATCGTCCTTATCATCGGCACTCTTGGAGGTGCCAAGCTTTGACTCGCTAATGGCATGAAAAGCATCCCTGCGTGTCAACAATATGCTAAAACACTTGCGGGAAAAATGCAGAAGACGGTTGTCCTTGGGTCGCTCCATGTTCTTAGGTTGCACGAGGCTTTTGCTGGATCGTCGTATGGATTCCTTTACAGAATATAACCACTTATCTCACGGTCGTGAGACGTGGTTGTGGCCCCCAAACCCTCGTTAATCGAAGTTTGGTTTGATTTAATTTAGAACTTGAAAAAAGGTAAGGCTGGTGTTTCGACCGTATTTGCTACGTTTAAATCGTAAAAATAAAATTGGAAATGAGTAAATTCAGTTTTTGGAAAACCGGCAGATGTTGCAGTAAAATGTTTCATAACAAACTTTTTTAAAGAATGCGCATTTTTTTAAAGAGACAATGAAACTACGTCTGTTTTAATATCAATGAATGTCATGAATTGTAATAATATACATTTATGGAACTTATATAAAAGTTCTGATACAAATTAGAGTGCGAAGCACGAGATACGCGATGAGAATGAATTCGTTAAAGTCGAAGGAGCTTTAACAAAAAGAAGTCACTGTCACTAAATTACTGTTGTCGATGTTTTGACTTTAGGTTTAAAAAAATCTGTGCACAAGTGTAAGTGATATACAAAGATCGTGCGCGGAGCTCGAGATAAATATATTATCGAGCGCGTATTTTGTTGCTGATAAGTCAACTGAAATCTTTTTTTGATGAAAAGTATTTTTTTCGGAAATGCACTTTTTGTTCAAAATTCGTATTTTTCTGTTGAAAACTCAATTGCGATATGTTTGTGTTAAAAAGTCAATTGAAATCTTTTTAAAAGCAAATTCAACTCTTTCTTTAAATCTGTCTTCTTGATTTAAAAATGCACCTGCCTTAGTAGAATTTTAATTTTTCTTTTTAAAAAAAGGCAACTGTTTGGTTGAAAATAACAATGATGTTAAAAGAGTCATCCTTTTTCATTAAAAATCCGACTTTTTAGCTGAAAATTAACTAAATGTTTGCAAATTTTCATTTTGGTGCTAGAAAGTAAACTGAAATTTTCTTTGAATAATAATTCAACTTTTTTTTAAGATTCATACTTTTTAGTTGAAAATCCTACTGCTTCGTTGAAAATTTAACTATTTCAAGAAGAATTCCCTTTTTGTTTAAAATTTATATTTTGTTGTTGATAAATGAACTGAAACGTTTTCTGGTTGAAAATTCAATTTCGAAGAAGAAAAAAATTGTCATTTTGTATTCGAAGTTCCGCTGTTTTCGTAAAATTTCATCTTTCTTGGACAAAAATGCCACTATTTCGTAAATAATTCAACTCTTTTGTCAAAAAATCATCCTTTTTGGTAAAAATAATCGTATTTTTTTATTAAAAATTAATCTTTTCTTGTAAAAACTTATTTCTTGTTTAAAATTTCAGATTTTGATCGTGTAAAGTCAACTGAAATCTTTTTAAACCAAAAATTCAACGAATTGTTGGAGAATTTCTCTTTTTGATTCAAAAGCTAATTTGTTCTTGTATAAAAATGTCTTTTTTTTTTGTTTGAAAATGCAAATTTTGGTTAAAAATTATTCTTCTTTGCTTGAGCAGTCAATTATTTTCTTTGAAAGATATGGTTGCATTGCGTTGTTTAGAAATCATTTTTCTCTTAAGATTCATATTCTTAGTTAAAATTTCATCTCTTTGTTTGACAGTTTAACGATTTTTTTAAAAATGTTTTTTTCTTCTGAAAAATCAGATTTTTTTTGGAAATTCAATTTTTGTGACGAAAATTCGTCTTTTCGCTTGTTTCGTTGAAAACATTTATTTTTGGTTTTAAAACTTTTTTTGTTTTCCATAAATTTCATCTTTTTGAATTTAAATATAAACTATGATACTTTCTTGTTCGAAAGTTATCTTTAAAGCTTAAAAATTAATTATTATATTTAAAATTCAAGTATTTTGTTCAAAAGTCATTTTTTATAGTTAAAAAGACATTTTTAGTCAAGGTGTTAAATTTTCAAACAAAAAAGATGGATTTATGGCACAAAAAGATGATTTATTATCGATTTGTATTTTTAATAAAAGAAAATTAAGTATATAACAAAGGAGATGGTTTTTCAAAAGAAAAGTTAATTTTTAACCAAATGCATGAATTTTATACCAAGAATCATTATTTTCTATTAAAAAGAGGAATTTCCAACTACAATGGTGAATCTTCAACAAAAAACAGACTTCTTAACAAAGTAGTTAAACTTTGAACCAAATATTGTTAAATTTTCCATCCAAAAATGTTTAACAGTCATAAAAGAAAAAAAATTTTAGGCAAATTATACTTTGAAAAAAGAATAATTTTCGTGGAGAAATGTCTCGTAAAAAATCATATTTTTTGTTTAAACATTCAATTCTTTTAGAGAAAATTCGTCTTTTGGCTTGAATAAATTTAATCTCTTTTGATTAAAATATAATATATGCCTCTTTGTTGGGAATTTGTGTTTTAAGGTTGAAAATTTGACTATTAAGTTAAACATGTAATAATTTTGTTGAAAATTGAAATATTTTTTTAAAATGACATCTTTTATAGTAGAAAAAACTTTTGTTTAAAATAGATTAATAAATTTGAAAATTTTAAATTTTAATCTGAAATACTGTTTTGCTTCGTTTATGAAAGATTCTATATTAAGATTATTACAAGGCTAGAGTGCTGGTCTATGCATATTAGTATTAAAAGACAATAGAAAATTATTCAAGGAAAAATCAGGGAATTACGAAAGTAAATAAGAATTCTATGTTTCAGAGCAAATAATTAAATTCGGCAAAAAATTGGGAAGATTTTTTTGGGCTCCAGGAATGTAAAAATATTGTAAATCAAGGAAATTTAACTCAATGAAGTTACTTATCGCATTCTTTTTTTTTTCTTCAAATTAATGATCCTTTTTGAGGATCTCAACGCGCTACTTTTTCCAGTAGTTACGATTTCGAATTGTAGAATTTTTTATTTTCGGCCAACCCAATTAATAATATTCAACTTCGGCTTATAATCATCACTGCGATGATTCCAATGTTTAAAATATACTTAGGAAACAATTGTTAATAAGCACCTGCGTCGTAAAGTTTGTATGTATCAGAACTTGGTTGTGGAGGCTGAGTCTTAACAATGATCACAATGTATTTTTCTTTGAAATAGTATTAAAAATGTATCAACTATTATTTATTTGCTTTCTTATTTAATTACCAATGAATTTAAAAATTATTTTAAGTTATTTTTTAGAACCTGTCCACTTTATTTATCAATAACATTTCCTAAATCATTTTTCTCAGCATTACGTGAACATTTTCAACTAATATTGTCTGAATATTGTCACCGAAACTTTCAGGAAACTTGCCAGGCAATCTTTCCTCAATAAACACTGGCAACATTCCCTCACAAGCGGACATTTAGATGGTTCCACGAACCTTGCCCTAACCTCTCAATTCAATATTCCGAACCTTGAAATGCAAGTTTCAGGAAATATTCACCGAATTTTTTGTGCTATCTGGGATCACTCCGTTTACCCAAATCTATCCCTCCCTATTATTGCCTTGTTACCTTTCCTTCTTTCCGCCCATGCCCTCTGCCCAATCAACTATTTTCTTCTCCTTTCCTGCCTTGTCAGACCTTCTTCAATTGTTTCTGAACTTCCCTTCAACACCTTCTTTTTCCCATAACTTCAAACCTCTCTTCCTCAACACTAATGTTACTAGAAACATGCCTTCTCTCCCTTCCTACCCTCTTTACCCCTTCTACCCTAATTTGTACTCTTATATTTTTCATCAACTCCTTAACCTCTTCCTCTCCCGTTTCACCATTCACTTTCAGCCCTTTGACCATTGCATTCTTTTTGCTGTTTTCTCCCCTTCTATTTGTTTTTCGATCTGTGACAATCTATTACGCAGTCTCTCATTTTCTACTCGCAAGCCTACTCTAACTTCTGTTGTATCCAGGCTCGCTGTTAACTCAAGCCTTTTTCTCTCCACACTCACTTCTATCTTACTCACTCTCTCTTCTATTATACTCATCTCCTTTTTCCTATTTTCATCATATTCTCTCTGCTGATTTTCTAAGTTTTTCATTTTCCAAGAATCTCTTTTTCACCTTTTCAAAATTCTTCCCAATGATCCCATTTCTTTCGTATTTTTTGTACCTCCTCCTTTAGCTCCCCCCCCCCCTTACATCTTCATAACTTCCAGCATCCCTCATGGCTCATCTCTAAAGCCTGTGAACATTGCTTCAACCTTTGTCAGCGAGTCCCCCCCTACCCTCTTTTCGGCGTTTTTCTTTTATCCTTTTCTTTGAGTTTTTACCTCCCTCTAAATCTTTGCTCTCTTCCCTTTTCCTTTTTTTCTCTGCCGATTTCTCCCCTCCACTAATAATTCCCTCGCTGCTTGTTGCACTCGCCCGTTTTCGCCAGTCGTCAAGCAATCGTATGGAACCTACACTATGAGAGCGCTGTGCAGCACTGTTGCAGTCCTCATCTTCTTCTTTATATTTACCATGGAGATTAGACATAAGGAGACCAAACTAGTGGAACTGAAAGTGAACACTTTTCTGTTGCTAGAAGTACGTACACGCTCATGTGCAAAATCACACTTACGTATAGTTCACAACTTCCCGAGCGTGGCGTGCCAACTGCACTTAAAAAACATATGGCCGCCGATGTCAATGCGAGTCAAATGTAAATATATAATTATTGAACATTTAATCGTTTTTGAATAATGGCAAGGATGTTAAAATTAAAAATCGCTGTATAAACACGAAAGTTTCGAATAAGTGTAGTTTCAAGTGTATAGTGTACAAGACTTTCAGAGTGGTGTCAGTTGTATATTTATTGTTTTTGTTACGAACACGTCGAATACCTCTCGCACGGATAGTGTTGGTATAAGTAATTTGAGAGTTTTTTAAACATACTGCCTACCTCTTCCATAGCGAATAATTTTGTATTCCACAAACATTTCACAAAATCCTGTCTGATTATTAATTATTTATTTGTTCAAGCGACCTTTCAAAACAAAACAATGGAGGCGGCCATATTGTTTTAAAGTGCGGTTGGCACGCCACGCTCGGAAAGTTTTGAACTATACGTAAGTGTGATTTTACGCATGCGTGTGTGCGTACTTCTGGCAACAGAAATGTGACCGTTTTCGGTGAAATCCATGCATTACAGATTGGTCTCCTTATATCCTTTCTCCATGATATTTACGTTGGCTTTGTGCCTGCATCTAAAGCTTTGCACATACGGCCATGATCCTGTAAGTTTGTGGTTAGAACGTAAAGTTCGTAGCTGACGTAACTCCCTCTCTCCTTCGCGCCAACTAGAACAAAGGTGAAAAGGCTCCCGGCCAGCAGGGCAACAGGCTGGGGAACCCAGTCCATTGCCCCGGGTGGTGGAACAAAATACGAGAAAAAGCGAGGTCGGCCCGAACTCTCCCTCTAATGGAAGGAAAGGCCTGACCGAGCCCGCCACTCCGCGCATGCATTAAAGTCCAATAGAAATCCGGGTTTCCAGCACCCATTAGACGGCAGCGGACGCTATTGTTCCAATTGAACCAGCGCGCACGGGCAGTATATTTGAAAGAACAGAAATTAAATTTTTTATTGAGCGAGTTTAAGAAATCTGAAAACGTGAGAAAGTACTCTAATAGAAGGTTTAATTAAAAATTAAACAGAACGGAACGGGGGAGGGCATGTTAGGGCTCTAGTTAGAGATTTAATGTGGTTGGGTCGGAATGCAGTCCTCATAACGAGTGCCCCGAACTGCTCTACGCATGCGTTGCGCTCGGTCTCTTGTAAATAAGAAATATCTTTTGGTACTCAAGTGTCAAGTGTCATTTGATGTTATAAATATCACTTTTAAAGAAAAATGAGCATTTCCTAATCTGCGGACATTAGTAATAAGTGTTCTCAGCCTTCCGAATTCCAATGCAGGTGCAGAACGTGCTTTCTCAATCGTAACCAATGTAAAAACAAAAAAAAAAGAAATGCCTTAGGTTACGAATTGTTAAATGCTTTGTGCAGAATCAGAATTAAACTTCAAGTATTAGAAATTACTTGCACATCTTTCAAAGTTGAACCTGAGGATTTGGAAACAATGAAATGAGAAAACTTGAATGCAAATTTTAAAGCATATCGGGACAAAGCAGCCCAAAAGGAAGTAGAGATAGAGAAAAAGCAAGACAAAGTAGAACAGGAAAAAGATAAAGATAGTGATGAAAATGTTACCAAAGGTTAACTCTTTTCTTTGGTGTTACAAATATGTAGATGATGATATGTTTTATATAATGTACATTATATATGAACAATAAAAATGTTATTTATGTTTTTAAGGAGTTTAACACCAAAGATTTCTTTGTTATAATTTGAAAAACTTTTTATTTATAAGTAGCAATTAAAGTAATAAAATTAAAATTAATTAATTTGTGATATTAGAAATTATATATTCTAAATTCAGATAT
>NC_046666.1:104150631-104163091 GCF_010883055.1 Belonocnema kinseyi | reverse complement strand
ATTGTTCCATTTTCGGATGAAAATAATAATTTTTAAAATTGGAAATTCAACTATTTTGTTGAAATATTTTATTCTTTGGTTGAGAAATAATCCTTCTATTTGGAAATTAATCTTTTCGAATTCTAAATCTGGCGCAGCAAATAATAAAATATACTGTTTCTTAATTGCTTGAGTAGATACTCTGTTCACCAAGTGAATAACTGGATCATGGATTAAGCTACAGACGCTCATCTTTACGTCTTTGGGCGAAAATACTGTTGAAGCAGGACTTGTCTGGACGAAAGTGTCCAATATTGGAGCTGGCACTCAAGTTTTTATGACATTCTGGGATGAGAGAGCGTGCGTGTCAAGTTTCTGAGAACGGCTTCCATATTTGCGCACAATGAACGTAATTAAACCACGTAAACAATTAAGAATATATTCAATAATCATGCTATACACAGAAAAGTTTCTTCTATTTCAAAGAAACTGTTTTCGGACGTAATTTGATTTATAGTACAGGCTTTCTCTAGGTTATATTTAGCACTTCTTTTAAATGTATAATTTGACTTGATGTAAGCTCACAGCCTGGCTACAGACTAATTTTAAGATTATGCGTTGGCTTAATTTAGCCTACCGTCTAGTTAACAACTACTTTCTAAACCATGCAGTGGCTTAATGTTAGCCTATATTATCGCTATCGACAACTTTCAAGACTACGTTGGGTCTAACTTGTACTTCTATGAGTAGTTCGTTTTAAAGATTTCAAGCTATGCTAGTTTTTAACAGAGCTGGTCTTCTTTATGTTACACCTTGAAACAAGCCCACTTTTTCCTGCGTACAAAATCAAGCCCAACAGTGTGTTTGTTCAATTTAATGAAAATGACCCAGGTATCCATTTGGTTCAAACTATATTGATCTCAGATAATTCGTTTAAACTTTTTGTTAAAAAGCTTCACGACTGCGTCTTTATAAAACACCTTCGAGCGTACAAAGTATTCAGAGGATTAAATCCATTTCAAATCAGGCAGGGACGTAAAATCGCAGAATCTCTCGAGGATGAAATATGTTGTTTCTAGAGAAAATGAGGTGATACGTATTTTTCTGATTTACAAACAGAATTTTTTCTGACAAGTTGTTCGTATTTGAATTTTGCGAATTGTTTCTCAAAACCAGATTTTTTTCTTTAAACCTCTGTAACTTTCGGTCTAACTGAGATATTCATTATTTTCTCTTTGATTTTACTGTCATTCATCGTCTTTCTTCAAAATCCGCTGGAAAAATTAAAAAAGGGTTCAAAATTATTAAAATAGAAGAAGGTTTTCTGAAAAAATTAAAAGTGGATTTTCTCAACAACAAATATGTCGCAAGATTGATGCTTGCTAAATAACTGGCAACCACGAGAATTTTCTTGTTACTATCGAATTTTCGACTTTTTCTTGGAAACAATCATAGGTACAAAAAAATGTTAAGACAAAAGTTTGCACGTCTAAAAAAGTTCTATGAAAAACGTCTCTTGTTCTTTTGCGATATTTTTTATAGTTCAGGAAATAAATCCAAAAACTACATTTTTAGGGGGAAAAAATGATCCCGGCCTCAAAAATAGTACAGCCTGCATGATGCTGCTAAGATGCCTTTCTTTTATTAGTATAAACTTTTTAAAAAATTAAAAAAATTAAAAAGGGGGGTTTTTTAAGAAAATATTTTTTATTATTTTCTTCAAATTCCTGAAACATTACAAATGTATAATTTCCTATGAAAAAACAGCACATTTCGCCCTCGAAAGATTGTTATTTATACGCTATTCTCCAAAAAACCGACGTTGATTACAGTTTACTTGCAACCACTATTATAAGGATCGCCGATGGTTATAAATATATACCAAAGTTCTGGATATCCTTGGTATTCTTGATATTCTTAATAATCTTAAATATTTTCGATATCCAAAATATTCCGAAATATTGCTCAATTTCCCTTTGCGCTCTACAAGTTTTTAAATATACCAAATTATTTTAAAGGATATAAAAAAATGTCAAGGTATTTAAAGAAAGTGTCTGTATTATTGTATAATTACAAAATATTTTCAAGTCTTTAAAAGGATTTTAATGAATTTCAAAATTGTTTAATAGGATTTAAAAATTCGTTCAAATTAAACAGATTAAAGTTTATAAATTAATTTCAAAACATTTCAAATAATTTAAAAGAATTCCAAAAAGAACAAGAATTTTCAAGACATTTCAAAGACTTAAAAATACTTTTCATGAGTTTAAGGGATTTTGTAGCATTTCAATGGATTAAATATGGTTTAAAAAGTCAATAAAGGAATTTAAAATATTACAAAGCATTTCAAATGATTTTAAAAAAATGTTAAGGATCTTCATGTAATTAAAAAATATTTCGAAGTATTTAAACAGATTTTCAGTCAAAGGCGCATTTCCTTTGGTGGATAGGGTGAGGTTGTCGAAGACAATGGAAAAGAGAGGAGTGGAGAGAGGCCTGATCGAGAGGATAAGGAAAGTATATGAGGAGACGAAAGATAGGGTAAGAGGAGGGGAGGGAATCTCTGAGGGTTTCTGGATGGGTAGGTTTGAGGCGGTACAGGAGGTGAAAAAGTTTTTGTACCTGGGTTTCCTGTTTCGGAGGAATGGGGAGTGGATGGTCATGTTAAATAGAGGGTGAGAAGGACAAGTGTCGTGATAAGGCAGGTGTGGGGCTGGAAAAGAGTTTGTTTGCAGATGATTTTGTAAGGAGAATGAAATTGTTTGATTCGCTAGTGATGAGTGTCTTATTTTACGAAGTGGAGGTGTGGGGGTGGAAGGTAAGTAAAGAGGTAAATAGAATGCAGGAGAGGTATGTAAAGTGGACACTGGGGTTGGCAATGAATAAACCAAATTATATTGTCAGGAGGGAGACAGGAAGAACGAGTTTAGGGATTATAACGGGGAGTCGAGCGTGTAAATATAAGGAGAAATTTTTAAAAGAGTGGGGTAGTAAGCTGGTTTGGGAGTGTTGATGAGAGAAGGAGAACAGACGTAGGGGTGTGAAGATGGAGGTGGAAAGAGAAATGTATTTTAGAACGAATGGATTGGAGATGGATGAAGTGGATTATGCCAAGGGAGAGGGCATAATATTTGTGTGAGAAAGGAAACCAAGGAAGTCAGGAACTTATAGTAGCATGGATGAAGGGGATGTTGGGTAAGATGGTGAAGAAGAGAAGGAAGGAGGAAGAGGAATGAAGAAGAAAAGATTGCAAATAGGAGAGGAAGTAGGTGTAAGAAAACTGTAAATATTGTAAATAGTAGAAAAGTATTAGGTTTTAGCCCCGGAGGCAGAGGCTGGCAATGCGAGGCATAACGAGAAAATAGCTACATGTGTGCGATGCGAGGGGAAGCAAGGAAGGCTAGGCTATAAAAGCGAGCGGATTAAATATAAGGTGTGGATGAATGTTAATTCTTAAGATGTAGTTGTAAGAAAATTCCCTAAAAAATGGACGTTTAAACAAGTCAATTTTTTAATAAAGATAATTTTTGTTATCTATCTAACAGATTTTCAGGGATTTCAAAGGATTTATCGAGTTATTTGATTTTAAAAAGTTTCAAGTTTTTTAATGGAATTAAAAAATATTTCAAAATGTTTAAAAGCGTTTAAGATATTTTTAATCAATTTAAGATATTTTAAGTAATTTTGAAGAATTTTTTAAGGAATATCAGTACAATTAAAATGAGTTTTAGGATTTTCGAGTAATTTAAAAATATAAAGAAAGTTCTTGAATTAATTAAAGTCTTTTAAATCTCTTTGAATCTTCGGAAATTTGTAGAAATCCTTTAAAATCTATTAAATTTCTTAAAATATACATTGATTCCTCTAAAATCTTTTAAAATATCTTGAAACATTTTTGAATGTAGTTTAAATCTTGTTTAATCACATAAAATATTTAATATTAATTTGCAATATATGTAAAATGTTAGTCCATACATTATTATAAGCTTAGCAATATTTTTTATAGCCGCGGTTTGCCGCGAGGCTTTAGGCGTTAGGAATGCGAAACATATAGGGTTCGAACCCGCGGCGAATAAAAAATTCATAGCGTGCGATTATAAACGTCACCTCAGCCTTTACATTTTATAGAACTTTGTGACACATTTCGTTGAATAGTTCAACGCAATGTAAAACAAAGACGATTTCAACTTTTATTGAACTACCCATCGTATTCTCTACTTCAGGATCAGTTCTATACAATTAAATGGACATTTTTTGCCGTGTGCTAAGATATCGATCTGCAAATATGACAATTATTTAATGATTTATAACGCTATAACTTGAGAACGGTTAATTGTACACGAAAAAAAAACCTAAGCGGAAAACGTCTTGTCTTGGTACAAACTTTCCAAAACATATTTTAAAGTTGTTTTCTTCCTCATAAATACTGTACTTGTTTAAAAAAATTTGATTAATAAAGGACTAAAGGACGTAGAATTTCCATTTAAAAACCTTCATTTTTTTATCCTAATCGTATTTAGATTTTTAGTTTTCCTTAAAATAGTTTCATCTATGGAGAACTATTACGCTTTTGAGTATAATTATTACAATAATTGCAATTATAACGTCGTTTTTACAGCGCTTTTACAATGGCTGAATACCTTTCTTATAATGTACCTCCAGAACATTAACAGATCTCCGTTTTTATTGCCAATAAGCAATAAACTTAAAATATAAATTTATAATTATATATTGCAAAGAGCAACGAACACAGAATATCTTAATTGTAGTGGGACATTTAATTTAATTTGTCAATGGGCAACAAACTTAAAATATAAATTTATCATTATATATTGCAACAAGCAACGAACACAGAATATCTTGATCGTAGCCAGACTATGAAGTTGAATATCGACGGACAATAAATTTCACGTATCGATTCACGTATCGAAATTTAAAGACATCTCCAGAATTGCCTAAAAATGTATTAAAATACTTTTGAAGTTTTTGAAATCTTTAAAACCGTTGGAAATTTTAGAAACCTCTTTATATCTTTTAAAATATCTTGAAACATTATAGGTCCTTTAAAATAATTCTATATCATTCGAAATGCTACGAAATTCTTTAAAACCGCATGCCAATTTTTTAAAATTTATTTAAATTATTAAAACCCTTGGAAATGCCTTTAAATTTTTTATAGATCTTAAAAATAGCTGAAAAGCTCTTAAAATAACCTAATATATTGCGAATCCTTCGAAATGCCATTAAGTTACTGCAATCAATTAAAAATTGCTTGTGAGCTTATAAAATAACATTCAAATATTTCAAGTCGTTACACAATTTTTAAAGCTCTTAAAAATGCCAAGCTTTTTGAAAAAAAATACTTTAAAATATTTCGGCTTCCGTTTCCGGTATCGAAAGGAGAGTGACGTTTTTGTGGTGTTGTTTTTTGGCTATTGAGAAAGGGGAAGAGAAGTGAGAGTGGTGAATTTTTGGTGAGTGAGGAAGGTAAGCGTTTTAGCTTGAGTGAGAGTGAAGGGTTTGGTTGAAAGGGGGAATTGAATGAAAAATCAAGGATTAAAGTTTGTTTTTGAGGTTGCGTTGGACTTTGCGTTATGAAAATGTAGGCTTTGAGGAAGTAATGTGTTGCGAGCATGGACATAGGAAACTACCCTAGTAAAAATGCCTAATAGGTTATCAAAATAAACTGTTTAAACCATATAGGATGCAGATGGTTTTCATGTGGTCTTAAGTGGTTCTTAAGAGCCTCTTTATTTGAATTTGGGTTCTAATGGCTTGTATTCGGCATTTAAACGGCCACTGGGACTAAAATTAACTTGAAATTTTTTTCTAATAGGCTTTATTAGGCACTGATGTGCTTTTAAAACATGACTGGAAATATAACGAATCATAAGATACTTCTCTATGTGGATCTATGCGGTTTTTAATGGTGAAGTGGAATTCAATTCATCGAACTAAAATTTGAAGATCTGCATTGCAAGTGGCCTTGAAGGGAATCTGTTAGGTTCTGCTTTATCACGAATGACATAAGGTCAAAACTGCTGCTCTAGCGGGTACTATCAGGAATTTGCATGGTTAATCTAAATTGAATTGATTAGGTTGAAACTCAACATAATGCTTTTAAAGTGGCTCTACGAGATACCTATTAGATACTACTTTCTTACGAATGGCAAGTTTAAAATTGCTGTTTTAATAGGTTCTATTAGGATTTCTAATGGCAAATCGGGATTAACTTAATCAAAGTTTAAACTCAAAATAATAGTTTAAAATGGCCCTGTGGTGGCACCTATTAAGTTCTGCTTTCTCGCGAATAGCCGAAGTACAAAGTTGCTTCTTTAAGAGATTCTGTTAGGGATTTGCATGGAAACTTGGATTTAAATTAATCGGCTATTAAAACTTAAAATAATTCTTTCAAAGTGGATCTAGGAGGCACCTATTAGGTATTGCTTTCTTACGAATGGCACAAGTTTAAAATTACTGTTCTAAGAGATTCTATTAGGATTTTTAATGGCAAATCGGGATTCAATTAATCAAGTTTAAACTCAAAGTAATTATTTGAAAGTGGCTCTATGTGGCACCTATTAGGTTCTGCTTTCTCGCGAATATCACAGGTACAAAATTGCTTCTCTAAGAGGTTCTGTTAGAAATTTGCATGGGAACTTGTATTTAAATCAATCGGATAATAAAATTCAGAATAATGCTTTCAAAGTGGCTCCACAAGACATATATTAGATATCCTTTATCACGAATGGCAACCCTAGTAAAAATGTTCGTTAGGTTATCAATAGAAACTGTTTAAAAACATATAGAATGCAGATAGGTTTCTATATGGTCTTAAGTGGTTCTTAAAAGCCTTTTTACTTTAATTTGGTTTTTAAAGGCATGTATTTGGCACTTATATGGCTACTGGGATTAAAATTAACTTGAAAAAAATGTTCTGATAGGCTCTATTATGCACTGATATGCTTTTACGACACGACTTTGTATATTACGAAGTTCAAAATGCTTCTCTATGTTGTTCTAGCAGGCCTTTAATGTTGAAGTGGAATTCAATTTATTGGACTAAAATTCGAAGTTCTGCATTGAAAGTTGCCCTAGAGGAAATCTATTAGGTTCTGCTTTTTCACAAAAGGCACAAGTTCAAAACTGCTGCTCTGGTAGGTTCTATGAGGAATTTGATTGGCAAATCGGAATGAAATTAACAGGTTAAAACTCAAAATAATGCTTCCGGAGTGGCTCTACTAGGCAACTATCAGGTTCTGCTTTCTCGCGCATGGCAGAAGTTCAAGATAGCTTCTCTAAGAGTTTTTATTCGGAATTTGAATGGCAAATCGGAACCAGATAATTCCGGTTCTAAAAATACAGTTTAAGTCATTAATCCTTCAAGGTTATTAAATATTCAAGGTATTAGCTATCTATTAAGTTGAATTTTATCGAATGTTGTACAAGTACTAAATTGCTTCTCTAATAGGCTCTATCGGGATTGTTAGTGAGTAATCGGAAATAAATTAATTGGATTAAAATACTAAGTTCCTGGATAAAAATGATAAATTTTCGTTTAACAAGTTTTTTTTTACAATGTGCATTGTGTAAAATAAAATGAAGATTGAAATAAGTTGTAACTTGTAGCAAATGTGCTTTCATAACTTATACATAACTTCTAAATATTTTCAATTACTGATTAGGAATGGATATTGCAAATTAAAAGCCAAGTAAAAAGTTTTATAAAATAATTAGATCAATCGAAAACTGTGCATTTTATGGAGGTTTTTATATAGCAGAAAATGTATTTATTTTCTAAGATTATTAAAATGTTTTTTAATAGCACTGCTGTTTATTTTTTATCCGTTTTAGATATTTTTCAAACGGTTGAAATCAATAAAAAAGTTATTATTATTATTATTATTAGATTTTAAATTTTTGTTTCGTTTGTCATTGAGGTTATTAAAGCATTTTCGTACTTGGTTTTCTTGATTATTTATTACTTTTGAATCTTTTTTAAACGTTTCGATTATTTAAGGACCAAAAGTATTGAGCCCATTATGAAATAAGTGAAATTTCATTCTTCGTTTCACATATTTTAAAATATTTTTTCAAGAACTGTTATTTCGCATTAAAAACTGAATAAGAAAGTATTATAAAATTAATGAATAAATTAAAAACTGCGCGTTTTAAGGAGATTTTCGTATTGCAGAAAATCGCTTTTTTCACCAAAGTTATTAAAGAAATTTTGGACTTGACATTTCTTCATCGTTCATTACCTTTAGATAGTTTATACTTTTTTTTTAATATTTCAAGAAAAAAGAATTCCAAGCCGTTGTTTAAATAAGTAACATTTAATTTTTAATTCTATTTAAATGTTTTATTTTTATCGAAGTCCCTTGAAAAATTTCAATTTTCCTTAGAACTGCTCATTAATCACGACCGAAATTTTTTAACCAAGATCCACGTGCATCGATAGCGAAATGAGTTAGAGCGCGCGGTAGAATACAAGTTTAGGTAGTATAGGTAGGGTTCGCATCCTCAGTGTGTGCGATTTTTTAAAGCGTTTGAGCGTGCGATTATATCTGTAAGTACCGTATTGACAAATTATGTACCCAAAAAATATAAAAAAGAAGATTATATTACAATAAGTTAAGCAATTTTTTTTTCGTTGAGCAATCGGACTGAATACAAAGCATTTTAGATTATAATAAGACCCAATTAGAAAGTTCACAATTACCTAACAGAAACTACATAGAATCAGGAACAAAACCCACTTTCAAAAGTAATAGGACCTGATAGAAACCATATCCTATTAGATTCTATTTGGATTCTAATAGGCATTTCTAGAATACAACTACACCAGATCCTAATAAGAGCCAATTAGAAAGTTCAAAATTACCAAATAAAAACGACACGAAAACCGAATTCAAATCCGATTAGGTCCCAAATAGGTTCCACTCAAAAACCAATAGCTAATAGATACGAGTGTCGAATACAGATACATTAAATCCTAATAAGATCCAATTCGAAAGTTGACAATTACCTAATAGAACACCAGATAGAACCAGGAACAAAACCCACTTTTGAAAGTAATAGGACCTGATAGAAGCCATATCCTATTCGATTTCTATTTGGATTCTATAAGATATTTTTACTAGGGTAGGGACTAGGCATGTCAATGCGGGTTTGATGCAATGAGGGGGAGGTCCGCCATCTTTTGACGTCCCGCGACAAACATGTCAGCGTCCACATGTTTATATTTTCATGCAGTTTTTTGGAAAAAATGCTCGTGCGCATAATCAAGTGGCACATCGTAAGATGGCGGCTCTCCCCGCTCATGGAATTCTCCCCCCTCCCGTGGATTTTACCCCGCTCGCCCTAGGTAGGATGGCATGCCTAATCCCGTGTTTCCTATGTCCATGGTTGCTAGCCTTGCTCAGTAGATAAGTAGGGTAGAGTAGCATGCCAGTAACACGGAGCCCAGACACAGGGCGACAGATGAACGACGAAAATGAGAATAACGGGTCGAGTGGGGTGTTACGGGATGTTAAAATCAGTGGAGATAAGGCGGGTATCGAGGCAAGCTGCGAAAGTAGTCATGATCCAAGAGCTATGGTTCCGCAACTTGGTGGTACGAAATACGTACAAGCCACGTCTCGTAAAGTGACCTCCATATTGTTTACCATGGCAGTGCAGAGACGCTTTTCTAACGATTCAAATCTTTTCGCGTCATGATGTAGCACAGTAGTTCTAAAACTTACATACTCAAAAGCTTATGTATTCCTGATTTAAGGTGTAAAAAGTTTGATCAGAAAATGTTATCCAGCTTAGGGGCACTATATGTGAAACTTGAAAACCTGAAACTTAAACTAACCTAAAATTGGAGCGGGCACGGCTTCGGATTGAGATAAAAAATGCAATTTTTAGTCTTAAAAAATTATAAAAACACCTCCCGTGATATTTCAAGATATGGAGACTCTGAATGAGAATAAAAAAATTTTCATCCAAAAAAGTTATTCAGTTTGGAAAAAATAAAATTTTTGTGTGATGATGTCGCGGTGTAACAAACTGTTTGTCACTTTTTTGGTTTTGAAAATAATTAAATGGGATTATTTGTATATTAAATTAGACACTACTTAAATAAATTATTTTGGTGAATAAAAACCAAAATAGTTACATTACGAAAGCATCGTAAGAAAATGATTAAATTTAAAAAATTTAAGTTTTAGATCAGGATGAAACTGGTATTTTACTTCAATTAAATTCAATTTTTTCATCTCAGTTATTAAGAAACACTTAAGAAGAGAAGCAGTACTTGTAAAACGTCCGAAAATTACAAAAATTGAAATAATACGCTTGATGGGGGTCCAGTACAGCAAGTATATTGTACTATATTGTATTATTATAATAATCACAATATTTCTTCATTATTATAATCAATGATTCTATTTTTAATTATTTATAATTCTTTTTTATAATAGTGGAAATAATAAAAACATTACTTTAGCAGACTTTACACAATTACTGCAAATGATTTAAAATAAGTTCAGTATTTAAAAAACACAAGAAAATTTGTATACTTTCTTCGTTATTTCCAAATCGGCCGTGTGCATACTACGGAATTATAATTCTACAAATATGTTGCAAAGCACTTACTATTTTTTAATAGCACGCTTTTCCCGTTTTTATATTCTTCATAAATATTAGTGACATGTTTCTGATTTTCATTTTAGCTTTATACGATTACTTATAAAACTGTTTTCGGGTTTTTCTGCAATTCGCACATGCAGTGTTTAATACGGTTTAAGCTCCCACCTAACGTCCTTTTAAAAATGGAGGTCACTTTATGAATCTCTACAAGCCATTTGATTGGTTCACTTCTTTTTTATTTGCGCGTGGCGAGACCATAGTTTCTTGGATGATGGAAAGTAGTGATGACAAGCGGTACAAGACGCCGGTTAGGAGTGAGGGAATCGTGAAAACACTAGCAGGCCTAGGGAAGAGTAATAGGAGAGGTAGACCATCGAATTTGGAAAAGCTCAACAGAGCAGTGTTCGTAACAAGTGCCCCGAACTCTTCTACGCATGCGTCGCGCTCGGTCTCTGATTCGTTGCTGTTCGCGCGAAATTTGAAATGCTAAAAAATAAAATTTATATTGTTTATTATGAATAATGTATGTATTTAATCTCTCCCTTTTAAGGGTTTCAGGTCCTCCGCTCCCTGTACATATATTTACAATTCCATCCTTAGTCTCACTTAACTACTACTTATATTCTACTCTTTCGCCTCACGTAGGATAAACAATAGTAACAGTAGTGATATTAATTCCTAAAATAAGCGAGCTTCCAGGGCTTCCGTTTCCTCTTACCATAAAAAAATGCATTTCCCACGATATTGAAGACAATTTTCGTTTTTTACTGTCCCTTTTCAGGATCACCCGTTTGGCTCTGCCCTACTCCTTTGCTTTCCCTTACTTCTTCCAATTTCTTCATTCACATCACTCCCTGTCCACTACAATCCAAGATCCATCTTGCACACTCATCCACGCTCAACTAACGCATACGTTGCGCTCGGTCTCTGAATGGTTGCTGTTCGCGTGCAATTTGAAATGCTAAAAAATAACATTTTAATTGTTTATTATGAATAATCTAATTTTAACTTATATAATGTTTATTAGACCGATATTAATGAATTTTGATAAGAATAAAAATGTATTAAGTGCATACTGTGTAAATAAAATATATCCTTTGGTACTCATTTGTATTTTCAAGCATATTTTTCATTACTCGAAAATTTTGTTATTTAAAGTTTCTTAAAATATTAAAATTAATTTTATTGCAGAGAAATGTTAAAATTGTGTTCCAGTTATATTATAAATATTGGGCAGAATATTTTCATTCATATTTGGGTGAAGTGAAATTTTAAATCAAAAAATTATTTTGGAATTAAGATTTATTTACAGATTATGAGTTTACTATTTTAAATAAAGTATTTGAAAAAATTAAATTCGATTTTGAGAGAGAAATGAAATTTAGTGCAAAAACGTGTAACTTATCTGCTTTTTAAATAATATATTTTATTACTCATAACATATTAATATTATATATTATATGCATACTAATTTTCTCTAAGATTAGAAAAATAGTATTGTAAAAATAATCAGCTCAGCATAGTGTGAATGCTCATATTTCAGAGCAATATAACGTTATGCGTTATAATCACACAAATCATCATTGCCGATTTTAAAAATGTTATTGGAGAGTTTTCTGAGGCCATCCGAATTTAGAATTTAAACATTTATTATCTCTGAAAATACTAATTAAAATTAAAAATCTAATTGTACATTATCTATGGCCTAACGAGCCTGCTCTCCGTGTACTCGACCCTAATTGATTTTAATTTTGTAAAAATTTAATTTACTTCAATGAATAATAAATATTGAAAGTTAAAACGAAATTTCCTAAAATCTTTAATCTAAGCAACAAGTAAATAAATA
>NC_046666.1:104149236-104150531 GCF_010883055.1 Belonocnema kinseyi | reverse complement strand
TTGGATTTTCAGTTGAAAAAGACAAATTTTCATCCAAATTGTGAAACTTTTAACTAGGAAAGATCAATTTTTTAACCAAAGATGAAACAATAAAATTTTGAGCAGAAGAGATTAATTTCCAACCAAACTGATGAATTCTCGGGTGAAGAATTTTCTACAAAAAGGCGAATTTCCTATATAGTACAGAAATTCTCAGAAAATAGTTTCATTTCTAAATTCAAAAATCAATATTCAACTAAATACTTGAATTTTTGCCGCGAAAAGATGAATTGATTTCCAGAGGAGTAGTTACATTTTTAACCAGAGGTAGATTTCAAATTATGTAATGCACTTTTGAAAAAAAAAGTTTAAATTTTAATTGAGTAGTTGATTAATCAACTTAAAAATGATGGATTCGTAATGAACAATTGGAACAAGTTTCCTATCATAATTTGAAAATATTTCTTCTTCAAAATACTGCTTCTACACTCCAAAAACTTAGTACTTTCTCTATTTAAGAATAAATATTATTACGAATTGTAAATTCTGAATTACTCTCTTCTGAATTCGAATTAAAATTTCAGTATTATGAGCTAAATAAAAATAAGCAAGAAGAAAATTGAAGGATATGAAAAAGAATTCCAAATTTTTGGAATTGAATTAATCCAGTAATACCACACTTGTCGAAAAAAAGGATGCATTATTCCCGTAATTCACAAATGCGGGATTACGTGAATAAAGTTATTCCTTAATCCCGCATTTCTGGATTACGAGAATAAAAGTAATACGAAATAATTTTGTTCGGGATTGGGAATAATTCTTAATTCAAATTTAATTTGATTAACGATTTAATTGAATTACGCCCATCTCTGCTTGTGGAAATGTTTTACAAGGGGACCTTCAGGTCGCCTAATTTTTGTTTTGGTCGATACTCTCCCCAGTGATAGACACCTACTAAAGGTTTTCTGAGATGAATCAAGAAAGCGCAATCTTTACTCATTTTTGAAAAAAATATATTTAAAGAATTTCATGCGGATGGTCATGTTGCTGGTGCAACTGAAACTTCAACGGCCCCCGTGGCTCAGCTACTTAGGCGCTTGGTTGATACGCCCAAGGTTGCACGCTCGATTCTTTCTTCCTGCACTTTTTTTTTAATGCAAGACTGTTTATTCATTCATTTCTTAATACTTTGGTTATTTCCTTTCAAATTGATCATTATTTGATAGTTTGTAGTTTTCCGTATTTTTTGAATTATTCAAATTAGGAAATAAGTGTCTCAAACGAAAATTGCAATGTTTTATACAACAAATGAAACA
>NC_046666.1:104147301-104149136 GCF_010883055.1 Belonocnema kinseyi | reverse complement strand
ATAATGCAACATGTCAGATGTAGCAAAACATCTTGTTTTCCTTGCTTCTGAGACGAGTATCACTCTAGTTTGTGCGCTACTACGTAATCCTGATGATACATACCATATGTATAATAAATATTCAGAACAAATGTTAATGTACGATAAGATTATTAATTTAAAAGAAATTACACAACTTTCGAAACGAGAGATGATAAAGAGTTAAAACAGAGTTTCCATTGAAAAAAACAAGATTAATTATTAGGAAATGAATGAATAAAAAGTTTTGCATTAAAAAAAAAAAGTGCAGAAAGTAAGAATCGAGCGTGCAACCTTGCGCGTATCAACCAAGCGCCTTAGCAGCTGAGCCACGGGCCGTTGAATGTTTTGATACGCCAAACGAGATGACCATCCGCATGAAATTCTTTTAATATATTTTTCTCAAAAATGACTGAAAATTGCGCCTTCTTGATTTTTCTCAGAAAAGCTCTAGTAGGTGTCTTTCACTGAGGAGAGTATCGACCATAACAAAAATTAGGGGACCTGAAGTTAGATAAACAATTTTAGTACTTTTACTCTTTTCCGCATCTCCCATAGACTGCTCAAAAAATGAAAATTTTTATTTCTGAGTATTTTTTTCTAATAGCTTGAACCATTATCGTTGATCGAAAAGGGCTGGTTATAGAACTTGACCTGCCTTTTTGGTCCCTGGGAACGTGTGCAAAAGTATCATTATCTTTAGTGCGATCAAAATTGGAATTTTCGATTCATCGAGAAAATTCAAAAAGTTGTATTAATGATCTTGTATGGCTCCTTAAAAGGAACCTTTTTTTCCTATTGACTTTTCTTTCACTCTTGCGTTATTTGGATAAAAATTCTCATTTTCGTTTATATTTTTGACTTTTGAAAATGATACAACTCTGAAATTATGTTCTTATTTTTAAAAAATCATGTGGATAAATTGGATTACTTTTAACTTACTAAAAGAAACCGTACATACAATTTTTGAGTCTTGGAAAGAAATTCCAAGAAAATTTTCAAAATGTTCGCAAAAAAGATTTTAATTCCCAAACAAAAATAGTTGAATTCGTACTAAAAAGATCAATCCTCTATGGAAAATGTGATGGCTGACATTTTATCAAAAACAGATTCGAGAACAGATTCTTGTTCAAATCCAAAATAGTTGAATTTTCTACGAAAATAATAGAATTTCCAACTATTGAAACTATTGTTCCCTCACTCTCATTGTAAAAGGGGACAAAAAGTTGTGAATTTAAGAAAAAACGGTAACTTTCTAACATAAGTAGTTTTAAGAACTGGGTTTGTGAAATTAAATTGTATCTTTCGTCTTTTTTTCCCCCGAAAAAAATAGAGCAAAATGGTTAAAAATATCTTCTAACGTGTCGGTGTTCACCCAACACCCTTATTGAGGAAAAAATGAATCAATAGATGAATTAGGGAAAAAAGATGCGCAATAAAATTTTGCACCTGAATGTGGTCTTTAAAAATTAAAATTCGGAAAAAAATGTCAAAGCCTCTAGGGGTCTTTCTACTCCCGTCGAAATAACTTCATTTCTGCCGTACAAACGAAAAAGATACATAAGTGACATTTTTATGAAAAATTAGTTTTTGGTATCACTGGATTCGTTAGAAAAAGCTTCATCTGACTAGTTTTATGAAAATTATTAATTATAAATATTAATTGCAAAGAACGACTACTTAATCAAGAGGAATGTTGAAAAAGTTTAAAAATTCAACAGAAAAAGATACATCATGTCATCATCGTACAAATCTAAAAGAACCGAAAGTGCTTTGTGTCTTTCTTGCCTTTTAAAAGTGATCGAGTGCGGAGCGTG
>NC_046666.1:104132781-104147201 GCF_010883055.1 Belonocnema kinseyi | reverse complement strand
ATTTTTAAAATTGGAAATTCAACTATTTTGTTGAAATATTGTATTCTTTGGTTGAGAAATAATCCTTCTATTTGGAAATTAATCTTTTCAAATTCTAAATCTAAATTCAAATCAAATTCTAAATCGTCCCCCTTTCGGAGGAAAATCGTAGTTCAAATAATCCAATAGATGGCGCTCCGATGAGGCAGGCCTGCTTTTGCATTGTTATGTATAACAAAAACGCTACAACTCATTAAAAACTTGATACTTTTTATGAATATAAAAGGAAGAAAAAAGTCTTTAGTAACAATAAGAGCAGCTGTAATTAGTAATCCAAAAAATGCATGAAAACCTATAATTTAATTTGTGGAAAATTGAATATAAATGTGACTATTTTGAAAACAGTTTGAATTGTATTAATATTTTTCTATTGTTTATTTTGCAAATGAAGTTAATTAATTTTATAAACAATTTGATTTGTTGCAAATTCCAAACGTTGATTTATAATAATACTTGACTAATAATAATAGTAATAATAATATTTAAACGTTGACAATGCGCCTTATAATATACTTTTTTATTAATTCGTCTAGACATTTCCGCTCTCTAAAAAATATATATTTACACATAATTTATTTATAAGGGGCCGTTCACATTTTACGTAACGCAATTTTCAACCAATTTTGAACTCCCCTCCCCGGTTGTAACGCAACGTAACAAAACGTTCACCCCCTCCCCCGGTAACGTAACAAATCTTGATTTTGCTATTTTACAGTGTTTCAAACAATTTGCATCCTAATATCGCTTATAGAATATTTAAATATTACTGCATGATGTTTTCTATATTAATAATTTAAAACTCAGAATGATTAGTTTATAAAATATTTATTTATTATTGCACAACAAACAAAATAAAAAAGGAACATAAGCAGCGCTGCCAATATCAATACAACTCTTTGCCAACATAAACCTAATATTAGCCGCGATAAAATTTGAATCGATTATCGCATAAAATCATCAAATCGACGTTACGTAACGCAGCTGATGACGTCCCCCCATTTAACAATTCGTAACAAATCGTCCTTCCCGCTCTCCCTTAGCGCGTTACTTAATATTTGAACAGCCCCTAATCAGGGTGGAGACATGAGCGAGAAATTGGAAAAGACCGAGAAAAAACGGGAAATTACCGGGAATTAAATTAATTTTTACTTGATCTACGTTTACAGGGCATATAAGTGAAAATAATTATCGTTTTTATTTTATAAAAGGGAGTTAGTAGGAAAATCAAATTTTCCTTCGGACAAGGAATTTTCGATATAAAACGGAAATTTCAAAAATTATTTATTGTGTTGAAAGTTTTTTTAATTATTAGTGCGAAATCATAAGATTAAAACGTGTAGCTCCGGGCTCTATGTTATGCTATAACAGCAAATAGCTCATTTTCAGATAAAGAAATTAATTTTTAATCTTCTTTATTTGTTTATACACTTTTCCCTTTACAGGTTTAAGAGTCTTTACATAACCATTCCAAATATTCTTACAAACAAGGCTTATACTAGCTTACGAAGTATTCGCTTCATACAGTCTTAAAATATTACTCTTATTTCTAAACGCTTGCGACTTTTCCCTGGGCTTCCATTTCCTCTTACCATTATCAATTTCAAATTTTAACTCTAGTTCGCAACACTGCTTCGTAACGCTCCTTCTTTCGAAGTCATTTTTTTTTCTGCTATCCTGTGCAACCATATCTCTCTCTCTCCCTCTCTCTCTCAGATCTTCTAGCTTCTTCATTCATTCCTCCCCCTGATCATTTTCATTCAGAATCCCTTTAATTCTCTCTTCTGTACTCTCCCCTCCCTATTCGACCTTGTACACCTCTCTAACACATGCAACCATGTTTCCTGCTCATACCTACATATTCTACAAATATTCTCTTCTTCATTCATCAAATATCTGCACGCTCTTATACCGTCTCCCATTCTGAATATCACTACTCTATTTCATTTGCTCTCCTTTTTAATGTTTTTCGGGTACTCTGGTTCCCCCTGCCCCTTAATCATTCTGTACCAGCTGTTGTACCTTGAATCTGCGACTTTTTCCCATCTTTCCTCACCTTGCCTTACCTTCATCTCTTCCTCCAGTTCCTCCCACTCTGCACCCCTCTTATGTACACCGCAGTCGCGCCTTATTTCATATCTCTCCTCTTCCCATTTTGAACGCCTCACGTTACCCGTTACACGTTCAAATGATGAATCTTCAATTTAAAAAATAATAATTTTTAACAGACGAGTTTGTTTTTCTACCAAGTAAATTTATTTGTAACCCAACAGATTAATTTTAATAAAAAATGATGAATATTTAAGTGGAATGATTTCATTTGTAACAAAAAAGAAGAAATTTTAAATAAGGATATTAACTTTTACTTTAAAATCATTTTCTACGAAAAAGTAGATTTTTTAACAACATACGTAAATTGTCAATTAAAAAAATTAATTTTTAATTTAAAAAGACAAATTTCCAATTAAATTGTTGAACTTTGAACTAGAAGTCCCTGGCGGACCGAGGGAACCGAATGGAGCCTCTACAAAGTTTAAAAGTGTGATTAACTTCTGCTGAAGGTGACTTCAAGCACATCCATAATAGCCCGAGTAGTATGTTGCGCGCGAAGTTTAAAAATAAAATTCTCTCATTTGCATCGCAGTGTTGTTGTCTGAGGTTTCCACTGCGTGGCGCTAGCATCCAGACAAAATTCCTAAAGTTACCGACGGAACGCTTATTAACTGCTACTAAAAGAAGAAGCACTTCCAGTCGTCTTCGGCCCATGTAAATAACAGGTTTTTTTAAAAGTTTTGAAGGTCCGCCAGTGGTATTTTACGCAAGTAGTTGCATTTTCAAGTAAAAAAAATTAAAACAAATTAATACGAAAATAATATACCCATCTAAAGTTAATTTTGCATAATGTCGGGGCCAAAAAACGTTTATCTGGACACGCCATAGTGTTTTTTGTACAGGGGGTAATTTTAGGGGTTGAAGCTGATTGCACAAATTTGAACAAGTTAAGACGAAATTAATGCACCGATATAAAGTCGATTTTGCATAATATCGGGCCTAGCAGTACGTTTCGCTAGGTCCAAGATAAAGTTTGCTCAACAGGGGTTTTTTAGGGGTTGAAGTTTGTTGCACACATTTGAACAAATTAGTATAAAAATTTAACACCAATTTAAAGTTAATTTTGGATAATGTCATGGCCAGCGAAACGTTTCGCTGGACCCGCCATGATTTTCTCCGCAAAGGGGGTAGATTTTAGGGGTTAAAGTTGATTTTGAAAATTTGAACAAATTAAAGCGCAAATAATTCACCCATATAAAGTTGATTTTGGATAATGTCGGGGCCAGCAAAACGCTTCGTTGGCCCCGCCATGGTGTTTTCCGCACAGAGGGTCGTTTTTAGGGGCTGAAGTTGGTTGCACAAATTTGCACAAATTAAGACGAAAATAGTTCACCCAACAAAAGTTGATTTTGGATAATGTCGTGGCCAGCGAAGGGTTTCGCTTGCCTCTCCATGGTGTTTTCCGCACAGGGGTTCTTCTTTAGGGGTTGAAGTTGGTTGCACAAATTTTCACAAATTATGAAGAAAATAGTTCACCCATAAAAAGTTGATCCTGGGCAATGTCGGGACTAGCGGTACGTTTCGCTAGATCCGATATGACGTTTGCTTAACAGGGGGTTGTTTTTTAGAAGTTGAAGTATGTTGCCAAAATTTGAACAAATTAAGACCAAAGTGACTCACCCATTTAAAGTTAATTTTGGATAATTTCGGGGCCAGAGAAATGTTCCGCTGGTCTCGCCATGGCGTTGAAGGCACAAATTTGACAGAATTGAGGCGAAAATAATGCACCCATATAGAGTCAATTTTGGATAATTTCGGGACTAGCGGTACGTTTCGTTGGCCCCATCATGGTGTTCATGGCCAGCGAAACGTTTCGTTGGATCCACCATGTTTGATTTTCGTACAGGCGGTAGCTTTTAGGGGTTGCAGTTAGTTGCATAAATTTGAACACATTACAACGAAAATAATGCATCCATATATAGTCGATTTTGGATAATTTGAGGCTATTGGTACGTTTCGCTAGATCCAATGTGTCGTTTGCTCAAAAGCGGGTAGTTTTTAGGGATTGAAGTTTGTTGCACAAATTTGAAGAAATTAGGACAATAATAAAATGCCCATTTAAAGTTAATTTTGAATAATGTCGGTTTTCGGAAAAGCGGGTCGTTGTTAGGGATTGAATTTGAAAAATTAAGACGAAAATAATGCACCCATGTAAAGAAGATTTTAGATAATGTCGGGATTAGCGGTACGTTTTTCTAAAACCGACATGACGTTTGCTCAACATCGGGTAGTTTTTACGTGTTGAAGTTGGTTGCACAAATTTGAAAAATTAAAGCGAAAATAATGCATCCCAATAAAGTTGATTTTGGATAATATCGGAGCCAGCAAAACGTTTCGCTAGATCAGATATGACGGTTGCTCAACAGGGGGTAGATTTTACGGGTTGAAGTTGGTTGCACAAATTTGGACAAATTAAGGCGAACATAATGCACCCATATAAAGTCGATTTTGTGAAAATGCCGGGAATAGCGGTACGTTTTGCTATATCCGATATGAAGTTTGCTCAACAGGGGGTAGTTTTGAAGGGTTTAAGTTGGTTGCACAAATTTGAACAAATTTAAGCGAAACTAATGCACCCATATAAAGTCGATTTTAGATAATTTGCGGACTAGTGGTACGTTTCGCTAGATCCAATGTGACGTTTGCTCAACTGCGAGTTGTTTTAAGGGGTGGAAGTTTGATGCACAAATTTGAACAAATTAAAGCGAAAATAGCGCACCCATATCAAGTTGATTTTGGACAATGTCGGGACCAGCGACATGTTTCGTTGCCCCCGCTATGGTGTTTTTCGTACAGGGGGTAGATTTTAGGGGTTGAAGTTGGCTGCACAAATTTTAACAAATTAAGACAAAAAAATTACACCCATATTAAGTCGATTTTGGATAATTTCGGGGCCAGCGATACGTTTCCCTAGATCCGACATGAAATTTGCTCAACAGGGGGTTGTCTTTTAGGGTTTCATGTTTGTTGCTGGAATTTGGACAAATTGAAACAAAAATAATACATCTATTTAAAGTTAATTTTGGATAACGTCGGGGAAAGCGAAACGTTTTGCTAGATCCGATATGACGTTTGCTCAACAAGGTTAAGTTTTTAGGGGTAGATCTTGGTTTTACAAATTTGAACAAATTAAAAAAAAAAGTTCACGCATACAAAGTTGATTTGGATACTGTCGGGGTCAGCGAAACGTTTCGCTAGATCCGATATGACTTTCGCAGGCTCCGACATTAACCAATATCAACTTTATATGGGGGCATTGTTTTCGTTTTAATTTGTTCAAATTTATATAACCAGCTTCAACTCCTAAAAACTACCACCTGTGAGAATACCAAAATGGCGGGGCCTGCGAAACGCAACGACGTTATCCAAAATCAACTATATATGGATGCATTATTTTCGTCTTAATTTGTTCAAATTTGTGAAACCAACTTCAACCTCTATAAACTGCCCCCTTTTTAGCAAACGTCATATCAGATCCAGCGCAACGTACCGCTAGTCCCGAAATTATCAAAAAATCAACTTTATATGGGTGCTTTATTTTCGTCTTAATTTGTTCAAATTTCGGCAACCAACTTCAAATACTAAAAACTACCCCCTATCAGGAAAACACGATGACGGGGCCAGCGAAGCACTTCGCCTGCCCCGACATTATCCAAAATCAACTTTATATGGGTGCATTGTTTTCGCCTCAATTTGTTCAAATTTGTGCATGAAAATTCAACCCCTAGAAACTACCCCCCGTTGAGCAAACTTCATATCAGATCCAGCGCAACGTACCGCTAGTCCCGAAATTATACAAAATCAAATTTATATGGTTGCATTATTTTCGTCTTTATTTGTTCAAATTTGTGAAACCAACATCAACCCTTAGAAACTACCCCCTGTTGAGCAAACTTTATATCAGAGCCAGCGCAACGTACCGCTAGTCCCGAAATTATACAAAATCAAATTTATATGGTTGCATTATTTTCGTCTTTATTTGTTCAAATTTGTGAAACCAACATCAACCCATAGAAACTACCCCCTGTTGAGCAAACTTCATATTAGAGCCAGCGCAACGCACCGCTAGTTCCGACATTATACAAAATCAAATTCATATGATTGCATTATTTTCATATTAATTTGTTCAAATTTTCGCAACTAACTTCGAACCATAAAAGCTACCCCGTGTACAAAGCACACGATGGCGGAGCCAGCAAAACGTTTCGCTGGCCCCGACATTATCCAAAATGAACTTTATATGGGTGCATTATTTTCGTCTTAATCTGTTCAAATTTTGGCAACCACCTTCAAATGCTAAAAACTACCCCCTATCAGGAAAACACCATGGTGGGACCAGCGAAACGTTTCGCTGTCCCCGACAATATCCGAAATCAACTTTGTATGTGTGCATTATTTTTGTTTTTATTTGTTCAAATTTGTGCAATGAACTTCAACCCCTAAAAACTAACCCCTGTACGGAAAACACCATGGCGGGGCTAGAGAAACGTTTTGATAGCCCCGACATTATCCAAAATCAACTATATATGGGTGCATTATCTTCGCCTTAATTTTTCTAAATTTTGGCAACCAACATCAACACCTCAAAACTACCCCATCTAAGGAAAACTCTATGGCAGGGCTAGTGAAACGTCTCGCTAGTCCTGACATTATCCAAAATCAACTTTATATGGGTGCATTATTTTCGTCTTAATTTGTTTAAATTTGTACAACCAATTTCAACCCTTGAAAACTACACCCTGCATAGAAAACACCATGGCGGGGCCAGCGAAACGTTTCGCTGGTCCCGAAAATATCCAAAATAAAATTTTGTATGGGTGCATTATTTTCATCTTAATTTGTTCAAATTTTGGCAACCAACATCAACCCCTCAAAACTACCTTCTGTAAGGAAAACTCCATGGCATGGCTAGTGAAGCGTTTCGCCAGTCCCGACATCATCCAAAATCAACTTTATATGCGTGCATTAGTTTCTTCTTAAGTTGTTCGAATTTATGCAACCAATTTCAACCCATAAAAACAACCTCCTTTGCGAAGATATCAAGACGGGTCTAGGGAAACGTTTCGCTGGCCCCGACATTGTCCAAAATCAACTCCATATGGGTGTATTATTTTCGTTTTAATTTGTTGAAATTTACACCACAATCTTCAGCCCCTGAAAATTATCCCCTGTGAGAATACCACCATGGCGGGATTCGCGAAACGTTTCGCAGGCCCCGATATTATGCAAAATCAACAATGTATGAGTGCATTATCTTCGTCTTAATTTGTTCAAATTTATGCAACCAACTTCAACTCCTAAAAACTACCGCCTGTGCGAAAACACCAACACGAGTCCAGGGAAACGTTTCGCTGGCCCCGACATTGTCGAAAATCAACTTCATATGGGTGCATAATTTTCGTTTTAATTTGTTCAAATTTGTACAACCAACTTCAACCCCTAAACACAACCCCCTGTGAGGAAAACACCATGGTGTGGCCAGCGAAACGTTTCGCTAGTCCCGACATCATCCAAACTCAACTTTATATGGGTGCATTAGTTTCTTCTTAAGTTGTACAAATTTATGCAACCAGTTTCAACCCATAAAAACTACACCCTTTGCGAAGACACCAAGACGGGTCTAGGAAAATGTTCCGCTGGCCCCGACATTGTCCAAAATCAACTTCATATGGGTGCATTATTTTCGTTTTAATTTGTTCAAATTTATACAACAATCTTCAACCCCTGGAAATTATCCCCTTTAAGAATACCACCATGGCGGGGTTCGCGAAACGTTTCGCTGGCCCCGACATTATCCAAAATCAACAATGTATGTGTGCATTATCTTCGTCTTAATTTTTAAAAATTTTTGCAAACAACTTCAACTTCTAAAAACTATCCTCTGTAAGGGAAAACCCATGCCGGGACTAGTGAAACGTTTCGCTGGCCCGACATTATCCGAAATCAACTTATATGGGTGGATGATTTTCGTTCTAATCTGTTCAAATTTGTACAACCATCTTCAACCCCTAAACACAACTTCTTGTGAGGAAAGCACTATGGTGTGGCCAGCGAAACGTTTCGCTAGTCCCGACATCATCCAAAATCAACTTAATATCGGAGTATTAGTTTTTTCTTAATTTGTTTAAATTTATGCAACCAATTTCAACTCCTAAAAACTACCCCCGGCGCGGAAAACACCTAGACAGGTCCAGAGAAACGTTTCGCTAGCCCCGACATTATCCAAAATTAACAATGTATGTGTGCATTATCTTCGTCTTAATTTTTTCAAATTTTGGCAAACAACTTAAACACCTAAAAACTACCCCCTGTAAGGAAAACACCATAGCGAGGCCAGCGAAACGTTTTGCTAGTCCCGACATCATCCAAAATCAACTTAATATCGGTGCATTAGTTTCTTCTTAATTTGTTCAAATTTATGTAACCAATTTCAACCCATAAAAACTACCCCCTGTACGGAAGACACCGTTGCAGGTTCAGCGAAACGTACCGATAGTCCCGGCATTATCGAGAATCAACTTTATGTAGGTGCATTATTTTCGAATTAATTTGTTGAAATTTGTGCAATCAACTTCGACACCTAAAAACTACCCCCGGTGTGGAAAACATCTAGACGGGCCCGGAGAAACGTTTCTCTGGCCCCGACATCGAAAATCAACTTTACATGGGTGCATTATTTTCGCCTTAATTTGTTTAAATTTTGGCAACCAACTTCAACCCCTAAGAAGTACCCCCTGTAAGGAAAACACCATGGCGGGTCCAACGAAACGTTTCGCTAGTCCCGACTTTATCCAAAATCAACTTTATATGTGTACATTATATTCGTTTTAATTTGTTCTAATTTGTGCAAACAATTTCATCCCCTAAAAATCCCGAAAATACCCTAAAATGCCCCCTTTGAGTAATACACTATGGCGCGTCCAGCGAAACGTTTTGTTGGCCCTGACATTATCCTAAATAAACTTTATATGGGTGCATTATTTTTGTCTTAATTTGTTTAAATTTGTGCAACAAACTTCAACTCCTAAAAGCTACCCCCTGTGCTAAAAGCACCAAGTGGGGTCGAGGGAAACGTTTCGCTGGCCCCTACATTATCCAAAATCAACGTTATATGGGTGCATTATTTTCTTTTTAATTTGCTCAAATTTTTACAATCATCTTCGACCCCTAAAAACAACCCCCTGCGAAAAAACTACCATGGCGTGGCCAGCGAAATGTTTCGCTAGTCCAGACATTATCCAAAATCAACTTTATATGGGTGCATTATTTTCGTTTAAATTTGTTCAAATTTTTACAATCATCTTCGACCCTTAAAACAACCCCCTGCGAAAAAACCATCATGTCGGGGCCAGCGAAATGTTTCACTAGTCCAGACATTATCCAAAATCAACTTTATATGGGTGCCATATTTTCTTCCTAATTTGCTTAAATTTGTGCCACCAACTCCAACCCCTAGAAAATACCCCCTGTAGGGAAAATAAGATGGTGGGGCCAGCAGAACGTTTGGCTATTCCGGACATAATCTAAAATCAACTTTATATGGGTGCATTAGTTTCTTCATAATTTGTTCAAATTTGTGCAACCAACTTCAACCCCTAAAAACTACGCCCTGTATGGAAAACTCCAAGGCGGGTCCAGCGAAACGTTTCGCTGGCCCCGACATTATCCAAAATCAACTTTATATGGGTGCATTACTTTCGTTTTAATTTGTTCAAATTTGTACAACCAACTTGAACCACTAAAAACTACCTCGTGAGAGAAAACACCATGGGGTAGTTTTTAGGGGTTGAAGTCGGTTTCACAATTTTGAACCAAAGCCAATTTATTCTAGAATTTATCATTTTATGCATACAGTTTGAAACATTTAAAAAAAATTTACTTATGTTTTTAATAACAACGAATGAATGGCAGTACTAGTTCTAGTGTGAAAACACTTTGACACGAAATTTTTAAATTGTTTGTTTTGTGTTAACGTGGGAGTAATTCTCAGTTATTAACTCTACTTCGCAACAAATTAATGTTGTCTTTTTGCAAATTCTACTGCCAATGACTCAGAATGGACTTTGTCAGGTGACAACATTTGTCATTTATTTAAATTAATTTTCTAAAAAAGTACAGACTTTCATGAAATTTAAAGCGGCAGCTTTCATTTAGATATGTGAAAGAAAGGTTACAGTAACACTTCTCTAACTGAATGATGAACGCTGATGCAATCACATGAGAAAGGCCAAGTTTTTAATAAATAGCTTAAGCTCATATCCGCATGACTTAAAAATTTTTGTTCACATTTTTTTCAAACCCAACTTTCGTTCACACAAAAGGTGATATCAATTTGAAAATTTTAGAAATTGAATGACAAGTATTAAGAAAAGATTGTCTAGTCTACCGTTTTACAATTATAAACAAAAAATATTATTGTAACAAAATTTTTTTTCGCTTTTTTCATAGTTTTGAAAATGTAGGACCAGACAAACGTTTCTTTGCGCTTGTTCTTTTATTTCCCAAATTTTCAACTCGATATCGCGTTTCGTGCATAGGTGAGTTGAATTTGCAAAAAAACACGGAATAAATGGTTGAGGTTTCGCTCAGTTGGCCTTAACGATAAGGATGACATCTCCCATCGCTTGATATGGCCCAATACCTGGAAACATTTTTTTCGTTTTAAGCGATATCGGGAGCTTAAGAATCAAATCGTCCAACTCCCGATATTGCCCGATACATGAAAAAATTTGGATTCGTCTAATTACTTTTCTATGTTCTTTAATTATTAATAGAGAGATTAAAATGTGAAATTGAAACTTTGTATTGATAAATATCTTACATATATGAATAACATGTCCCACCTTACGATAGGGGCTAATACATGAAAACATGTTTTTCATTTTCTTGCATGTGAATTTACTGTAATCGTTCAAATTTGCAATCTATGGTTTTTAACGGATCTTTACGTTTCGCCACCCTCAGTTCTGCTCTACCGAAACCTACTGCTCAGACAGTGTACCCAAACGATGCAATTACTAAAATTCTGTCTGTCGACATGACAGTAGACCGGCCGTCTTACTGGCCAAAAAATTCCGGCCGGTTGAGCTCCCGGCTCAGGAATGAAAACGCACATGTGCGCTGTCGTTCAACGGGTCTCTGTCTAAGTAGTTTTTTTCTATATCGGCTTAGAATTGGATTAATATTCAGAATTCTTTATTTCCGACTAAAAGAAAATGATAAACAACTTCAGATTCAACGCATTAATAATAATTAGCACTTCGCAGCAATGAATGCATTATAATTAAATAATTACAAAAACATATACAGTTTTAAATATGTGAAGAATTGGGAAAAATTTAATATCAGTGTCACTTCAGGATTGCAAATTATATGTTTTTATTTTTATATTTAATTTATTAGTTATGGTCTTAGGTGATGATTCAAGACCAATATTCATATTTGTAAAGTGGTCAGGAGCGGACTGTAATTTTCTTTAAATTTTCAATTTGGACGGAATACTTTGCTATACTTTACTTTGGAATACTTTCACATAATCCGATTTATTGATAAAAATAACTCAATAAGTATAGTTCAAATTTACTACACTAATTGTAAGAATTATTTGTAACTTAATTGGAACTATTATTTCACTTTTTCGAACATTCGTGACCAGCTCCGCACGCACGAGGCTTTCGTTTCTCTCTCTCGATTTGTACTAAATTATCGCTGTTTCGACCGATAGAAAATTATAAGGAACGAATACTTAACACTCATACGACAATCAGCCAGATCGTACAAATTACATTTCACTCTGTGAACATACCGCCCGCCTCGTTCTTCTTCCAAAGAACGAAACACATGGCACTTCTGATAATTACTATAGATCTTATTTTATTAACATTCATGTGTAGCAACGCCACCCGCCATGAACAATTAGTTTTAAACATCTTTGAGTTCTGATGTTTCATTAATCGGTAATAAGCAAAATTTAACAATCGGTTTTCTGTAAACACCTTTTACGGTTTTAACTACTACCGCTCTTACTAGACCGTCCTGACCGGGATGGCTAGCAATGACTCGACATAAACTCCACTTACAGGGAGGATTGTCTTCATAACGAAAAAGTACTAGATCGCTTTATTTGATATTTAATTCTTTATTTTGCCATTTATACCGATTTCGAACTCTCTTAAAATATTATAAAGACCACCTTTTCCAAATTAGTTCGTTTAATATCTGTACCGATTGTCATCGAGAAAGTCTGTTTCAGTCAAATCAAGGACTGATGGTACTGGTACCGAAAGCTACTGCCCCGTAGGCTTTGGTTGAACCATCCGCGAATCCATGTAATTGCATAGATAGTAAGTTTAACACTTAGATTGTTCCATCGCGGAATTTTGCAATTGTTTAAACAAATATTTTCACAAAAATCTTTTCAAAATCGTATTTTCTGAATTAAACATAATATTGAATGATTTCGAAGTGTATTAAATTCTATTAGAAACATCATGCCGTTGTTTAAACAATTTTTATTGGTTCAGGCAGTTTTCTTTTCTTTGAGAACTAAAAAAATGTAAGTTGTCGAAAAAAAACTCCCTGATACAATTATTCAAAGAAACGTAGCATAGGAAACTAATTTGAAAGGAAAATTGACATCTCTGGCTCAATTTTCAGAAATTTTAAAAATAGACAATAAATAATGGTTTAAATAATTACACAATGTTTTTAGAAAAATTCATTACTCCAAAGAATGAAAAACAATTATATTTAAAACAGAAATTACGATTATTTTTTCCATTTGTTGTGAATGAATAATTGTTTAAAGAATTTACATTTTTTAAACAATTCAAAATTATTTAAAAATTAATGGAAGATATTCAAATTGTCCATTAATAATTATGTGTATGAAAAAGACGACGGAAATTGCTAAAAAGTAACAGTAATACCTACAAATGAGGTTTTTGGATTGTCGGTTCATATTTTGGACGTATATTATATACGGAATATATACGGGGTGTGTTCAACAAGTAAGGTGACTTTTCAATTTTCGCGGGCTATGTACATTCAAGTTTAAAAATTTTTGTTTTGTTGTGTTGGTACACTTGTCACGATCATATGTTCACAGTTTTGACTATATAGCTCGTGTTGTTTTTTCTGGCAGAGGGGTAAAAGGTTAGAAGGATTTGGTGTGCTCAGCGATTATCTTCTTTGGAAAAACATGTAGCAAAGAGTTTGCATTAAATTTTGTGTGAACAATGGAATCCAGTGCTCTAAAACTCTTGAAATGTTGACAGTTGCATACCGTGAGTCTACTCCGAGTAAGAAAAATGTGTATAAGTGGTACAAGCTTTTCCAAGAAGACCGAGATGATGTCGAAGACGAACCTCGCCCTGGACGTCCCAGCACGTCAACAACAGATGAAAACGTTCAAGCAGTGGAAGAAATGGTGTTGAAAAATCGCCGAATTACCATCAGAGAAGTTGCTGAAGATGTTGGCATATCGGTTGGCTCATGCCATGCTATCTTTTCCGACGTTTTGGGCATGATACGGGAGTCAGCGAAATTTGTTCCAAAACTGCTTAATTGTGATCAAACGATCCATCGCATGACCGTCGCTCAGGAGAGGTTGAATGAAGTCAATAATGATCCTGATTTTCTCAAAAGGGTTATAACTGGGGATGAATCGTGGGTATATGGTTATGACGTCGAAACTAAAGGTCGTACGGTCAATAAGGAGTATTGCCTTCAAGTTATGCGCCGTTTGCGAGAGGCGATACGCAAAAAACGTCCGGAACTTTGGAAAAACAATTCGTGGCTTCTGCATCACAATAATGCACCTGCTCATTCATCGTTGCGTGCGAAAGATTTTCTGACCAAGAACAGCACCACAGTCATGCCTCAGCCTCCATATTCACCGGATTTGGCACCTAGTGACTTTTTTCTTTTCTCAAAACTGAAGAGACCCATGAAAGGACATCAATTTTCAACGATTGAGGAGATAAAAACTGCATCTTTGAAAGAACTCAAGGCTATACCACAAAATGATTATCAGAAGTTCTTTGATGATTGGAAAAAGCGTTGGCACAAGTATATTATATCTGAGGGGGATTACTTTGAAGGGGACAACATAAATATTGAGGTTACAATCTGTAAAGGAATCAATACGACGATCCTGCAAAAGCCTCGTTGACCCTAAGAACACGGAGCGACCCAAGGACAACCGCCTTCTGCATTTTTCCCGCAAGTGTTCTAGCATATTGTTGACACGCAGGGATGATTTTTAGGCTATT
>NC_046666.1:104131382-104132681 GCF_010883055.1 Belonocnema kinseyi | reverse complement strand
TTTGATATGAGGCACCGGGTAGCGATCGGGTATCGTCCTTACGTTGAGCGCGCGATAGTCACCACACGGCCTCCAATCTCCGCCTTGTTTAGAAGCCATATGTAACGGTGCTGCCCAGCTACTTGAGGATGGGCGAGCCGTTCCCAGTTTCAGCATGGTGTTGAAAAGCTTTTGCGCGATGATAAGCTTCTCGGGTGCAAGCCGGCGAGGCCTGCCGGCTTCAGGTGGACCAGGCGTAGTCATGATGTGGTGACGCGTATTATGCTTCACTGTTGGGGCGCGGCCGTCTGGACGCGTGATATCCGGATACTTGGCAAGAAGCAGGTGATAAGACGAGTTTCCTGTTATCACTTTAATGCTCGGCTGCTCTGTTTTGAAAAACTGTCCGCGCGTCGTTATATTTGTTTCGCGATCGATGAGTTGGCCGTCTTGCAGATCGACTAGTAGTCCGTAGTGTGTAATGAAATCTGCGCCAATTATCGGGCGAGACACATCAGCAATCACAAACCGCCAAGGAAATTCGCGGCGAAGGCCGAGATTGAGCGACATTTCATAAACGCCATACGTGGCAATCACTGAGCCATTTGCTGCTGAAAGAGCGTAAGTAGTTTTCTCGACTTTCTTTTGTATAAACGACCGTGGAAAAACGCAGAGATCAGCACCCGTATCGATCAGAAACGACAACTTGCTATCTTTGTCCGTTATGAAAAGGCGGCGCGTTTGCTGGCACGGATCGCTAGCCACCATTAGCGATTGCCCGTCGCATTTCCCGAAAAAGTGCAAGGTCTGTTGCAACGATATGCTTTCTCCCCGAATCTCTGATGAAAGAAACACACGCCGTCCTTATCGTGGCCGCGGTTGCGGCTCGACCCTCGAATTCTCGACCGCGATCGCGAAGGTGAGTATCGACGATTTCGCGCGCGTGATTCTCTGTCGTACCTTTCTAAAATCGAGCAGATTTCTTGCTGAAGGTCCAGCTTCAGCTGTGCCATTTTAATATTCAGAAGAGTTTCAATCGAAGCGGTATTTTGCACTTCACTTACTGCGGGCACTGGTACACACGTCGCCGCGATCGAAACCGCCAATTCGGCGACTGTCTCTAAAGTCACGTTTTTATGCGCGGCCAATATTTGTTGGATGGTTTTTGGTCATCCGCTCAACCATAATGCGCGCAAGATAGTTTCGTTTGCGCTCGTTCCCGCTAACGATTTCAAGTGTCTCAAAAACTGTGATGGAGTCCGCGAACCGATCACTTCACGTTCGAGCAATTGCTTGGTTTTCTGCTCTTGAGATACCCCG
>NC_046666.1:104120655-104131282 GCF_010883055.1 Belonocnema kinseyi | reverse complement strand
TGATTTTCTCTGACCCATCTCTCCCTCCGCTCTAGACTTCTCTTAGCCTCAGATAGTATCCGTATTCTCTCAACAATATGCTGCCTGATGGTCAGCAGCTTTTACTTTTTAAGTGTGTGATAACGGGTTCGGAGTTCGCGCGGGAACTTTCGAACCTTGGCCGGAAAAATGTCCACGAAGCTCGTCATCCATTTCAGCCAGATCTTTAGGCTCGAGAGAAACCTTGGTGTTGATGTTTCCCCGCGTCGTAAAGCATCGCTCTTCATCTATTGGATGCCTGCCCGCGGTTGGTCTTAGTGTCGCCTCTCTTTCTTTGTTGCCGGCTTGTTCTAGCTGTGGTAGAGTTGGCGTTCCGCTTACATAGCCCCTTTTACGGAGTAGTTCAGCATGGTTTCGCAGACGTTTCTGCGAAAAGTGCGATAGCTCCGGGTGTTTCGCGCACCACAGAGCATGCAGCCGTGCCATGTAACCCCGTTTACGGGCCACACTCGCATCGTAGCAGTCTAGCAAGTCGTGATTCAGTCGCTCCTTTCACCCAAAGGTCACGAGATCCCGCCGATCCATCGCATTGAATCCATTTTAATTGGCTCCCCCAGCTCTAGATTGGTCGGCATTGTTGGCCATTGTTTGTCATTGTTGTTACGTTTTGAATGTCAATATCGACCAGTACTTACTGCTGGAGCCATCTATTGGCAAACAATGAGAACTTAGTTGCGCACCTAACATATATATATATATATATATATGTGTGTGTGTGTGTGTATATGTATATACAGGATGATTTTTTTAACTTGAAACTTTCAAACACCACAAAATAATTAAATTTTGAACATAATAGTTGAATTTGCAACCTCAAAAGATTAATTTTCAGACAAGAAGTTTCATGGCTTATATTTTAATAACAAAAAATAAACAAAAAATTTTAAAACCAAAGACGAATTTTAAAAAATCAGGATTTTTCACTCAAAAAATAAATAAAAGTTTATCTAAAATGTTGAACCTTGAAACCAAGAGACGAATTTTCCCTACAAAAATTGAATTTTTAAACCAAAATATACCTTTAGGCAAAAATATTAATTTTACAGAAACATTTTTTCTATAGAACATTTTTAGTTAGAAAAATGTATTTTAAAAAAGGAGATAAGCATTCAAACAAAAATTAAATTTTTAACAATGTAGTTTAACTTTTACCCAAGTAGTTAAATTATAAATTAAAAAAGATAACTTTTCAAAAAAATAGTTAAACTTTCGACCAAAAAGATGAATTTTTAAATAAAAATATAACTCTTTAGGAACAAAAAAATGATTTCTGAACAAATTGAATCAACCAAATCCTTCAAAGAAAGTACTTCAATACTCAAACAAAGAAGAATTTTTAGCAAAAAAGTTGGATCTTTATTTAAAAAATTATATTTCTACTAAGACAGATGAATTTTTTAATCTAAAAGATAAATTTCGTAAAAATAGTTGAATTTTCTGTTCAAAAAAGATTTATATTGACTTTTTACAGTAACATAGCTATAAGATTGCGTCATTTCTTGTGTATAAATAGGAATCACTCAAGAGCCTCCGTCAGTTCTCATCTTGACTCTACGTTGTAAGCAACTGAATAAATTATAGTGATATTTCGAGAAGAGATATTACTCTTTTTTAAACATGCAATTGAGCGATTTGCACCATAACATTTTGGCGATCCTGCTAGAATCCACTTTTTCGAATTCTTATTATACGTCATTATTTAAAAGGATATAACATATAAGCTGGATCTTCGAGGCGAAACTAGGAAGAGAAAAGATTTCTACGGAAATCGCAAGAAATTTCGGACTCTATGGAATCCACCCAAGAAGAACTCCGGACCTCATCAAGGTAAAGCCCGTCAAAAATTTGAAAAGCACTACTGCTTGTTAAAACTACAGCCTGAATTAAGTAGAATTTTATCCTACGTAAAACAAGTGAATAGAAAATTCTACAAGGATTGAAACTGAAAGGGTACGCAACATGCAGCGAAAAAATTCCTACGAGGCCCACAATCAGACGGAACAAGCATCTGATGAACCATAAAGGAATTGATCAAACCAGCCACGCCCGACTCAACAGGAACCAAGAGTAGCAGCTTGGCGACACGTCACCAGCCGAACCAAGAATCAAGACAGCGAATTGAAACTCTACGGATCTTCAATATAACTGTCGAAGGAAAATATTCTATGTAAATTTTGTTAGCATTTAAGACTGAAACAGTAAAGAGTATAAATCCTCTTTGTGGTCTGCGGAACGTAACGAACTTGAAACGATACGTTTCCTGTTCGGTGAGGTCAAGTTTTACTGTTTCACGTAGGGTATACTCCTAAAGCTTTAGAGCACTGCCCTTCGTTAAAAATAATATACAAGGTTACTTTAAAATCGTCTGTACTGTAGTAGAACGATACGATGCATTTTACTGTATTAAAGGACAGAGTCCACACTCACACAAATTGTAACGCGATAGGTACACCCGACAAACTAAATACGAAGTACACGTACACCAATAGAGTAGGGTATTAGTGAAAAATTTCCACTCTGGGTATCGGGTACCTCCAACGTACGCGACAGACGATACTGACAGTGACTCATCCCAACCGCAGTACGTATCAGTAATGACTTCCCTAACCCCCATTCGTGCTCAATCTTCATCAAGAGCAAGAATTCCAACGCTATTACTCAATGCTCTTGATGAAATCAGAAACAGTATAAGTAAGCTGGTTATAAATCAATCGTTGACAGCGGTAAATATCTTGATACTGGCAAAAGAAAATGAAAAAACAATGAGAGAAGGACAGGAGATTTTAGCAAAGATTGGAATAAAAGGAGATATCCGAACGGATACTGAAGGAGCGGTGGGAGGAAGATTGACCGAAGACAGAGACTCCGATAAAGAACCAGCCAAAGCTAGGCTGAGAGCTAGAAATAAATCTATCATAAAAAATCGACAACAATTAGAAGACCAAACACTATACCGTCCAGAAGGAATACCGGCCAAAGACATCATCAGAGCAATTAAAGCCATACACGGACAAGATGATATGAGTATAGAAGACTCTATTAAAACTGTAGTAAGAATAAAAACCCAGTGCTCACAACCGCAATTATTACTTGATTTTATTTTAGCCGAGAAAATTCTTGGCAATGCTGAAAAAGCTATACGTTATACCTCTATAAACACTTTTAACAACTGAGAAAGAGGCAATTAATCGATACATGCTAAATTTAAAAAGAGAGATCGGAATCCAAGTACGAGCTATGAAACCATCAACACTAATGGAAGGCCAGAAAGAGGCAGCGGAATACGAAACTTAGCTAAAAGAATCTCAACCTACTAGGAGTATCCCAGCGGCACCACGACCATATCCAAAATTCATTTAAAGACCCACGCCACCTCCAAGACTTACAGCTAATACATCAACAGCAGCTGGAGCTAAAGCATTAAATTGAACCCTGCCCCTGGCAGATAGGGCGACACTGTTTTGTCACAAGTGCGGTGAAATAGGTCATTTTGCTTCTCAATGTTTTGTTAAACAAAATTTTGGACATGGCCAATTCCCGACAAGACCTCCGCAAGTAAGAAATATTCAGGAAAAGGATTACTTAGAGAGTCAAGAAATGACAGAGGAGGAAATTCAGGAACACGAGAATTACATAGAACAAGCATAATCAATGCCTTTTCCGAAGGACTACAATCCATCAGAGGAAGAGGATGTAGAGGAGAATACAGATTACTGGTAGACTCAGGAGCAGTCATGAATTTAATGAAGGAAAATAATCTAATAAACGTAACGATAATCATGAATCCTATGAATGAACATATTTGAATTACTTTGGAAAGTAACACCTATTCCACATAGTGGACCAAAACTTTCCATTGCCAGAGGACGGAATACTAGGTTTAACTTTCCTCAAAAAATTTTCTAGGTATGCAATAACACCAACACATTTAGTAATGGTAAATAAAAAATTACCCCTACATGACGATGAAGAATATATAGCACCCAAGAAAACAAAAATATGTAGAATTAAAAGTCATGAAAGTTATATGAATGTTTGGATAGAAAATAAAGACAACATTCCAGATGGAATATACTAGAATAATGAAATACAATTACCTCTTTTCAACTACTCAACACAACCCATTGAAGTGCCCGATGAGATTAAATAGGTGAAAATAAAAATAATCAAAACCACTCTATCCACAACTAAAGAAGAAAAATTAACAATATTCAAGACACAGCGCGAATGTTAATGAAAACTTCTAGTATCAATCATATTGAAAAAGAGAACCAGGAAACAATAAAGAAAATTCTACTGAAATATGAACAAGCTTTCGTATTACCGGGCGACCCACTACCTTGCACGTCATTAACAGAACATGAAATAATTTTTAATTCAGAAAAAATAAAAAATTTTAGATCAAACAAATTACCTGAAAAACATAAAGAATTCGCTTTAAAAGAGACTCAAGAACTTCTTGACAGAGGGATAATACGACACTCCGAATCTCTTTTTAACTCACCTTTATGGACAGTCCCCAAAAAGGGAGATAAATTGAGAATGGTGATCGATTATCGACAGATTAATAAAGACACCGATCAGGATGCATACCCGTCACCAATGATCGATGACATTTTGGATCAACTCGGCAAAGCAAAATTTTTCTCAGCTCTTGATATGAGCGCAGGTTTCCACCAGATACCAATGAAAGAAGAGTGTCAAAAATACACTGCCTTTTCAACATAGTCAAGACATTTTGAATATACTAGTATGCCTTTTGGCTTAAAAACGCTCCGGCTACATTCCAGAGGATGATGGACAGAGCATTCCATGGCCTTCTTGGAAAACATTGTTTTGTCTATATTGACGACATAGTTATATTTGGGAACACAGTCCGGGAACATAATTCAATTCTTGAACTAGTCCTGCAAGGCATTACTGAATTGAAATTAGAACCTACGAAATGTGAGTATTTTAAAGCAGAATTAGAATACCTGTAACATATAATAACGAAAGATGGACTAAATCCAAATAATGAAAAAATACAGAAAATTCTTGACTTCAAACAACTAAAGACAGTAAAGAATATACAATCTTTTCTTGGGTTAACCGGATACTATAGAAAATTCATCAAAAATTTCTCTAAGATTGCTAAACCCTTGACAACATTAACACAAAAAGAAGTACCGTTTAACTGGACATAAAACTGTGAAAAAGCTCTCCAAACCTTGAAAAAGGCCTTGATATGGCTGCATAATTGAAAAAACCCCAGCTCCCGTTTATTAAGATGGAGACTGAGATTAGAAGAATATGTATATGAAATTGAGTACGTGAAAGGAAAAGAGATAACTAGAGATTCTCTACTGCAAGCAATGGAGAACGCAGGAATACGTGACAAAAAAACAGACGAAGACACAGATGATGAAACTAAAAAACAATTTGAATCAGAAAACCTGTACACTGATTTTACACAGTAGCGATTAAATCCCATCCCAGTAAAAGTTAAAATAAAACCAAATGCAATAGGTAAATTATGGACAAAATTAAAAAAGGAAGATCTACCAAAATTTAATGAGGAACAGTGGTTAAGGAAGTTAGGCAGAATTATTGAGAAAATGCTAAACAAATACTGAACTATTGTTCGCATCCATATAGGAGATCCTTTAATCTCCCTCCTTGAAAAAGAATTACTTCAAGAAATGTTAGAATTTTTGTCAACATATTACCCAGAAAATTCATTTTCATTATGTTTCGCTAATACAAGAGAGTTGACAAAGGAAGAAAGGGAAGGAATTGTAAAAGAGGCACACGCAAGCCACGTGGGTAAACAAAACACTTTAGAGAAAGCATAAAAATTAGGACATTGGATTAATATGGGGAATGACATTAAGAAATACGTCAAACACTTTCCGACGTGTCAGCTTAATTAAATAACGAGGATCAAAAACCAAATGGAAAGCATAATCCCTGATATCCCTTTAAAACCCAATGACAAAATAGCTATGTATATTTATGGACTGCTTCCAGAAACGATCAGAGAAAACAAATACATATTATGTATACAAGATCGTCTAACCAGATATACAGTACTACTTCCTTAAAAAAACGAAACGAGTGAAGACATATTTGAACAACTAATTGATCACTATATATACATTTTTGGTGCACTTAGGACGATACTTACAGATCAAGGACAAAACTTTATTTCCGATTTCATGCAACCGTTTGAAGAAACCTTATGAATACAACATATTAAAACAACTTCTTTCCACCCGCAATCCAATGTGAATATTGAAAGAATGCATTCGACATTAGGAAATCTAATCAAAACATCTATGGCAGACAACCACAAAAAATGGGATGATAATCTAAAATTTATAAACTTCGTAATAAATACAACCAAAAAAAAAACCACTGGATCCTCACCCTTCGAACTTACTTTTGGAAGAAAACCTAACCTGTCCTCAACTATTCAACAGAACCCTAGTATAACCTATCAAGATTTAATCAGAAAGTGGAAGAAAAAACACGAAATAAGTTTAACCAGAGCTGGAGAGAAAATAAGCTTAGAAAACGAAAAGACAAAGAAATATCTTGACTCAAAAATTATAAATCACTACCCACTGTATAAATCAGATCAGCTTATTAAACTAAAAAACAACTCAAAAATCAATACATGGGATTCTCCTTGGAAAAGCCCTTACAAAATAATTAAAATTTTGGAGAATAATAATTTTAAAATCTTGACAAAAAACAAGATAGTACAAGTCCATATTGACAATGTCATGCCTTTTTTTCAGATGAGGATCAGTCTCTGCCTACTGACAGCAATAATCCCAATTGGAGCCCAGGTTACAATTGAACCTTTGACAACTAATCTTTATAAAGAAGAATTAGAATTAGCTTCCACCTATGAAGAACAATAGATATTAATAATCGGGATTAACCTTACCAAATTTCACGAAAGAATGGATACCATTAGTAAATTAAAAGATTCCCTAAATTATAATTGCGACAGTAAATGTTCAGTTAATAAACACTATTAATAGCATGACCGTTTAAAAGCTAAGGCAACCTTATTACACAATATTATGGAAAACTCCCCAGTAACAAGCGTTGAATTTAAAAAAATTGAGAATTTGTATTCCTATGAATATGCTATTTTTCCTTCGTCTGAAAATCTCCCAACGGAACAGAAAAAGTGCAAATCCTATTACCCTCAATCGACTTAGTAAAATTTAACGAAGCATTTATTTAACCTATTTTCATTACTAAACCTTTTTATAACTTATAAATTCGAAAAATATTCAAATTTATATTTATTTATATTTTAATAATTTATTTAAACGTCTTAAAAAATGCAACAAAGAAATCTATGTCAATGTGTAAAATTAAATGATTTTAACTCTAGAGAGGCAGAGTTGAATTGGTGAGAACTAAAAGTTCAGAATTTACAATCGGCATGAAGGAATTAAAAAAACTTATTACACATATTTTGTGAACATATTAGAAGGAATAAAATAAAATCAAATATGACCACTTCTGAGGAATAGAAAATATCTCTGTGAGATACGTTACCGGCACAATTAGAAGGAATTAAATATATTGAAAACATGTACTCTTTGGGAGAATAGAAAACTGTGCGGCGGTCGCTATGAAAATATAAGTGAATAATTTTAGGATGTATCTTAATCTCATTGTGGCATTTTAGACAGATGGAAAAATCGCGCATTCAAAATATTAGAATAATCTTCACTTTTGCGCTGAAATCTACAAATATTCATTTTCCCCCATTTTACGCTTATTACCGGCCCTAGATTCAAAAGAGGTTTATTTAACTTTATCGGAGATGTCTCAAAAACATTTTTCGAAACGTTATCCCAAACTGATATAGATCAAGTTAACCACGAATTCGATCAAGCTTATTCTGTAGTATTGTTGGATCAAGGGAAATTTGTTTCGACACAAAAAAGAATTGTTATGAGAGTTCACACAAACAAAAGTATTTATTAAAGGAAGTAAACTCACACGTCTCAGAGCGGGGCTCAATGAGAGGGTTACAAATTGCACTCGGAGCGTTGCTCGGACGAGGCTGCGGAGGTAAGGAAATTTGCGACGTACACTCGGCGAGGACTCAAGCCGTTCTGAGGCATCATTCGGAGGCTGCCAATACATTTCCAAAAAGGGTCGGGCGTGAAAACGGCCGCTTGCCCTCAAACTTTCAAAATTACCAACCGAAGGGTGCAGTTTGCGCGGTCATCCGAGTTGTCTTCGAATAGCCACACACGGTAGCTGTGTGGGTACTCGAAGATTATAAAGTAGAGACTTTAAAATGTTTACGTAGGCCAGAATTATAGCCGAGAGGAAATACATGGACATCCAAACCTAAATCTTATAGTGAAAAGCGAACGTGCACCCTGACAATTGTTAGGTAGCCTGCCTTGCGAGAAACAGTCTTTATTATTTATCTAGGAAAATCTCTTTGACAAAGTGTCTGGCACATTTATCACTTTACTACCTCTTTCTCGAACTTACTCTCGTCCCTCAGATTTTCTTAAATGAGTCACTCGTATTTTATCATTGCACTTAGAAACTTTCGAATTTCATCTTTACACTAAACACGTGCACTTTTATGGCAGGGGGAATGTAACTCAGCTGCCACAGTACCCCCTTGCCAGTGATGGAGTCACGATGAGAAACCTGCTTGATATCGGTCGACGAATTTCACCTGCCTTTGGGACCGACGAAGTTGCTGAGGTTGATTATTCGGTGCTTGCGGAGGTGGTGGTGTTTCTATTCGTTGCACTGCTGGTTGCGGTGGTATCACTAGATTGGACGGCTGCTCAAGGGTGATGTTTGTTCCTCCATGTGTCAGGTGTTCGTTAATGACAAATGCCGGTTTTAAACGGTCGATTGATACCGCTTTTTGCTTGCCGCCTATGTGTACGACGAAAAACTTTTCGTTACGGCTTACGACGGGATATGGACCATCGTATGGCATTTCAAGTGCCTTCTTTACAGCATCGTGTCGAACAAAGACATGCTGTGCCGTTGCCAAGTCTTTAAAGACGAAGGTTTTGTCTGTGCCGTGACGTTTGGGCTCGGATGGCCTTAATTGCTGCATGTATCCACGTAGTTCTTGTAGGAATGCTGCGCTGCCTCTTTCGTTTGTTGTACTAGGTGTAAGGAACTGACCTGGGAGTCGGAGGGGTTCGCCGTATACGAGCTCTGCAGCAGTGGCCTTCAAGTCTTCTTTCCAGGCTGAGCGGATACCGAGTAACACCGTAGGTAAACACGTGTCCACTGTGAATTTTCGTGACAGCGGATTGCAGCTTTTAGTTGTCGGTGAAGGCGCTCTACCATACCGTTGGCTTGTGGGTTTTACGAAGTCGTGTGCAGATGAGTCGTACCTGTCAATCTATTGAGTTATTTGAAGAGATCGGATTCAAATTGCCTTCCTTGATCTGTGGTCAACCGGAGGGGTGTACCGTAGCGGCAAATCCATCCTTCGTAGAACGTAAGAGCCACTGTTTCCGCTTCTTGGTTTTCCATTTGAAAGGCTTCGGGCCAGCGTGTGAAACGGTCGATACATGTTGGGCAGTAACGGTGACCGTCGGAGTGGGGTAGTATGATGATGTCTATATGCACGTGTTCAAAACGCCTTGAAGGTGCTGCAAAGATGCCCACTGGGGATGATACATGCCGCGTTATTTTTGACTTTTGACACTGAATGCAAGCTCTTGCCCACGCTTGACAGTCAGCGTCAATCGATGGCCACACGAAACTTTTCTTCACACTTCTTGCCGTCGCTTTTATTCCTGGGTGTGAGAGCCGTTGAATGCTGTCAAATGCTGCTTTCCGTAAGTCTGACGTTATAAATGGCCGAGCTTTTTCTGTGCAAACGTCACAATAAATGTGTGCATCTGTGTTCGGAATCTGCACGAGTTTCAATTGCAGCGCAGAGCTTGACTGCAGTAACGCTTGCAACTCCTTGTCGCCTTTTTGCGTGTCGGCGAGCTTGTGGTAGTCAAGGATTTCTTCCACCATCTCGACTCGGGAGAGAGCATCGGCCACTACGTTGTTTTTTTCGGAAACATGTCGGATGTCTGTTGAGAATTGACCGATGTAGTCGAGATGTCGAGCTTGGCGCGGTGATGATTTTTCCGATTTTTGCTTAAATGCAAAAATAAGTGGCTTGTGATCGGTGTAGATTATAAAGTCGCGCACTTCCACCATATGGCGAAAATATTTTATTGCCAAATATATCGCTAGCATTTCACGGTCGTAAGCACTGTATTTTTGTTGCGTGGGTGAAAGTTTTTTGGAAAAGAAACCGAGTGGCTCCCAGTCAGTACCAACTTGTTGTTGTAGTGCAGCTCCGACGCACGTGTCTGAAGCATCGCACACGAGCGCGAGTGTAGCACCGATTCACGGATGCGCTAGTGATGTCGCGCCTGCTAGAGCTTTCTTTGCACACTCGAAAGCTTTGGTGGCTGCGGGTGTACATTTTAATGGTGTTTTCCCTTTAATTTTGCCGTGCAACAATTCGTTGAGCGGAGCTTGCGTCATCGCGGAATCTGGTATGCAACTTCTATAAAAATTTAAC
>NC_046666.1:104109495-104120555 GCF_010883055.1 Belonocnema kinseyi | reverse complement strand
AGATTTTCTTAAATGAGTCACTCGTATTTTATCACTGCACTTAGAAACTTTCGAATTTCATCTTTACACTAAACACGTGCACTTTTATGGCAGGGTGAATGTAACTCAGCTGCCACAATTCTAATAACCAAGAAATACCTGAAATTGTAAAGAACAATACAAAAATCATCAAATTAATTCTAGATGGTTCATCACAAGACATGCATGGTTTTAAGGACAGACTCATAGTAGAAAATCGACTAATAAAACGATGGACAAATGAATCAAACGAAAACCGTAAACAACTCATGCTACAGGATAAAATAACAATTTTGACATTTCTAATTCTGAAATGAGTGAAGATTTATCAATTTCCTCAAACGCAATTAATATCGGAAAGCACGGGATAATTGAATCAACAATAGTTACACATACTATAATAAAAGCAACCAATCAGGAATTTGAAAGCCGATATAAAACGAGACATCATTTTAAAGGGCAAGAAGTTAACTATAAAAAATAGTCGTCTTAGCCGATATTAATAAATTAACAAAAAAAGATTCTCTAATATACATTATAAAATTACCAATATCAAAAAATGAAATCTTAACCATTAAAAGAATAATACCTCTCCCCAACAAACATAAGGATGGAACTTTTATGAATATTACGTCAGATCATGAATACTTTCTCACTGGAAGATATATCTATGTACCAATTAACAAGGAAAGTTTAAATGAATGCAAATCAGTAGAAGGAATTAAAATATGTAAAAGGCAGCAGCCCGACTTCCCAACCTACAAACAAGACACCTGCGATACTAGTCTCCTTAACAATAAATCTAAAACTATATGTAAACTTGGAACGTTTCTACTGCAACCCGAAACTTATATATCAATTTCAAATGGATATATAGCCATATTCACTCAAACGAAGCAAATCGAAGGAAACGAATGGATCCTCTACAAAGTTCCCGTAAAGACCCCATTGGGCCCCCATTCGGTTCCTTTTTAAAAAAAACTCAAAAAAAAAAGCAAAATCAACTTTTAAATTGTTAAAATTCGGATTCTACGTTAAAATTTGCTAGCGCCACGCAGTGGAGACCTCAGACAACAACACTGTGATACAAGTGAGAGAGAAATTTATTTTTATACTTCGCGTGCAACATACTACTTGAGCTATTATGGATGTGCTTGAAATCACCTTCAGATGAAGTTATTGACATTTTTTAAAAATTTTTAACGCTGCAAAAAAGTACTGCGATTACTGCGTGAGTTTCTAATAGAAAATTTAACGTAGAATCCGAATTTCAACAGTTTAAAGTTGTCCTTGCTGTTTTTTGAGTTTTTAAAAAAGGAACCGAATGGGGACCCAATGAGATCTTTACGGGTACATAGTAGAGGCTACATTCGGTTCCCTCGATCCGCCAGGGAAAATTGCAAAATTATGTCACCAAGAATATCATTAAATATTAGAAGCAACAACTTGAATGTTACACGAACGGTAAAACTAAATTTAACATATGACTCAGAAATCCCTGACATAACTTTGATAAAAAATAAAATGATTTTACTACCAAACATTGTTGATTCAAATGCCTTACAAAATATACACCTTAGTTTGGAAAGCGCGGAGAATATTTTAGAAACAATTTCAAATCACCATCGAATTCCAGCTTGGAAGGAAAATGCTTTAGAATGGTTACAATATTGATTATTCAACGCCATAATCGACATTGTAAAACGTCTGGTAGGAAACTGCTATAAAAATTGTAGTTTTGGAAACAAAGCTGACACTGTACACCGACAAGAGGCAGTTCCAACGGTTAATACTAATATTTCTGTACCAAGAACAATCACATCAAGATCTTTGAAATTTTAAAGTTTTTGACAGACCAAAACCAATGTCAAAATGGGGCTGTAACATAGTTATAAGATTGTGTCATCCCCTGTGTATAAATAGGAGGCACTCAAGAGCCTTCAGCAGTTCTCATCTTGACTCTACGTTGTAAGCATCTGAATAAATTAGAGTGATATCTCGAGAAGAGATATCACTCCTTTTTAACAATACAGTTAAGCGATTTTCACCATAACATCACGATCAAAATATAAATTTTTAAATAAGAAATATTTTACCACGAATAAACGGAATTTTTAATAAAAAAAAGACGAATTTTAAACAAAACAAAAAAAGGATTTTTTTTAAACTGTTGAATTCTCTACTAAATAGTTGTATTGATATCCAAAAAGATTAAGTTTCTCTTAAACCAAGCGAATTTTTTTTTAATTTAAAAAACATAGTTGAATTTTTATTCAAAAAATATTCCAATTGACTTTTCAAGATCAAAAAATTAATTTTTAACCAAAAATAAATTTCTAAAAAAAAATGAATTTTCAATCCTAAAAGACGACTTTTTAAACTAAAAATGATGAAATATAACAAAATAGTTGAATTCTCTGTCAACTAGTTGCATTGTTAATTTCATCAAAGAAAGATCAAATTTATACTACAATAAATGGATTTTTGACAAAAAACGACACTTTTTTTAATTGAACTCTCACACAGAAAAGATTCAGTCGTTTTTCGACACGAAAATATGGATTTTAAACCAAAATTAAATTTGCTTTCAAATAGTTATATTTTTAACAAAACAGTGGAATTTTCAACTAAAAAGTATGTCTTTTTAAGGAAACAGTTGAATGGTCAATGAAAAATTTACATTTCCATCCAATAAAGACAAAATTTTTTTTAAAATAGCTGAATTTTTAATGAAAATATTTTTTTTCAAATGGTGAATTTTCACCCAGATAAGATTGCAGTTCTTTTTTCAACACCAAAATATTAAATTTTAACAAAAAGTTGTATTTGTTTAAACAACTTCATTTAAACAAAAAGTATGTCTTTAACAAAATCGTTGAATTCTCTACCAAATAGTTGCATTTTTATCCAAGAAAAATGTAATTTCTGCTAAAGCTGGTGAATTTCAAAATCAAAAAGCCAAAATTTAAAAAAAAGGTTGAATTTTCCACTAAAGAATTGAATTTTTATGCAAGAAAAGTGAAATTTCTTCTATAACAGACGAATTAAAAAAAAAAGTTCAAAAAAATAGTTAAATTTTTATCCAAAGAAGACTCCAGTTCGCTTTATAACCCCAAAATAACAATCGTAAACAATAACTTCATTGTCTACTAAACAGTTGATTTTTTGTCCAAAAAGCACAACTTTTTAACAATATTGTTAACTTTTTAACCAAACAGTTGTCCAAGTAAAATGAGCATTCTAATAAAGGATGTGAAATTTTAAATTAAAAAAAAAAACAGTTTTCATCCAAAAAAGATTTCAGTTGACTTTTCAGCAACAAAATATAAATTTCAAACAAAAATGTAATATTCCAAAAAAGGATCTACATTTTTAACCAAACATTTTAAAAATAAAAATATATATATTCCATTTAGTTATTGTTCATGATGGGATCCCAAAAAAAACATTCGTTGTAAGTATACAATTTTAAATTATGAATATTTAACAGTTTTTAATCTATTCTCTCGTACAAAAGATGGATGTTCAATAGTCCTATCAAGAACTTCAAGCTTCCAGGAGATTAGTAGTAGTTCTACTTTCCTAATAGTAGTAAGGTTGTAACTGGTTATGAATATTTGACAGCCTATTTTTCGATATTTGCTTCATGTTGTTTTAATTCTGATTATATTATAGGAGTTACAATATTTTCCCCTAAATACATTGGCAGCTAAGTTAAAAGTTTACAGTAGGAGAAGGAAAAGAAAATCTTTAGGCAAAAAAATAGGTTTAGCGCTAAGATACAAAAAAAATGTTTCAGGTAGTATTCGCCGGATTGGCAGGCGGCAGTAAAAATTCGGCCAGAACTACTGCCGCCGGCTTAACCCAGCCACCGAAATCGCCGGGAGCTAAAGTGACAGTAACATGCTCGGTAAGTGGGTTACGATAGTAGGCCGAACCTTGCGTAGTAGCTGGATTCCAGAGAGTCCCGGCACCTTTGAACTATGTGATTACCAATAATTGTTCACAAATAAATGTTTTTACCATTAATAATACTAAATAATTAAACAAATAATAATAATAATAAGTGGTCAAAAAATAAATGTAAGGTGTGCAAAAGTTAAGATCTTTTTTGAAATCGAGAATCTGTAAATAAAATTATTTCAGAATAAAATTCCGAAAAGAGAAAAAATCAAAAACATAAAAAATTGATTACTTGAAATTTAAAGGAATTAAAATTGCATCAGCGCTTTTAAATAAAAATAATTATTAAATTGATACTACTTTAACATACATTTAATGTTAAAAGCGAAATCTGCTTCAATTGTAGAATTTTACATTTTTTTATATTTAAAAAATTAAAATCGATGATTCCCTTGTTTCCCCTTACTTTTTTCAATTTCTTCATCTATATCACTCCCTGTCTATTATCATCCAAAATCCACCTTACATACTCATCAAAACTCCACTGTCCATCTTTTTCTCCTGTGCACCTCTCTAAAACATGGGACCATGACTCCAATTCGTATCCACATACTCTACATAGATTATCCTCTTCATCCATCCAATATTTTAAGTAATAGCTCTAACTCTATATCCTGCCACTTCATAACCCCTTCTCGTATCTTGCAAACCCTTCTCATTTTTCTCCTTTCTTCCTCCCATTTTGAATTTCTCAAATTTCCTCTCGCCGCATTGTTCAGAATTTCTCCCAAACCTGCTTGAGTTATTCCGCTTCCCTCTCCCCTTTTTATCTTCTATTCAAACCTCCAGGCTCTCTTAATTTGTCTAGCAACCATTTTTTCCCTTTCTAACTCTTCTCTTAACATGTATCCTGGGCAACTCCAGCATACCCCCATTACCCACCTCAGGAAGCGCTCATGTATGCTCTCTACTTTCCTATGTTGCTTCTATCCCCAGATATCTACTCCATAACACAATATTGCCCAAACCAACGCATCAAACAACCATACCCTTATTCTCCAATCGACCATGAACTTTCTCTTTCCTATGCCCCATACTTGGTCCATTTCTTCACTCGCACATTCGATTCTTTTCCTCAACTGCAGCTTGTTCGCCCTCCTGCCTCGAACACTAAACCTAAGTAACAGAATTCCTCTACCCTTTCCACTGTTTGTCCGTTCATCTTCCAGACGTAATCTATTATGGTGTTTCTCTTTCTGAAATCATCACCTTGGTCTTCTCTACGTTCACCGTCAGATCCTTTGCTTCCACATAATCTTCAAAAATTCTCATCACTAGATTCATCCCCTTCTCGTCATCTGCTAACAAAACTACGTCGCCCGCATAAGCTAGAGAGTATATTTTGCTGTTACCCAATATCGTCCCCCCTTCTCCTTTCTAATTTAAATTCTCCTCTAGATCTGTCAACAGCATATAGAACAGTAGCGGACTCAAAAGGCACCCTTGCCTTAGACCTCTTTCTATCCAGAATACCTCTTCTTTTTCCTTTCCTATCTTCACCCTAATCCTGGATTCAGTAAAAATTTCTTTAATCTTCTCCACCAGCCTTCCTTCTATTCCCCTCTCTTTTATTGCCTGCCATAACACTTTTCTGTTTAATGAATCAAAAGCTGCTTTAAAGTCAACGAATAACTCGATTAGTTTGCCGCTCTTTTTCCCTAAATTTCTGTTAGCCAAGTAGTTCAGTACGTAAATGTTGTCTATGGTTCCCATCCCTTTTATTAAACCCGTCTGATTGTGTAGATTACTTTCCCTTTCCTCTATCTGACTCTGTAACCTTTTTCTTAAAATTTCTGCATATATTTTGTAGCCAACTGGCAAGAAAGTGATCCTTCTGTACAGACCCTTGGAATAGTTTGTCCACTCATCTAATTCTATTTCCTCATTCACGCCCTTCTTCCCTCCTCTTTCCTTCTTTATTGCATCCCAAATCCTACCTTCTTTGATCGCTTTTTCTACTTCTTCCTTGAACTTTTCCTTCCCCCTTTGCTTCTTCCTTTCTGGCAACCTCTCATGTTCCCGTTTTCTCCTATTGTACCCCTTCTTCTCTATTTCTCTTATTCTCCATTTTCTTCCACACCGTTTCACTCTCTCCTTACTTTTCTTACATTCCTCTTCCCACCAGCCTCTCTTCCCCTTCTCTTTCTGTTTATTTACCTATCTTATCCCTTATCTTCTCAATCAACCCTTTCCATCTTTCCATTAATGAGTCTACTCCCTCCTTTTCTATAAACCTAATCTTCTCCTTTTCCATTTTTTCTTTGAACTCTTTTAGTTTATCCACCTCCCAGGCTCTCATTTTCTTATTCCTTTCTCGCCCTCTTTCCTTTCTCCAACTGCCTCACTTCGGGCCACCACTTTTCACTGTAGTTATTACCGGGAAATGCTCGGACCCAATCTCATTACCCACTTTCACGAAACTTATCAAATTCCTCATTCTTTCATACGCCAGGATGTAGTCCATTACTGACTCCCCCTTCCCTACAAATATCATATTTCCTTCCTTATCACCTTTCATATTACCATTACCATTTTCCAAATTCGTTGGCCTACCTCTCCTGTTACGCCTCCCGAGGCCTGCTGCTGTTGTCGCGATTCCCTCACTCCTAACGGGCGTCTTGTACCGCTCGACATCACTTCTTTCACAGCTTGCCTCGATACACGCCTTATCCCCACTCATTTCAATAACCCGTAACATCTTGATCGACCCGTTATTCTCGTTTTCGTCGTTCATCTGTCGCCCTTTATCACGGCTCCGTGTTACTGGCATGCTACTCTACCCTACTTATCTACTGAAGAAGACTCGCAAGACGTCACTTCCTCCACGCCCTTATTTTCACAACGCAAACTCCAATCTAACCTCAAAAACAAGCTTCAAACTTTTATTAACTTTGATTGGTTGCTGACATTTCGGTTATCAATTAGGAGTTAAAGAAAACGGATTTAAATAGATATATTGTGACGGAAATTGATATTTTTTCCTACATATTTTTATATTTTACAAGTTGTATATGGATCATTTAAGCTGCCTTCGATAATGTAGGGACCGAACAGTTTGTTGCCAATTATACAACACCATACGTTGACAACAGTCCATGGACGCTGGTGTTCGACTTCACGAAGCCACTGCGGATTTTCAATACTCCAGTAGTGTATGTTGTGTCGATTAACTATTCCATGATTCGTAAAAGGCGACTCGTCAGAGAATAGTACATAACGAAAAAAGTTATAATTTTATTGCATTTGTTCACGTGCCCACTGACAAAAAGCTACCCGATTTTAGAAATAGACGCCATGAAGTTCTTGATGTAAAGAGACATGATACGGATGAAATTTATTACATTTCAAAATTTTCCAAACACTGCTCTGAGACATTCCGGAATCACTAGAAATTTCTCGTTTACTAACGTGAGGATTATTGGCCTCTGCAGCTAATACAGCAATTTCATTATTTTCTCCAGTGACTGTTGTTGTGCGGATCTTTTTCGTAGGTTGAACACTTCCATCGGTAGTCAATTTTGTAATGGTATGACAAAATGGAGCACGTGACACAATTCTAATTGGAAAACGCTGAGCGTAAAGATTGACAGCATTATCAAGAGTTCTTCTAGCTTCTCCATACACCAGAACCATTTCAATTTTTTCTCATACGGTTAGATACTCTATAGTAAAGTAGTATTAGGAATAATCTTTGAACTAAATAAAATGAGTTTTGTTTCAAGGCAGTTGGAACGGCGCGCACAAAAATGGTGAAATCCATGGGACACTCCAAATTTACCAGTGGTCAATGATAATTCGTTTTTGAGCTTTTAAAAATGCTCTGAGAATATTCCCCCGTCACCGAAAGAGGTTCAACCCTACCGAAAAGAATCTTTGAGTTTATACTAAAAATTCTTTAGGTCAAAAAATCTCAAAGAAATTCTCCGCAGGCACTCAGGTAGATATTTGTAAAGGTCCAGGAAGCTCGTTTAAATGGTCTGAAGGCTTTAAAATATCCTTTCCGAAATTGAAATAAGAATACGATCATAAATAACGAGCAGCGAGGCTATCTCAATAGAGTAGCCGACACTCAAGGGTCCTTTGTTAAGTTTTCGGATTAAAATATAGAAGCAGATTTTTTTAATTTCATAGTTAACAGCCTAAAACATAATAATTCGGAATCTATGGGTTTCGATGACTTCAGATATCTAACTTTTTTTTAATGCTTAAAATTGGAATTATTAGAACGTTTCTCGTAAATGGAATGAGATACGCCAAAGAAGACAACATTTTTGAATCCAACTAGAAAATTGTATATCAGTATATAAGTTATAATTATAAATAAGTATAATAAGAAAATTCATCAATTAAAAAAAGTGTTAATAATTTGAACAGAAATTTGAAAAGGGAGAGCGGATTAGCCACGACCAATTACTGTAAATAACTCTGCCCGCCTGGTACGTGACGAATACAAAAGGAACATTATATTACCGTCGCACCACTCTTAAAACGACCACTAAAAGGATCTTGAAAAGGACCCAAATCTCTCAAACTATCTCCGAGACTATTTTGTTTCAAATCGACTTTGTTTATAGATTCAAATGGGCCAAGCTATTTCGCTAAAGAAAACGCAAAGATTTCTTTCGGTAGGGAATAGTAGTGAGATATGCGCTAGCAGTCTGACTTTTTGAAAAACTTGTGTAAAAGCTAAAAAATGAGAGTAAAGTGGTTAAGAAAAATATCCGAATTAAGACGATGGACATAGGAAACACGGGACTAGGCATGCCATCGTAACATGGGCGAGCGGGGTTGAATCCACGGGAGGGGGGAGAATTCCATGAGTGGGGAGTGCCGCCATCTTACAATGTGCCATTTGATTATGCGCACGAGCATTTTTGCTGACAAACTGTGCATGCAAATTTAAACATGTAAGCGCTGCCATGTTTGTCGCGGGACATAAAAAGGTGGCGGACCTCCCCCCTCATTGCATCACCCCCGCAATGGCATGCCTAGTTCCTTGTTTCCTATGTCCATGATGGAGACCAAAGAATGTGTACTGTCGGTAAAGTTGGCTGCTCTTGGCGTGAATTTTAAATTAGAATAAAAATGCAATGTGTGTTCTTTATACAGTAATTGTTTCTTCAAATGTCTTACTTGGCTTTGGAATAGGAAAACTGTGGAAAGTGATAGAAGGATGCCGCCGTGAACTCGCTAAAAATAATTGAAAATAATTTTTCAAGTTAAAAACTGTATTATTTATTCATTTATTTACAAATCTTCTTGTATGTGACGTGAAAAACACATTAATAATAATCGCGTAAATTTCTTATTGAAAATAACAATATCTGCAGATTTTTGCAAAAATTTAAAAACATTACAGGCACTTAATTATTACAAACTATTTTCTACGCCCTGATTCGCAAAGATTCATTATTCTTAGATATCGAGACAGTGGACTTGGAGAGATTAAATGCAAAAAACTAATTGTGGTATTATTATTACTATTATTTAATCAATAAAATAAAATAATTTAATTAATTAAAATAAATAATTCAATTAATTTAGTTCAATAATTCAATGAATCAATTATTCTATACAGCAGACGAGCAAAAAACTATATTACCGGCGCTTACATTCTAAAAACTATTTTTTTGTTTGTAAAAAGTAAGTTCCTGTAATGTTTTTAAATTTTTCCAAAATCTGCAGATATTGTTATTTTCAATGAGAAATTGATGCGATTATTATTAGTATTCTGTAAAGCGAGAATAGACTGTATAATACTTACCTTAGTCATACAATTCTATGTAATGCGCTATCTCTATATGTGTTTTTCACGTTACATACAACAAGATATGTAAATAAATAAATAGTACATTTTTAAACTTGAAAAGTTATTCTCAATCATTTTCAGCGAGTTCACGGCGGCATCCTTCTATCACTTTGCACAGGTTTCCTATTGGAAAGCCAAGTAAGACATGTCAAGAAACAATTACAATATAAAGAACACAAATCGCATTTTTATTCTAATTTAAAATTACCGCCAAGAACAGCCAACTTTACTGACAGTACACATACTTGGTAGTACAATCATTTAACGTTGATCGATCAGCGCCAAACACCTGTCAGTCGCTTTGGTCTCCATTCGGATATTTTTCTTAACGACTTTACTCTCATTTTTTAGCTTTTACCCAATTTAAAAAAAAAATCAAACAGCAAGCCCATATCCCACAACTATGGAACCCCTTTAAGTGACGGAAGAATATTCTCAGTGCATTTTTAAAAGCTCAAAACCGAATTATCATCGACCACTGGTAAGTTTGGTGTGTCTCATGGATTTCGCCATTTTTGTGCAGACCGTTACAACAGCCTTAAATGTATTTTTTAGAATTTACTGTATTCAATGAAAGAAAAAAGTGAATACTTTCGTAATGTTTCAATAGCCTCCGCTGATCACAATCTACAATAATGCCAGAGCTAAAATTTAGGAATATTCAGGAAACACTTTTAATGTAAATGTATTACTTAATAATTACTTGTCAAGAACGGACATACGTTTTGGCATGTTTTTCAAAATAATAACACGGCCACACAAAAAAAAAGTGTGCGGATCTGGTAACAAGAAACACGTATTCCTATGGATTTTGGGGCGTTGAAGTCAAATTCGGTATCAAAAATCACCCATCACATCATGGTTGAGCCATAACCTCAAAAAATGACGAAAAATCATGCACTGAGGCAAATAAATTTCAAAATAATGCCAGTGATGCAAATTGTCACTTCAAAAACATGTCGACAACTGTGAAGGATCAACCCTTGTCTGATATAAACTTATTTAATATAACTTTACCCAACAGAACCTGTCCTCACCTAACCTGAATTAACAGAAATTTATTGAACTACACGTAAGGCTCTGGAAGCATATTTTCCCAGTAGCAAATGTGTGCTACATCGAATGGGTCAACTCGAGCCTAACCTAGAAATAAATCTAACTCAGCCTAACCTAACCTCACGAAACACAATTAAACTGATTGTGTTGTCCCGTTGTGTTTGCGGTACCGTTTCATTCAGCTTCGGCTTTACCTACATAGAGGTTTAACCTA
>NC_046666.1:104107659-104109395 GCF_010883055.1 Belonocnema kinseyi | reverse complement strand
AATCTAGAAAGTGAAGTTTTAAATTCATCAAGCAGCCTAACTTTTTGTAGTTTCTTATCATTTTCGCAACAATATTCTCGTAGTCTGGACTTTTTTGTTACCAAGGAAATTTGCGTTTACTGCTTTAAAACTTTGCCAAGCGTCCATTTCAATTTTCGCCATGTGGCTCATGAAATTAGTATCTCTTCTCAATATTCGAATCTGTGGTCCATCAAAGACTCCTTTCAATTTAGCGTCTGAAACATTAGGGAATTTCAGGGATATATACTTATAACATTGTCCATCTTTGTCTAACGCCTTGACAAATTGCTTCATGAGCCCAAGCTTTATGTGGAGAGGTGGTAGTAAAATTTTTTCTGGATCAATGAGGCTTTGGTTGACGATATTATGAGAACCAGGTTTGAATGAATCTCTTAAAGGCCAATGTTTTTTGTTGTAATGATTGGCTCGATTTCTGCTATTCCACAGGCATATAAAGAATGGCTCTCTCGTGAAACCCGATTGTTGGTCTAATATCATTGTTATGATGTTGACATCATCACATATTTTCCATTTGTGATTCGTGTAATTAAATTTTTCAAGAAGCATTTTAACATTATTATATTCTTCTTTGATGACCATTGAGTGAGCTATAGGGATAGGAGCGTAAGTATTTGTGTAATGCAGTAAAACAGCCTTAATGCTGCGATTTGACGAATCAATGAAAAGTCGCCATTCTTCGCCTCTGTACACATTTTTCTTCAAATGGTTCATTAGTCCGTTAAAGTCATTGCAGTACACTAAAGACGTCTCTTCGTCTTTAACGAAAAACTTTCTGAATTCTTTGTCCCTGTCGCGATAAATGAAACTTTTGTCTTTGAATCTAGAAGATTTCTTCTTTTTACAAATAAAGCGGCAAATTCAGCGCCGTCTTTCGGTAATCCAAGATCTCTAATAAAATCATTCAGTTCTGGTTGCGATACTAATATTGGAACCTTCAAATTCATTTTATGCACGCCATATTCGTCATCTTTTTCGTAATTTTCATCGGAATCATCGAACTGTTTTCTGTTCGATCACTGGTTTCACTACCGTCTCCATGACGTTGACTTTTAACTTCCATTCTATCATCTTCTAAAGCACTTAAGTCAGTCTGGCGTGCATTTTTATTGATTTCAATTGCTTTTGTGACTGTGCACACATTAATGTACGAAATTTTATTTTTATTTTTGGCGTTGAACCCTTTGACGGAATTCATGAAAAAGTAGCAGTACTTCGCAATAACGGGCTTTTCCATGTGGTTGGTGTAGAGTAATTGCGGTACTTTTCGTTGTTAGAATTTTTTATACGATACAACATAAGTCTGCAGGAACTGCAAATGACATGAGGAACCCATTTTGTTTCTTGGTGCAGCAATTTACGGTCAAAACACTTTTCGTGAAAACTTTTCACTTCCTCGTCGATTGATTTTCGCAAACTGCTCACTTCATATTTACTGCAAATGTAACAGAATGAATCTGAGCTATTCTTGCAGACATGCGATTGAGAAACGCTCGCGGTTTTTTTCCTTGTAGCATGAGACTCTACACCAACCAAGTGATCCATGGATGAAGAGCTGCGGTTGCATGATGACGACGTCGGAGAGCACGCTTTCCCACCCTGACCAGACGCCGATACTGGGGGTTTTCCCTGCATTGTAATACACTTTTTACCTGTGTCTGCCATGACGGCATGAACGCCGTTTACCCAGGGACTCA
>NC_046666.1:104105040-104107559 GCF_010883055.1 Belonocnema kinseyi | reverse complement strand
CGTAAGCGTGACCCTTTGCATCGTTCCTTCGAAGAAAAAAGGACACGTTATAGCAGGCAGAAAATAGACTGAAGTAGGTCTATAAATCAATTTAATTACGATTAAACGCAAGATAAAATGTAAACACGAAAGATAGTATAAATATATCCCTTAGGTCTAAGAAAAGTAGAGAGAAAAAATTTTTGAATAAAAATCTTCTTCATTTGCATGTTTAAGTTACAGTTCTACATTTTAATTGATACAAATATTGTCAGATTAATTGAAATGGGGTCAATTCTACATGTAGTTCTAACTTTCTTCAAATGAGTAATGTGCGTCTAAATTTTTAACCACCTGTAGTACAATGAAATTAATTTTATTGTGTTACAACGGGAACACTTAAGTTAAGTTGTGTTGCGTTAAGCAAAATTTCGTTAGGTTCTGTTAAGTTAGATTCATTCGTAGGTTAAGATCGAGTTAACCTATTAAATATAGCACACATTTAAGACTGAGGACCGTACGCTTACACAGTTACACGTGTGGTTGAATTTCATTCGGCTAGGTTAGGTTAGGTCAGGTTTTGTTAGGTTAGGATAGGTTAAACCTCTATGTAGGTTAAGCCGAAGCTGAATGAAATGGTGACGCAAACACAACGGGACAACACAATGAGTTTCATTGTGGTACGTGAAGTTAAGTTAGGTTAGGTTAGGTCAGGTTTTTTTAGGTTAGGATAGGTTTGATCTCTTTGCAGGTTAAGCCCAAGCTGATTCAAACGGTACCGCAAACACAACGGGACAACACAATCTTTCGTGAGGTTAGGATAGGCTAGGTTAGATTTATTTCTAGGTTAGGCTCGAGTTGGCCCATTCAATGTAGCACACATTTGCTACTGGGATTGATAGGAATAGGATTTGCATTTCGTCTGTTCCCGTTGGGGGGTTTTTAGACGGAGGAAAAATCGCGTATTCATAGGAATAAAAATTCTTAATTTTTCTGAATTCAACGCTTGTTACTGGGTAAGCTAAGCTTACTTTAAATAATATACAGTATGGACACGCTGGGGCTTACCAAAAAGTATGCGAACCGTCTCACACGCTAATGCTATTCTTATGGGAGTGTATGCGGGGTTGCATACATTTTGTTAAGTCTCAGCATGTCCACCCTGTAGATTAAAATAATAATTCATATTATTGATTACAAATTACTAATAAATTATATTATTCTAAAATTGGATATAATAAATAAAAAAATTATATTGGGATATGATAAAAGTTAAGTAGTGATTTAATTGAATAAGTCACCAGACTTTGTATTAGGTGAACTAGTTGAGAACACTTTTTATTTCAATCAACGTCTGAACTCATTAGAGAGCATCGAGCATAAACAGAGCAAGGAGGCAACACGGACCCTACCCACCAGACCATATCAACCAAATTTTGATGCGCATGTTTATAATAATATTCAATTATGAAGCAAGTGCTACAAGTGTAAGAAAATTAATTTTAAAATACAGCATCAACATGATTATTTTCTTTAGTTTCTCTTTTCATATCTAAATAACTATAATTTTGAAGGAATGATGAGATGCAGCCGCTCTAGAAGTTTTGTCTCAAGTTTCTAGTCTTTGAGTAGTTCTTCCAGACCCATCTGTTTTCGGAATTGAATGAATTGTGGCGCAGGCAGCGATTTCGTCAAAGTACTAGGCAGTCTGATAAGTACCTGAAAATTCTAAGAGATGGCATTAGTATTCACTAATGTGAACCATTTTCGTCGAGCTTGATCCTTCAAATGACGCCTGTCAAAACTTCAGCCATTTATGTTTACGCATTTACAAGTTACAGCACTGAGAAGCGACTAACCTCCGAGTTTTTTTAATATGGAAAAATCTGAGTTTCGAGTTGTGATCAAACACTACTATCTTCGCAAGAAAACGATATCTGAGACCAAGGCCAAGCTGGATAAGTATTACCCGGACTCTGCACCGTCGATTGGAACGATAAATAAGTGGTTTACCGAGTTTCGTCGTGGCCGTACGAGCACAGTTGATGCTGAACGATCTGGGCGCCCAAAAGATGTCACTACACCAGAAAATGTCGAAAAAATCCATGATATGATGTTGAATGATCCCAAAGTGAAATTGAGAGAGTTAGCTAATGCTGTACGCATATCATTGGAACGTGTGGGCAATATCGTGCATTCAGTTTTGGGCATGAAAAAGCTCTGCGCGCTATGGGTGCCGCGTTTGCTCACAGTGGACCAAAAACGAATTCGTGTGACAACTTCCCAGCAGAATTTGGCATTATTTTCGCGTAAGCCAACCGAGTTTTTGCGCCGATTCATAACCATGGATGAAACCTGGATCCACTGCTACACTCCTGAGTCAACGCAACAGGCAAAACAGTGGGTTCCACCGGGCCAAAGTACTCCGAAGCATCCAGAAACGCAAAAATGGGTCGGAAAGGTTATGGCCTCCGTATTTTGGGATGCACATGGCATAATATTTGTGGACTATCTTGAAAAAGGTAAAACCATAACCGGAG
>NC_046666.1:104086602-104104940 GCF_010883055.1 Belonocnema kinseyi | reverse complement strand
TTCACCAGACCTGGCCCCCAGCGACTATTACTTGTTCCCTAACCTGAAGAGATGGCTCACCGGTAAGCGTTTTTACTCAAATGAGGAACTCATAGCTGAAACATGGCGTATTTCGGAGGCCTTCCAATCGAGTAATCTTCGGACGGTATCAAAAAGTTAAAAAATCGTTGGACTCGCTGTATCGACCTAAAAGGAGAGTGTGTTGAAAAATAAAACCGACTTTGGCCAAAAAAACGTCTCCGTGCTTCATTTTTCAGGGACTTATCAGACTGCCTAGTATCAGCAATCTGCTCATCTGTAGACACATATTTAAGCCTTATTTGCTTTTGCTCGATTTTTTCTCTTGAAAAATGGTACTTTACATCGATATGTTTAGAACGTTTGTGATCAGTTAGATTATTTGCAATTGCAATGCAACGATTGTTATCTTCGAAAATAGTTATTGGTTTTCCAGTTTCAATGTTAATACTTTGCAAAAGGGATTTTAATCAACAATCTTCTTTAACTGCTTCAGAAACAGCCATGTACTCAGCTTCTGTTGAAGAAGTTGCTACTGAGTTTTGTCTTTTACTATTCCAACAAATTGTATTTTGATTAAACAATTTAAAAACAAACCCAGTAGTCTTTCTGCAATCAGATTCATTACTCGCCCAATCGGCATCTACATATCTAAAAAACATATCGGCGTAATCACCCTTTTTGTATGTTAATTTAAGATTCAAGGAACCTTTTACAGATCTAACGACTCTTTTTAAATTTTGTCATAATTCTTTGTTATTTTTAACCTGATATCTACTCAATATATTTAGAGCAAAACAAAGATCAGGTATCGTACACAACATTGCGTACACTAGGCATTGCGTACACAGATACTAGCTCTTTATAATTGAATTTACGCGGCAAGGGCGTGCCGACAGGATTACAATCAGTCATATTGAATTTCTTCAAAATTTAATTTAGATAAACCTTTGATCCAATGTAATTGTACCGCCTTTCCTTTGAACATTGATGCCAATGAAAAAACTTATTTCTTTCATACCTACCATGGAGAATTGATTCATTGAATATTTTTTGAAATTTATTATAACGCTCTTCTCGAAAGTCATTATCAGGATATCATCGATATATAGAGTTACGTAAATGTTTTTAGCAATATGACCGCGATCTAAGAAGTATAGACAATGATCAACAGAGGAATTCTTAAAACCGCGTTCTTTTATTACTTTATCAAAATGCTCGCACCAGCATCGAGCTGCTTCATTAAACCATACAAAGCTTTATTTTATTTGCACACGTGATTCGTTTTGGCATTGATCCCTTCTGGAATTTTCATAAAAATTTCCTCTTTTAATGAACCATTTAGGAATGCTGTTGTTACATCCATTTGATGTATTAATAAATCATGTTGATTTCCAAAAGCTATCATAAATCGAAAATTTGTAATTCGAGAAACGGGTGCAAATGTTTCATCATAATCTAATAAATACTGTTTACTGAATCCTCTCGCCACGAGCCTTGCTTTATATTTATATGGGTTTCCCAAAGAATCTGTTTTAATAGTAAAAACCCATTTACAGTCTACTATGTTTTTCCCAAGTGGAGAAGGAACAATATCCCACGTTTTGTCTTGTAAGAGGGAGAGAATCTCCTCTTTTATTTCTTTCTCCCACTGAATTTTATCCCCTCGGGTTTTAATCTCTGAGTATGAATTTGGAATGTCACAAGTTATAGACTGTGCACTAGAAAAATTACAATGCTCTTTATTATATGAAACATTAGGCAAGTTTTTAATACGTGCACTGCGACGTAATTGTGATTCAGCTTGAGATATATCATTAGCTTTATCTGTTTGTGAACTAGATTTACTAATTTCACTCTCATTATTGCTTTTAATACTGATTTTTACATTGTCAACGGTTTGAGAGATTTTGTCATGGTTTAACAACTTATTAACTTCATCTGGGTAAGATACAGATTTGTTAATTTCAATCTCGACACTGATTTCAATGATTCCATCAGTTTTCTGTCTTTTAGCGATCGAGTTTTTATTATCGATTTGTTTGGTATCTTTTACGTGTCCAGAGGGTCGTGATTTTTTATAATTAATTTCATCAAAAATTACATCACGTGCAATCATTATTTCATTTGTTTCAGCAATTAATACTTTATAACCGTTATGCTCATAGCCAACAAGAATCCCCTTGAATGATTTAGTATCAAAGTTATCTTTTATTTTTTTATTGCGAATGTAAACAGTACAACCAAAAATTCGCAAATGATTGAATCTAGGCTTTCTGTTATGCCAAAGTTCAAATGGAGTTTTGTCTTGTGAAATGGCTGTAGTTGGAGTCAAATTAAGTAAATATGTTGCAGTTAAAATAGTCCCACCCCATAAATCTTTACCTAATGCTGCAGCATGAATTAAAGTACGCGCTTTTTCAAGCAATGATCTATTCATTCGTTCAGAGATCGAATTTAGTTAAGGTGTATATGGGACCTTTTTCTATGTAATCTTTAAAACATCAAAAAACCTAAGATTTAATTGTTAATAGATATACGACCCAGTAATGGGTAAATTCATCAACAAAAGTAACGAAATAATTTTTATCATCAATTGTTGCCGCACTTATTTTTCCGTTAGTGTGTATTACAAATAAAGGTCGCGTAACGTGAGATCTGTCCCTCGTGCTTGAAAAAGGCAGACGTGCTTGCTTACCGTACACACAAGCTTCACAAATTTCATTTGTGGGATTTATTGGTTCTAATTTATTAAGTCAAAAAGCAAATCATTTCTTTTTACCTCAAGAAATTTTGTTTTGTTTATATGACCTAATCGTTCGTGCCAAATTTTATATGAGTTTCATGATATGTCATTATTATTAATTGTTATTTAATTACACATCTTTTTCCTCAATTGAAATTCTATATATTGTAAAGAATTTTGTGATTCACCAGTTGACAGGGTTTGGTTACCCTTATTTATAGTAACGTTACCCGTGTCGCCGAAAACAACATTCATGCCTGCCTGTTGCAAGCGACGAACAGAGAGAAAGTTGTACGGAGCTTTCAATGCATAGAGAACGTTGTCCAAGGCCCCAGCTACTCATAGATTATAGTCGCAACTTTTATTACTCCTTTTTTCGTTGCAGTAATCTTCTCGCCTTTCTTCGCTATGGAAATCTGAAGTGGTACAGCTAAATTCTCAAAGGTCGCAAAAACATCCAGTCTGTTTACTATATGGTCCGTTGCCCCATAATCTAATATAAAACGCAATTGATCTGATACAGTTATTTCACTAATCAATGAATTTTCAGCAACATTCATGAATGCAAAATAGTCATTGTTGTCTTGAGTTTGCACTGTTTGCAGCATTCTTGTACGTTCTTCAGTTGTCTTTGTTTTGTTATAATAATAACAGTCTTTCTTCTCGTGATTTCTCCTGCCACAGTTATCATATTTCTTTGCATTGAATCTGTTGAATTTTCCTCCTTTCCTGAATTTGTTTCTCGAATTGAAGCCTTGACCATTTTTATTGAATTTTCTTTTGTTACGGAAATTCTTTCCTTTGTTAGTGTTGTTACCGTAGTTGATGTTGCTGTTATTGTTCTTCACGTTATTTGGATTACTTGTAACTTGCACTTTTTCATTGTCTTGAGTTTCGACACTCAATACTTTTACACTAGTGTCACTTTTATTTTATTTTAATTTAATTTCATAATCCAGCAGTTTATTTTTTACATATAAAAACTTCATTTGTTCATCAGGACAATTTTCAATTGCTGTTGCAATTGAATCGTATGAAGGTGGTATAGCAATCAAAAGTGTTGTGATCTTTTCATCATCGTCCAATGTTTTTCCAGTGGCAGATCGATATTCAATCAATAAATCATCAAACATTAATAGTTGATTGCCTAGAGGAATATCATCCTTTATTTTGAATTTTGCCATCTTCTTTTTAACGGCAATTTTAGGTGCAGCACTTTTCTGATCATACACTGAATCAAGTTTTTAAATTACGTCTCGCGCATGATCTTCTTCAGTTGCAGTTTGTACTAATGAGTTATGCAAATGTCTTCTAATTATGCCCTTTGCAGTCCTTTCCTTTGTCTTCCATTCGTCATTTATTTCTTCTGGAAGTGGACTATCAAGAACTGCCAAGGATACTTCATCTTCAATTAATCCGCGAATTCGGTGTTTCCATAAACTGTAGTTTTCACCGTTGAAATGTGTTATTCCCGGATCTTTCTTTGTTTCGGCACTCATTTTCACTGGTTACACTAGCACGAGTAGTTGCACTAGCACGAGTTCACTTGCGAGTTCACTCACAAATTTTGTATTGTCTATCACTTTCAGTTTTAACTTTATTTTATTATTTATTTATTCAATTGTTTATAAGGTAACTGGGCCCATAACCTATTGGGATATGGTAATAGTTGCGTAGTGATTTAATTGAATAAATGACGAGTCTTTGTATTAGGTGAACTAGTTAAAAACACTTTTTATTTAAATAAACGTCTGAACTCATTAGATAGCATCGAGCGACTAACTGACTTGACGCATTGGTCCACAATCGATGAATTCGTAGACATAAACAGAGCCAGGAGGCGACACGAAATATAAAAAATAATGTTATATAATTTGAGAAGTTTTGATTAAGATAAATTTGTATATTACAACAAATTATTTATTATAATAACATTTTCAGTTTGATAAAATCATTGAAACCAATTCTTAGTGAAATCATTAATTTTAAACTAAAATGTGAAATTAAGAAATTTGAACGTTTTTTGTTATTGTTGAAGATTTATTATTGAAGTTGAAAATTTATCCCTTTGGTTGAAATATATTTTTTATTGAAAATAAATTTTTTTTAACCAATATAATTCTATTTTGGCTGAAGTCTTACCAGTTTAGATATATTTATCACTTTGGTTGAGACAATTAATTATTCCGTCGAAAATTAATTTTTTTTAATGGTAGCGGAAGTATTATATAAAGCGACAAGGCACGTTCGAGGGATCTCTTTACAATATTGGATGTAAAGATTCCTAGTGATTAAGTTACAGCTATCTTGCCGAATTCGAATGGAGCTCATTTATATTTTTTTTTAACATTTATTTCATCTTCAAACATTGTAATTATTTAAACAATTTTCATAAATGTCTACTCTTTTCTATGTTGCATTGCAAATTTACAAGAACTAATAATTATTTAAACAATTTCGATCAAAAAATTAAAAGTGTCTTTTATTCTACGAGTCAATTTGTTTGCGGAGTTTAATAAGAATGTCTATCCGATGACTCTTTTCTATATCTGTTTGCAAATTTACAAGAACTATTAATTATTTAAACAATTTTAATTTAAAAATTTAAAGTTTAGCCTTTATCCTATGAGTCAATTTGTTTACTGAGTTAATCAAGAATGTCTATCCGATGACTCTTTTCTATGTTGATTTTTAAAGATACAAGAATTATTAATTATTTATTGAAAGAATTCCAATTGAAAAATTAAGATTTTGATTTTCTTTTTAGGAGTAGGCTCTATTTTTTAACATAATTAACTAAGAATATCTTTCCGATGATTTTTTTTCTCTGATTCTTTGAAAATTTATAATTATTAATTATTTTAAAAATGTTTATCAACATACATACAGCTTGGCTATTTTTCAAGGAAAAGGCATAATTTGTTTACAGAATAAACTGAGAATCTCTTTCGATGATCATTTCCCACGTTACTTTGTAAATTTATAATAATTATTAATCAGTTTAACCATTTTTATAAACATATTGAGAGTTGGGGTATTATTCTATTAATAAACACAATTTATTTATGAAGTTAACTAAGATTGTTTTTGCGATGACTCTTTTCTAAGTTATTTGTTAAATTTACCAGAATTATTAATTGTTTAAGGAACTTTCATAAAAAATTTAGAATTTGTCTATTTTCAACGAATAAAGTCAGTTTTCTTTTTACTAAGATGGGCCTAAAATCACTGTATAAATTTTAGTACAGTTCAGTTACAATGCGGCTTCATACGAGTTTATTCAAAGTACTCGCATCTGCCTAAAAATTTGGGCAGATGAGAGGAAAACTGCAGAAAATCACCTCCCGAGTTTAGCCGGCTTTTCAAAATTCGAGTACACAAACCCATCGTATGTAATAGATGCTCACCCATCCAAGTGCTAGGGGCACTCGAAATGGCTTGACATTTGGACTTTTCTCGAGTCGAGATCATTTCCTATGTATTTCTATGAAAATTTGAATGCGCCGACATTTTAGATATTTTTTCCAAACCCGCTAATAAGCGTAGAATAAAGAAAAATTAATATTTTCAGATTTCAGCGCAAAAGTGTAGATTATTCTATTATTTTGAATGCGCGATTTTTCTATCTGTCTAAGATGCCACAATAAGAATAAGATACCTTCTAAACTCATTTACTTCTATTTCCATAGCGACCGCCACACAGTTTTCTATTCTCCCAAAGAGAAAGTGTTTTAAATATATTTAATTCCTTCTAATGGTACCGGTAACGAACCTCACAGAGATATTTTTTATTCCTCAGAAGTGGTGATATTTTGATTTTATTTAATTCCTTCTAATAAGTTCACAAAATATGTGTGATAAGTTGTTTTAATTCCTTCACGCGGAATGTAAATTCTGAAATTTTAATTCTTACCAATTCAACTCTGCCTCTAGAGAGTAAAAATTATTTAAATTCACATATTTGCATAGATTAATTTGTTAATAATGAAAAACAGGTTGAATAAATGCTTTCGTTAAATTTTACTAAGTCGATTGAGAGGAATAGGATTTGCACTTTTTCTTTTCCCATTGGAGGATTTTTAGACGGAGGCAAAATCGCGTATTCATAGGAATACAAATTCTTAATTTTTCTGAATTCAACGCTTGTTACCGGGAACTTTCATAAAAATGTTGAGTGTTGCACAATAATTTATTCTGCATCGTGAGAGAGTCCCCATGCGAAGCCGTGTACAAATAGAAGTTATTAAGGTAAAAATGATTATCGTGGTATTTTATTGAAGTTCATTTCCAAATAAAATACTTACAAGGAAATTAGTGAGTCGCGCGCATAGCGCGCGTATGAATTTCTAGTATCGTTTAAAATTCACCTTTCTGTAGCAAATTAATCTTTTTGGTGAAATATTCCACATTTGAATTTCTCAGATACAAATTTGCTGCAAAATTCAACATTCGAATTAACAACAGACGAATTTTCTAAAAAAAAAATTAAGATGGGAATTTTCAACACTTAAGCTTTCTACAAAGTTCAACATTTGAATACTTGAGTACCATACTGCTACCTAGCCAGTGTAAAAACATATACTAAAATATGCGATAACTTATTCTAATTTGAATTTTTTATTGCAAGTGACATATCCTTGGAATCGCAAAGATACTTAGTTTTAGAATATCATATTTTTAAATGGCTGTCTACAAGATTAGAACTTTTTTTTTTGTATTTTATACCTTATTAGGATAAATGCTTTAAAGGCAAGGCTTTCTTGTAATAAAGTTTAACAAATTTTATGAATACTTGAAAGAACATGATATTTCGAAATACGAAGTATACACAACTTAACTATAATGAAAGCGTGTCACCATTTTTATGGTTTTATGGCGGGGAAAACCAGCTATTTCCTTTTCCTGCAAATTAAAAAATTATATTGCAATCAGATGATGACCAAACGGATTCTTATGTTTCTTATAAATCTATAAGCAAAAGGTATAGACACTATAAAACTTTTCCACTCTAAGCTGTTTTATTTTATGATGGCAAAAAACCAGGTATTTTCTTCATTCATTTTTCTCGATTGAACTCTTCACATTCATAGAAAATGTGTAAGCACGTGTACATTAGGGGTAGTGCAGAAATTTCATGAAGAATCGTGGGTGTGTGCTTAGCGAGTGGGGGGCAACGATTGGTCTATGCCAGCGTTTCTCAAACTGCTACCCTGGTTAGGATGGCTACCCGGCGGTAGGGGGATGCCACCCCGGACCGAGTAGCTCGGTAGGCTCCAAGGGAGGGTACCCACTGTGAGCATGCGACTTTTTTGTTGACCTAGCATGAATACCTTTCATTGTTCTGAGATTGAGACCTGTTACAATAACTGAAGTTATAAAGATATGACACAATTCAGTTCGAATGAGCTAAATCAATTTCGTGATATAATTTTAGAAATATGGAAAAAAAAGTTAATAAAAATCGGTTAATATTTTTACTAAATTTGTCCGAGAAAATCTATTACTGGACCTCTTTGCAGAGTTACAAAAGTGCAATCACTTTTGAAGTTATTAACCGATTTTTTTCTATCTTTTTTCATGTTCGCGTCATAATTGAGAAAATCTTACGCTGCCTATTAAAATTCGCTAATGAATATTTTACTAAATTTTCCATTTTTCCTAATCGGCTCTAATTTTCCTACAATGAGAAGGTCGAACGCGGCAAGCCAGCACATGCTCACATCACAGGCAGTCAAGTGTCCTACCTTGGGTTTAAGTATTATGAAAAAATTTTGAGGGTGGCGGCCCGACCGCTCCCCAGAAAGAGCGAAAAATGTTAAACTCATTAAACTCATTAATTAAAAATTGATTTTTTTTGTGCTAAAAGTTGATTTATAATGCCATTTAAAAGTGTTAGTGCTTGGTTAAAAATTAAGATTGTTATTCAAAAATCATATTCTCGAGTTAAAAAAACAGCTGTTTTATACAAAAATCGTCTTAAGGAACATACACTGGTAATGATCACTATATTAGTCATCGTCAGATGGCCCAGTATTTTTCGTATAGCAAGACTCATTTTTGTCGCGCGTGTTAAGCCTTAAGGTGAAGATAACTAGTGCATTTACTTTATTTCGAAAAAATTCATGGAAACAGATTCCAAACAATTAAGATGCACTTTTTTCAGAAAAGGCCGAAATACTTTAAAACGGAAAACCAAGCGAATAAAATAACGAAAATCAGCCCACCACTTAAAACCGCAGTTAAGTCCTTTGAGTAAAAAAAAAACTAATTTCGATAACGGAGCAACTCAAAGTTGAAAGACGTCAAAAAATAATATGTACAAAGAACAGTTCAAGAAAAATAAAGAAACACTACTCGCTCTGGAACAAGAATCCCTGAATGAGAAACTTAACCAGCACAACTGTTTGGTTGACAATTAATATGTTTCCCTTCGAGATTCAACTGTTTTGTTGATATTCCACTTTTTAAATTAAATTCAAATGTATTTTTTTAATTCAAACATTCTTTCGTTGAAATACCACCTGTTATATTTTGTATTTAAAATTTATATTTTTAGTTGAAAATGAAACTGTTTAGTTAAAAATAAACTTTTTGTGCGAATTCATTTCGTATTTTTGATTTTAAAATTGAACTGTTTGGTCCGAAATCTTATTTTTTCGTTAAAAGTTCAGATTTTTGTTTTAAAAATGTAAATGTTTTCCAAGAAAGGACCCCGTAACACGCCTATGGGAAAAGTGGTTTGCGTTAAATTGGCTGAATTTTTTAGATGTGACGTGTCTCATCATTCTGAACAAATGTTTCAATAGGTACAAAGCCCAAAACTCAAAGCGTCACTAGATAAGGCCCCCCGAAGTCAATATAATGGGGTTATCGGCTCTACAAGTGCACTCGGTCATGTTCCTTACTCGGAAGAGTGGTTTCGGTTATTTTACTGAATTTTCGATCGTCGTTTTTTGTCGTATATGCACGAAAAGAGAATACGATCGCAGCAATCGTCATTTGTCTTTTAACAGTTCTTTAAAGAATAGTTTACAAGTTTTCTCATAGTGTTGCGTAGAAGATCGGCGATAAGTTTTGAAGGGTCCTTGTCAGGATAGTTGTTGACTTTTTGATTGTTGATTGCTGATTCCTGTATTATTTTTTTAAATTATCCTTTATAGGATACTTGAACGGCACTTGCGATTTGCATACAAAAAAATATAAAACTTTATTTAAGAAATTAAAAACTTGAGAACTTAGAAATCTAAAACAAGAAAAAACATAATACTGAAGAAATTTATAACGACTGACAGACTGACGATGACAAAGGAGTTTAAGTCCGACTTTGCAACCTCCGCGTGGTAATCTCTGGGTAATGATAATGCAAGCGGCAACGGTCATTCTTCTTTAATTCTTTCATTTACTTTATATTGGGGGGTTCCTTTACAATAAGAATCAATGGCTTAGTTTACGAGTAGAGCCGATACCCCCATCGCACTGACTTCGGCGGGCCTTATCTTGGAACCCTTCGAGTTTTGGGCTTTGTGCCTATGATACATTTGTTCAGAACGCCGAGACAAGTAACATATGAAAAATTCAGTCATATAAACGAAACCAATCTTCCGAGTAAGGAAAATGACCGAGTGAATTTGTAGAGCCGATACCCCCATTATGCTGACTTCGGGGGACCTTATCTTGGGACCATTTGCGTTTTGGGCTTTGTGCCTATTGAGACATTTGTTTAGGACGCCGAGACGCGTAACATATCAAAAATTCAGTCAAATAACCGAAACCACTCTTCCGAGTGAGGAACATGACCGAGTGAACTTGTAGAGCCGATACCCCATTATACTGACTTTGGCGCGCCTTATCTAGGGAACCTTTGAGTTTTGAGCTTTGTGCCCAAAGGCGTGTTATGGGGTCCTTTGCTTTTCTACATTAAAAATGATAGCTTCTCGATAAAAATTCAATCATTCAATTCTTTGGTTAGAAAGTGATATCTTTAAGACAACTATATATTTAGATATCTTTAAATCAACTATTTAGTTAAAAAATATTCCTTTTTGATGGAAAATTAATGTTGTTTTTTTAAAATTCAACTATTTCTAAAACAGAATTATTAATTTTTAAATTTAGAAATATTGTTGAAAATTATAATCTCCTTTATTTTTTAAAATAAAAAATTGTGTTACTAAAAGTGAATAAAAATGATGTATCAGAAAGTAATGCAATTTGTTCAAAAATTTTGGTACCTTTTAAAATTAAATATAGACAGTATTCAAATACAATGAACTTTCAGAACTTGTTCAACTTTAATACTTCTTCAAGGCAGTTCCATTTGACGAAGCATTAGTTCCGGTCTTAAGTTTGTATGCAGTGACCGAATCCATTTTTAATCAGACACGTCCTACACTTGAAGTTGCAAATGTGCTTGACGGTCTGAACGTTCAAATGAACGAAATTTTTTACTAATAACTTTATAAGCCAGAAAAAGTGCTAAAATGTTTGTTCATTTATATTGGAAATAATTTATTATTGAAACAGATTTATGATGCATATTTGAAATTTCAGTTGGAACTATACTTATGGGTAAAATATAAATGGGGGGGGGGGGGGAATCTTTCGTTCATTTGAACGTACAAAACTTTTGGTACATAAGTTCCAACATATTTATAGAACGAAATATGTTATTCTATAATCTCTTTTGATACATTCACTTTTTGCCAACTTTTCGCTAAATTCTGTATCCTATGAGGATGACATTCTATGAGTTTTATGCAGACTACAAAACTTTTGTGAAGAAGAGAATTTATGTTTGCACACAATCGATTTTCTGCTTGTTCTCTTAAATAACGACAGATGCAAAAAATGCCGTGACAAAAGTTTGAACATCTAAAAAAGGTTCACAACCAATACATTTAGCATTTTTGTTACATCTTAAATAATTTGCCTCAAAAAATATAAAATGGTATTTTTTTGGAAAAATATTCTTTGTGCCTCAAACTTGATTTACTGGCAGAGAACTGAATTTTTTACAGTTCAGGATCATTTAAGGGGCAGTTATGTATCCTCTAACTTTATGCTGGTTGAATAGTTTTTTAAGCCGTGATTAGGGTGATTAGTTTTCATTTCTTAATTTTTTCAGTCTTTTGCGTGGAGGGTCTCGGAATTAGTTAAGGTAAAAGTGATAGGGGTGATTACAGGTAGTTATTGAATATTATTATGAGGTCGGAAGTTTATCTTGGGGTTGTCTGTGCGTGTCTTAGGTGATTATTTTTTATTTCTATATTTGTGTACTATCTTGCGTGGAGCCTCACGGAATTAGTTCAGGTGAAAGTGTTGGGGCGAGGGGGGGGGCTTTTTGGGGTAATTAAATATTATCATGGAGTTGGGATTTTAACTTTCAGTTTTCTAAAGGTGACTTGGGTGACTAGTTTTAATTTCCAACATTTCTTAATATTTTGCGTCCAGGCTCTCGGAATTAGTTCAGGTTCAATTGATAGGAGTCGTTTTTGTAGCGCGGTCGAATATTATTATGCGTTTAAAAGTTTATTTTAAGATTTCTAAATGTTCAGTGGGAAGAAATAAAAAAATCAAGGTCAAAAATTACATTGTCAGCACAATTATCTAACGAGTTCAGATTTTTTTAAATTCAGGACTTAATTTTTTTTAAAATCGTTACAGTAGATTTTTGATTTAATTAAAAAAAAATGTTTTATGTCAATGCAAGCAGCGAAAAAACTGTTGACTTTTTGAATTTCATTTTTGAGCTCCTAGAAAAATTTTTTCTTATACTTTCCGTTAATTGGATTCAGTGCACAGATACACAAGGAAGACATATAAAATATTAAATTGTAAATTCAATTGTTATGAAACAAATTTTATTAACAAATAATCGACATTAGGGGATACTTTGCCTCATAGTATATTTCTGTTGTGCAATTGCTTGTCTCCATCTTTAGGATGATAGGTGGCTAGGCAAATTAAAGACTGAATGTTATTAATTGTTCCTATAAATAAATTATATTAAGAAATGTACATCACAGGCACTTATCGATTTTTATTTGTTCAATGTATAAACTGATTATGTAAACAAATGCACATGTTGGGAGCTTACAAGGTAAAAGAAATTTTTTTCATCAAACCTGGCTTAAGCTGTATTGCTAACACAGTAAAAATAAATATTTAAAGTTATATTCGACTAAATTTCAGATTTGACTTGAATTACGGACGTACCTGAATTTAAGGGTGCAAACCCTACCGAAAGAAATCTCTGAGTTTTCTTTAGCGAAATAGCTTGGCCCATTTGAGTCTATAAACAAAGTCGATTTGAAACAAAATAGTCTCGAAGATAGTTTGAGAGATTTGGATCCTTTTCAAGATCCTTTTAGTGATCGTTTTAAGAGTGGTGCGACGGTAATATAATGTTCCTTTTGTATTCGTCACGTACCGGGCGGACAGAGTTATTTACAGTAGTTGGTCGTGGCTAATCCGCTCTTCCTTTTTAAAATTTCTCTTCAAATTATTAACACTTTTTTTTAATTGATGAATTTTCTTATTATACTTATTTATAATTATAACTTATATACTGATATACAATTTTCTAGTTAAATTCAAAAATGTTGTCTTCTTTGGCGTATCTCGTTCCATTTACGAGAAACGTTCTATTAATTCCAATTTTAAGCATTAAAAAAAAGTTAGATATCTGAAGTCATGGAAACTCATAGATTCCGAATTATTATGTTTTAGGCTGTTAACTATGAAATTTAAAACATCTGCTTCTAAATTTTAATCCGAAAGCTTAACAAAGGACCCTTGAGTGTCGGCTACTCTATTGAGATAGCCTCTCTGCTTGTTATTTATGATCGTATTCTTATTTCAATTTCGGAAAGGATATTTTAAAGCCTTCAGACCATTTAAACGAGCTTCCTGGACCTTTAAAAATATCTACCTGAGTGCCTGCGGAGAATTTCTTTGAGATTCTTTGACCTAAAGAATTTTTAGTATATGCTCAAGAATTCTTTTCGGTAGGGAACTATCTTGAATAAAGCGCTAACTTTTCTTAAATAAGAAATCAGCACTTTTCTACTGGAATAAAGTAAAGTATCCTCCTAAATTTCAATATTTAGTTCTGAAAGTAAGTTGAGGCCACCCTGAAATAACCTGTAAGGTTTTTGTCACCTAAAAAAATGGAATATAGCCTTCCTGAATTTCAGGTTCGTACTACCTTGCATGACGTTCCAGAACGCTTGCGCTACTCTACAGCTCGTGGCCATTTATTTTAGTCGCATCCTACTCCAATCCTTCATATCGCGTTGGTCGCAATGTCGGCTATGATACCAAAGATAATCATGCTACTATATGTTTTCATAATTCGTGGAGTTTTCGTTTCACGGATTTTAAAGATTGCTGCAGAAAAATCAGTTCCAGTTGTCAGCCAATATTTTGATTATTAAACCCATCAAAATAATTAAATTATTATAAAACTTTTTACTTTGCAATCTGAGCGCCCTTCCAATACATTACGGAACGCAATTGTCTGAGGATTTTGGACCGCGCCTGCGAGGCGCAGGGATATTCCCCAAACTTCACTAGACATAAGTTTTATTTGATCGAAAATCAACTTAACTAATACCCATTTTCCATATTTTTAATTTACCCGAATTTTCATTTTATCTACATTTTATTCCTCCAATCTGTCACTAACCAGAATTTTAATTAGTCCGAATCATTATGTGGCTTAAACTTTTAGATCACCTAATTTCTCTTTGCCAGAACATTTATTTTTCATAATTTCCATTCAGTCTAATTTCTATTTCTGCAAATTTTTACATGATATAATTTTAATTCTTTCGAATAAGTACATAACCTAATTTTTTTGTACGAATGGATAATTATCGTAATTATTATCTATAATAATTTTTAATGAAACCAAATGTCATTTATCATAAATGTCACGAAACATAATTTTAATTTCTTCTAATTTGAATATAATCTAAGTTTATTTTTTTCGAATCACTATTTGCTATAATTTTCCTTTGTCCAAATTTTAATTTAACCTAATTTTCGTTACTCAAAATAATCATTTACCCTAATTTTTATTTATGAAAATTTCTATTTTTTATCATTATCATTTGCTCGAACTTCCGCATGGCCTAATTTCTATTTCTCCGAATTATCATTTGTCATAAGTTTTATTTTTCCTTATTTTCATTTAACCTAATATCGATCTATTCGAACTTTCGCGCGCCATAATCTCCAAGTAACAGAAGTTCCATTTGTTCCGCCGAACTTCCGTCCAGTTTGAAGTAGCCCTATGCATCTCTCCATATTTCAGATCTTAACTTGACCCCGCAACTGTCCTAAGTTGATTAGTTCCAAATATCTCCAGAGCGGCGCTAGTTGTCCCATCACTCCCGGTTTTTACATTGTGAGCAATGGGACTTGAGTACTTTTTTTTTATTTTCTTCGTTTTTAATAAATTAAATGATCTTATTTTTGGTTTTTAAACAATTTTCTGTTCTCCTTCTTATTCGGAAAGTCAGTGTTTTAAATGTCGATATGGGTGGATCAAGGTGTATTGCTCCTAACTGTACGACCGGTTATGAAAGCAATCAACAAAAGTTGCCTAAATTTAATGTTCCAAAAGATCAAAAGAGATTAGAAAAATGGCAGATAGCATTAAAAAGAGATGATATTCTGATTAAGCCCGGACAAGTGGTCTGTGTGTTACATTTTCGTTCTAAAGACATAATATAGGCAAGGGAAAGCAAGGATTCTGCTGGAAACGTCATCGCGAAGGTAAGTGCAAAGAATTTAAAACATTTTTATTGCTGTAATTTATTTTAAGTGTAATCGTATTTAATTGATGTACATAGATATTCCAGTTACACGTTAGAAACTAAATGTTCTAATTTATTTGTGTATCGTAATATCGTTATGATATTTTAATACGTGACGCTGCCTCTTCGCTCCAAAATTTCAAATAGTGAATATTTATTTTTCATCGGATATCAAAACTATCGCGACTTTCTTAATAAAAAATAAATAAACAAAAATATAGCTAACAAAAACTTTTAGCTCAGGTAGGACTATTTTTAAATTAATGGAAAATAACTTTTAAATTATGTAGTGTATGGTTGAATAGGTGTGAATGACAGCTGGTTAAGGACCAATATTTCGAAATTATGTTTCTAAAAATTTCGGATCTAGGATACTATTTCTTTATCGATAGATATTAGAAGAGTGTAGAAATCATTTCTCCTTTTACTCGAAAAAAATCAAATTGAAAATTATAAGAATGACAGCTGGGTAAGAACCATTTGTTGTTATCGCTGTAAAACAAAGATAATTGAAAAAACAAAAATATTTTACCTCTGAAAAATAGTCAAATAATGAGGTCAAGCTTCTATAATTTTAAGTACATTTTTCATCTTGTGGTATAAAAACCGGTCATTTCCCGTTTCTTTCCGGTTCGCGAATATTTTCCCCGGTCAATAAAATTTTAAAAATCGAAATATAAAGCTAAACAGTAAAAGTAAAAGTAATATAAAAAAAACTAAAGCATTCAAAGTGGAAATCTTGAATTTTTAAGTTTTGAAATTGAAGTTTAAAAGTTTTGAAATTTAAAAATGTTCGATTGATTGATAAATAATTTACACGTATGAACTGGAAGGTACTAAAACTTTTCAACTCAATAATTTCAAGTTTATAGAATTTAAACAAAGTGTTCAAACATTTAGATTAAGTTACATAAATATAAATCCAGGTTAACATTTCCAATACTCTAAATTAAAGAAGCAATCAATTAACTTTAAAAATTGTCAATATTATATTATTTAGTTATTTTAGGCCATTAAATATTTATTTAAAATTTGTTTTAAGATTTTCTAACAATTGTACTTGATATCATTTCAAGTTTTAAATTAATTTTGAATCTTTTCAAAACTTCTGAATATCTCATAAAATGACTCAAATTTTTGCTCAAATAATACGTGTTTAATTATTATTTATACATCAGGAATCAACAATTTCGCTTAGAAATTAAACATTTTATTAAGTAGAATAATAAAAATTGTGACGTTAAAATGTTAAAAGCTTTTCGAAATTTGAACAATTAAAGCTTTCTTTCTTCAATAATTAAGTTACAAATTATTTACTTTTAAATATTTAACTTCAATTTAGTCTTTTTAAATTACAAGTCAATTACTGCTAAATATTAAATAATTATCCTTTTTCTTCATGAACAATTTTTTAATTAAATGGGTTAAAAATTGAATAATTTAAACTGAAACAATATTTTTAATTTAATAAAAGCCTTTAATTAAAAATTAATTACGAATGTGGAAATTGTTTAACATTCAACGGATTTGGAATCGTTTTATCAAATCAATTATCGTTCAGTTTTAAATACTTGAAGTACAGATCCAATTTAAAAATTATTTATTTAAATTTACAGTTGATAAAATAAAACCGTTTTTTATTAAAAATTTTCAACTTCAAAAGTTTTTAATTTTTAATTGTTTAAGTCTTCAAGACTGCACGTTAAAATTCTTAAAATTAAAAATATAAGCTTAAAAATAAAAATCTAAAATAGAGAATTTTTCAGGTAAAAGATTTTCGGATAACTCTGAAAATTCACGGTAATTTCTTAGTTTCCCGGTCCAGTGGCCACCCTGATTAATGGTTTCTATATAACTGTTATTGTCTTCAATTATACGGAATTTTTTATTAGGTTAATTATTTTTAATTATTTGTTAATTATTTGCTTTGATAAAGTTATAGAAAAGTGTTGATAAGAATTTAATTTTTCAACTTGAATATAAAGTTCCTCGTTTACGGAAAGATGCGGTACCGACCCAGTTTCCCAATTGTCCGAAGTAACTATCAAAGGGAAAAAACGTAGGAAATCTCCTAAAAAGAGGCAATCTTCTGCGCCTCCGAAAATGTCAAAATTTGAAAAGAAGTTATTGGTTTGCGAAGAAAGTTCGGATAGCTTGAGTAATATAGACGGAAGAGAAATAGAAACCGTGAAAACTCTGAATTGTTAAAATAAAAATTTTACTGCAATGAATGAGGAGAGCACGCCTGAGCCAAATAATTTGTTTAGAATCATGTTTGAAGATGAAAAAAGCGTATCCTTTGCTCTTCCGTGGGCTTGTCAAAATATAATAGTTGAGAGGAATAAAATTCAGTTTGTGCAGTGGTCTACTCGATTTGAAAACGGTAAACATAGGTGTGTTTGTTATAAACAGCTGGCTATAAATAATGATTTAACCATCGATTTATTTGTTAGTGGGTATTTTTTAGATTTGGACAAAAATGGCTTGAAATTAAATGTATCTACCATATCTGAACTTGAAGATCTCCTAAAAGATGTAGAGAGATTAAGACATTGCAAAGGTTGTGCAAGTCCTTCTGCAGATATTAATATTGAAACGTCATTCGCACGACAATTAAGTTTTTAACATCAAATATGGGATGTATTATATATTACGAGGGTAGTTCAATAAGTCCTTAGAATGAAGTATAAAAACAATTTTTTTTGGGTAAATTTTTTTTTATTTTTCAACATAATCTCCTTGTAGCTCTATAC
>NC_046666.1:104084885-104086502 GCF_010883055.1 Belonocnema kinseyi | reverse complement strand
GCTATCTAAGGATGGTACTATAGAACGCCACCTCAAGGTAGGCCTAGTGGCGCCATCTCTTGGTCAGGCCGGAAACTTATCAATCCACCCTCGTATATCTCGGGAAAGGTAGGAGTAGCAGGATGGTCGTTGTTACCACCGGCTAAACGGACTTTGCCGAAAAATCTTTAACAGTAAAGAATAGGAAATTAAGTAGTTGTAAATTTAACAGCAAGTAAATGACTCTTTATTCCAATTACATTTAGAAACTATTTTGAATAATTTAAAAGAAATCAGGTGAAAAAACTTCTTTTTATAGTTCGATTAAATGGTTTGTAGATTAAACTGAAATCTTGCTAATTTTAATAAAATTTATAAATGGTTCATTGGTTCGAAAAATATTTATCTGCTAACGATTAGGATTGGTATGACTTTTACAGGATATCACTCTTCAAGGAATAACATAGTTCAAATTTAAATAATAAATATTTGTTTGTACTTTCTGAAAATAAGATATAAGACGAATTTCTGTATTCTATCGATTTCTCGAAGAATGTTTAAATCAATTTTAGATTATTAAATGTAAATAAGTAGTTAAATTTATTTTAAACTTAATATCAAACTAATCGCTGAGGTCTGAATAACTTAAATATATTTAGTTTTCTCTGTCAACATTTAAAATTAAAACTGCTGAAAAATTTACCTCGAGAGGATCTTGGTTGATTCTGCTACTTTGCACAGACTCGAAACGGCGAAATTTGATCAAGTAAGTTGTCAAATCTATCATTTACGTCAAAGTCACTCTTAAGCCTTCAGAGGTACTTAGCGTTAAAAATTCTCTCTGAGATATAAAACCATCACTTACTTTTTGCTCCCACACATTAAGCCACAACAGAAACTCTTGAATAACCTGGAATGAATTATTAAAGGTATAAGTCTAGTGTATTTGTGAAGGTTGATTCACATTTTATATTGAAAATAACTACGAACCTGACAATCTTCGGATCCCAGACGAAGTTCCATTTCATCTGATCTCCTGTTCAGTGCATCAAATAGGCGATTAATTTTTTCACAAAATTGCGCTGTATTTTCGCAATTTTCTAACTCAGGAACGGACTGACGGTACTCGCGCAAAGCTATTGCTACAGTTTAACTGAAAATCTAAAAATTTAATTTATCATTTAGATTCAAATATAATTTTCCATTTTTATAATAAAAATGGTTACCTGTACTGCAAGTGCAACCCTCATTTTGTCAAAAGAATTCGGGTTAAGGTAGTCTTCCGTCAATTTTGGACACTTTCGCAATCCAGTAACATGCCGGTCTTTTTCAAACAGCATTTTTATATACTCCCAACTGATAGGACCTCCATCCGGATAAAACTGTTAAATTTATAAAAACAAATGATTTGATTTATTAAAAAGAATACACGCCATATATGATTCTAAATATAATAAATGTATTCATTTTGTATACCGACCTACAGACCTTCGTCTAGACCAAACTACCAAATTCACAAAAACAAATTATTTGATTTATTACGAGGGTAGTTCAATAAGTCCTTAGAATGACCAACACATGGCGCGCGAATCGCTCCAAATCATCTGTTTTCAGTCAGCACCACTCCCGACTAGATAT
>NC_046666.1:104079431-104084785 GCF_010883055.1 Belonocnema kinseyi | reverse complement strand
CAGCCTTGGAGGAGATTATGTTGAGAAATAAAAAAAAAAATTCTTAAAAACGTTGTTTTTCTTGGTCAGGCCGGAAACTTATCAATCCACCCTCGTATAAGATCATAGCAGCATGCAGTCTTCTAAAACCTTCCAAATTTGGAAATTGTACACATCTCGAAGATGAACCTCCTGAATCACTTATATCCATTTCCATGCTGAAAGAGCTTCATTCCTCCAAAAAATCAAGTGCTCTGAACGAAATTAATAATAAGCTAAACATTGTGATCGGAAACGACGATTCAGATTTTACCGATTTTGTAAACGCTGTGGATCATGACTATGATTTACCTCCTGTGATTAACTGCCCTGATTTACTACACTACCGGAACTGTGTGCGCGAAATATCTCAAGCATACCAATTGTTTGATCTGTAAAAGCGCATTTCTAAATACGGCCGAATCATCAGTCCTTATGAATGGCCCTGATTCTAGATCGGTTAACGCTAAGTGTCTCATTCACCGTAACGCTGCTATTTTCAGCATTATACAAAGCGTTGAAAAATTGTTTTCAGATCACTGTCGGTCCTCCCATGCATTTAGTATAATTTTACATGAATTATCGAGGGAAAGGGTTTTCCAATTTCCATGCGCTAAACACAGTTCCGAAGTTTTAGCTAATATTATACAAAAATATTTGCAAACGCGAATGCGCCAATATGCTAAGTATAATACGGCTGAAGAAAAAAATGATAATGAGAGCAAAAAGAAATTGGCAAAGTTCGCTAAGACCTAATTCAGGTCTCTTATATATTCTCTTCTGTAATAACATAGAGTCTTTTGAAGACATGTGTTAGATATTTATTATAATTATCTTGAAAGTTTTATAAAGTTATGATTGTTATTTGTTGTATAATCATTCTTGAAGAAAAAAGAATAATAGGAGCAGAAAGATATTTTCAAAGCTCGCTAAGACCTAATTTAGATCGATGATATATTCTGATCTGTGATTTACATAGTCTTTAGAAGAAATCTCTTAAATATATTAATTTTAATTGATTCTCTCGAAGTTTCATAAAATTATAATTTCTGCAAATTTATTCATCTCAAAAATAAAATTGTTCAAAATTGTTAATATATTTAAAAAATTATTTTGTATATTCTTCACTCATCGTTGTTATCTAAAATCCATCACCACATTGAAAAGTGTGAGTACTCGCTATATATAAACACTCAAATGGTAAGTTTCAACTTATATAATTCATTGATTTTTTGAAGTAAAAATTCTTTTCATATTTTATTATTATTTATGTTTTTATTTAAATTATCCAACTTCTCATGCAAATTCAAATTCAAAATAATATTCCACCGTGGCAGAATTATTACATGCCCTTTTAATTCATGTTATCCCTTTAGTATCCATAGCAACAACCTGGAAAAAGTGTTTCGAAATATTACATAAGTAAATTTAATTTAATTTCAATAGGGATTTGCATAAAAATAACATTATGTTTATTAAAAAATATTTAAAATGTGGTCTAGTCCCATGCTTTACAATGCAAAAACAGGGAGTGATGGGACAACTAGCGCCGCGCTGAGAAATTAGAAACTAATGAACTTAGGACACTAAGGGATCACCATTTTGTTTTCAGCTGCACAGGGCTGGTTTCAAGCAGCCCCATGCATCGCCCCCACTTTTCTGTTTTCTTACGATCCGGAAGGGAATTGTCGGTTAAACTCATCCAACAGATGGCGCCGCAAAAAGTATGTTTGTCTTTTTCATTGAATTGCATTAACAAAAAGCAAAAATAATTAAAAACTTGATTCTGTTTGAAAATAAACAAAAAAAATAGATGAAAAAATAAATCTAACTATTACTAATTATTAAAAAAAAGAAAAAGTCATGAAAATATGTAGTTTAGTATGAATAAAATTTAATTTTGAGATACATTTCGAAAGCACTTTGAACTTTATTTTTTTGTGATTTATTTTGTTCATATTATTGATTTTATTATTTGTTAAAGTTAAAAAAATTATTTTTTGTTAAAATTATTAATGTAGCTAATGAAAAAATTAATAATATTAAAGACCTCACTGACAAAAATATTTAAAACATATACATGATCAGAAGAATTGATAAAAAATATATGACGTATATTGTATATTCAGGGAATAATTTGGTAAAAAGTTAATGCTAAGACTAATAAATGGGAAAGTGGATTTAATATTATTTAATATAATGTATACATTTATTTAAATTGTACCAAATATCATATATACATTTATACGAGGTGTGTTCAAAAAGCAAGGTGACTTTTCAATTTTCGCGGGCTACGTAGATTCAAGTTTTAAATTTTTTGCTTTGTTGTGTTGGTACACTCGTCACGATCATATGTTCACAGTTTTGACTATATAGCTCGTGTTTTTTTTCTGGCAGAGGCGTAAAAGGTTAGAAGGGTTTGGTGTTAAATTAAAATTAGAACAAATGAAAATTATACCAAATAGAGCATCGAAAAAATTAAACTTACATTATATTAAAATTAGAAGAAATTAAAATTATGTTACGTGAGATTTAGGATAAATGACATTTAGTTTCACTAAAAATTATTTATATAATAATTACAATAATTATCCATTCGTGCAAAAAACTTAGATTATGTAGTTATTCGAAAGAATTAAAATTATCCCATATAAAAATTTGCAGTAATAGAAATAAGCAGAGCTGCCAGACCGTGGATGAAATTTACCCCCACCATACTTACCGTTTGGGAGCCGCAAAACAGAAGATGCATGATTACCACTGTGAGTTCGTGTGTAAACCGAAAATGCACGATTCGATTTCGGCTTTCTGCTGTACGATGATTGCCGATCTGAAAGCTTCGGAAGACTTCGGTGGTCTTCTATTTATATGTCGATCCCGATTTGAAAGAAATGGAAGAAATTGGCGAATTTAATGTTTCGCTTGATTCTTCATTCCATGCATGATTCAATTTTGAGGTTAGGTTTTTCAGGTGTATTTAGTACGAGTATTATTACTATTATATATATTATTAATGTTAATATTATCATTATAAAATATAACATTAATTTTAATTAATAGTTGACTAACTTTTAATAGAAATAGTTAAACTTTCAGCAAAAAACTATTAGTTTTCTGCAGAAAAACATTTTAATAAAAGATAAAAATTTTTAAAAAATGTTGAATTTGTTTTAAACAAAATTTTCTATACAAAAATTAATGTTTAATCATAGTTAAATTTTAAACTAGAAAAAAATAGTTAAAATTCTTTGAAATTTCTTTAAATTATTGAAATTAATTGAAAATTCTTTGACATATTTTAAAACATCCTAAAATATTTAAAATCCTTTAAAATCTCTTGAAATTTTGCAAAGCTCTTGAAAATTTCTTTCAATTTCAAAAATACCCTAGAATATTTTAAATACTTTAAAATCTCATACTAAATTATTGAAATCAGTTGAAAATTCCTTGGAATCTAGTTTTCTAAATTTCAGTCTGAAATAATTTCACTTAAAGATTGTCCAAATGAAAAACATACATTTAAATTTTGAACGCATTCAATTTATATATGATTATTCAGTTTTTATAAATAAACTTCCAAGTTAACAATTATAAATTTGAAGACTAATTCAAAGCAATTTCAAATAATTTTAACAATTTTTTTTCAACTTTTCTGGTTAAAAGTGGAACTGCTTTGTTGAAAATTTAGTTTGTTAATTAGTTAAAAATTATGCAAGCTTTGAATTTTTATTGATTCCATTGTCAAAACTCTATCCTACAAACATCTCAATATTGAACGTTTTGAAACTTTTCTCTTTTTTAAATTTCAATCTGAAGCTTTACAAAATTTCAAGAGATTTCAAAAGATTTTAAATATTTGTGGATGTTTTATAAGATGTGAAAGAATTTTCAATTAATTTTAATAATTTAAAGCAATTTCAAAGAATTAACAAATTTTTAGAAGCCTTTTTTAAATTCTAAAATAATTTAGAAATTCTAAAAAAAATCCTAGGTATTTCAAAAGATTTTAAAGGATTTAAAAAATTTTAAAGATTCCAAGGACTTTTAATTGATTACAGTAATTTTATGATATTTTGAATGATTTGAAATATTTCAGGAAATTTTCAAAATTTCAAGGAATTTTTAAGAGATTTAAACAATCTCAACAGATTTTTAAGGATCAAGGTAATCTCAAAATATTTTGAAGGTATTGTAATATTTTAGAGGATTTAAAAATTTTCCAAGGAATTTTCAATCGATTACGGTGATTTTATCTCAGATTTTGAAAGATTTAATATATTTTAGGATATTTTAATAGATTGAAAGGAATTTTAAATTTATTTTAATAATATAGTATGAGATTGTAAACGATTTGAAATATTTTAGGGTATTTTTGAATTCACAAGGAATTTTCAAGAGATTTAAAAATATTTTAAAGGACTTTAAATATTTGAGGATTTTTAAAATATTTCACTCTAATTTTTTATTCATTTTTATAAATTAAAGGAATTTCAAAGAATTTTAATAATTATAGCAGGATTTTAAAAAAAAATCCAAATTACCTTAAAAATCTTTAAAATATGTCAAGATTTTTGAAAAGATTTTGAAGGTTTCGAAATATTTGACAGTATTTTAAAAGGTTCCGAAGAATTTTCAATTGATTACAGTAATTTAATATAAGATTTTAAAGGATTTAAAATATTCTAGGGTATTTTTAAAATTGCAAGAAATTTTCAAGAGCTTTGCAAAATTTCAATAGATTTTAAAGGATTTTAAATATTATAATTTAAAAACATTTCAAGGAATTTCCAATTAATTTCAATAATTTAAAGCAATTTCAAAGAATTTTAACTATTTTTTTTCTTTAATTTTTCTGGTTGAAAGTGGAACTGCTTTGTTAAAAAATTTTTTTTGGTTGATGACTTATCAATTTAGTTGAAAAAATTTCTTTTCTGAAAATTTAACTATTTTGTAGAATTTTTGTTTTGTTTAAAAATTAATTTCTTTAACTATAAGAAAACTAATCTTATTTGTCGAAAATTTAACTATGATTTTTTCATATACAATTCAGCCTTTTGGATAAAAATTTAACTTTTTGTTTTAATTTTTGTCTTTTGTTCAAATTTTTTTCTGCAGAAAACTAATTATTTTTTGTTGAAAGTTTAACTATTTCTATTAAAAGTTAGTCAAATCGGTTTTTCTTTTGACTTTGCTGAAATTATAATGACAATGATGTTTTCTGAAAAAAGTTTTACTACACGGAAAAAAAATTCTTGAAGCGAACGAGTGAATCGAGAATATATTAAACTCAAAGAAAGTGTACGCTTGGATTAGGTAAAACGTTTAGTTAGAAGAGT
>NC_046666.1:104075393-104079331 GCF_010883055.1 Belonocnema kinseyi | reverse complement strand
ATCCAGGGATCTTTCTAAATTCCTTCGTTCGTTTTCAGCTAAATATTTGGCTATAATAAGGAATAATATCCCTGTCACAGCTCAATTTTTTTTACCGTGTATGCAATTATATTTAGTTACTTCTTGCAAAAATTAAAATATGAGGCGTTTATACGTGAAAGGAAATCGTATTTTCTTGTGTTATTACATTATCATCAGAGACGGTATTAAATTTGGTTCAACCCCCCCCCTTCCCCCCTTATCAAATTTCACGTTTTGAGACCATCTGCACTCGAAAAACAGGTTTTTACGAATGTGTCTGTCGGTCGGCCTGTCTCTATGTATGTCTACCTGTCTGTCTGTGAGTACGATAACTTTTGAACAAATGAATCTATTAGATTGGCCTTTAGTACAGACTTTTAATGTCAGAAACTGAAGGTCCAGTTTTTTATCCAGCTATTTTTGATAAAAATTCAAACAGTTAGAGCATTTTATGGTCGTGCAGAAACTGCATTCAGATACTTGGATATGAGTGTGTTTGGGGGGGGGGGGGAGATTGTTGTATGCTGCCTTACTACTTTATTAAAAAATCATTGTTTTATTTGAAAATTCAGTTGAAACAGCTGAACAGTTGACAATTGAACTGTTTCGTTGACAATTAATCTGTTTCCCTTATGGTAACAGATTATTATTATTATTTTAATAAGAACCTCTTGGCTGAAATATCAAGTACTATTTTTTTTATTGAAAGTTCATCTTTTTAGGTTCAAAATTTAACTTCTTATTCTTGCTGTTACTTTTTTACTTAAGTAGCAAGACGAATTCCTTAATGAAATAAATTTTATTTTCGGGCTGTAAGTCTGCTAAATTAACTACGGAATAAATATATTCTCACTCGTATAGGAAGTACATACTAAATGGGTTTGTACATGACAGTGCAATCTTGAAATCAAAATAATGTGTGAGGTAGCTTGTCATTTAAAAGCATCTGACCTATTCAGCTTTTTTAATATTTGATCAGATTTATGGATTTTAGGTTTTTGCTATGATTCTTTGATTGAATGTAATAAAATATTATTTTATTATTATTGCTAAATTGACATGGTGCAGTGAGTAGATAGGTAAGGCGGGTTCTTGCGCATTTTTCCGTACGAATAGCAAACTTGTGACTAGAGTGCAGAAGGCTGTAAGATTGGTTTCGCTCCTTGTGCTGACTAACGAATCACAGTTTTGAACGATCCACACTATCAATATCGGAAATCAATACTTAAAAATCATGGGAATGGATATTTTCAACCCCAAAAATATGGAATGGGTGATGATATGATATACGATATCGCAATATTAGACTATTTAATACCTGTTATTCCCGGAATTGAAGTTTTTCACCCCAAAATAATATAATTTTTTACGTATTAAATGTTTATAGCAATAATGCATCATTGAAATTTTCCAAGATCTGCAATCATGTCATATTTTATATATTTTATATAATGTTAAACAATTCGCGATAAAAAAATTCCACTCTCATTCCGTTATCGTCGATTCCTGGAATCCTTATCTATGTGAACTAAATTAATTAAGCGTTCTCCTTCGATAATTGCCGACAGGGACGTCATGTTTCATGTAATGCTAAACAATTTCTGGGGTAAACAAAATTCCATTCTGATGACGTCATCATCGATTCTTGGAATCCTTATCTATGTGAACTAAATTGAGTAAACGTTTAAATACGTATTATTTTTTCACTCTCATGTTAATTATTGCATTAAAAGATGAAATACTACGAAAAGGCTGCAGAAATTTGATGGAGGGGGTAAGCGTCTATAAGAGGAGGTCAGTTCTTCTCTTTCTTCAGTTTGTTGTCAGATGCCAGATCGTGAAGAAGAAAAGCAACAATTCACCGTTTTCCTACCTCAAAGAATGGCAAAACTGTTTGAAGAGGATAAAAATCTGTTTATGCAAATGAAGAAAGGCTGTGAACATCATCATCTTGAAATGACATATTTGGGTGGACGCTTCAACTCCATTGAATTTGTGGAGAAAAATGTATAAGTGTGTGCAGTTTTTCAAATATCGCTCAGTGAATGACAAGCTTCGGTGTGATATTCATAATGCCTTATACACCACAAAATCAAATGCTACATGCAACCACATACAACCTGAATTCATCATTCACAAAACAAATTACTGTTGGTGCTGAATTTAAAAAAGACGGAAAGCTCGCCTCAGCAGTGAAACTTCAGGCCAGCCATCCTCATGCAAGTATAACCCTAAATCTTGAAGAGTGGAAATTATTTAAAAGTTACTTTAACCTCACGACACTCTTCTTTGATGGCCAAGAGAAGCAACAATGCATCGACTGTGGAAATTTCCATATACACATAACTATATCTTTTGGAAATTATATAGTGGCTTTGGAGAAAATTCAAGAGACGAAAAATATTATCCATTTGTACTGCAAGAAACAACGTTTGCTCTTCTTCATGAAGTCAGCCTTTGTATCGACCTGTATCTTCTGGATCTGAATGTTATGCTGTTTCAACATACAAAAGATATCATTATTGAAACCATCGCTGAAAGTTTTTGGCGAAAAGTGAAATCACCATCTGTGAAAAGTGTAAAATCTTATATAGGAAAAAACTATACAAGTTTAAAGAGTAAAGCAATGGAAAAACTTGTATTAGCTAATCTTATGCGATTTGAAATTCTATTTCTTGAAATGATGACTTTTTATAGTCAGAATGTGCGTGAAGAAGTGATTGAGAAATTACCAGAACTCAGATGCGTTAATGGTAGCTTTATAAATTAAAAATTTCATGTATTTTTTGTTGTTGTAAGAAATATCTGAATGAAAATATAATTTAAATTAAATTCGCCCCTTTTCATTTACTAGATAAAGGGTAGGTAGATGTGTAAGTAAAAAAGACATATATACCCGAAAATAGTCAACTTTATTCAGAAAAAAAAATTAAAATTAATACCAGATACTTACAAGCTAGACTTATCCACCCAACTATTGTGTGAATCATCAAAACCTAACTATTTTACAAATAGCTTATTTCCTCGCTTTTTCAGTACTTTTTCAACCAAATAAATGTCTAGATGTCTAACTTTGCCTAGTTCTTGCTCATAAAAACTATCTACAAAGCTTTACCCCGATAATCTTTAAGCATATACTCACTGGTTTAGTATTCTTAACATGGCTTACGGTAAATATTTCAGTTGTCCAATTCAGTGTGTAGCCTTTCTCAAAAAAATGCTTAAGTTTACTTATACGCACTTTATCTCCAACTTTAAATTTCGCTTTCTCAACTGCATGTTTTACACTGTGATTTTTGTATACATCAAACAACAAATTTTTCTTATTTTCTTTAGTAACATCTTTTGGTTTCATTCGAATAGTCTCCCGTGCAGAAATAGCCCAACTTATTCCCAAGTTCCTATCTGGGCCCGATCGGATTTTCCACATGTGGCCGCAAGGGGGCAGATGGTGTGGCTCTCGTCGGAATCACGTCGCGTCGGGTTAGGTAATAGACAAGATTATGTCAATTTTTGTGTTGTCGCCTTGATATCGTTTTTGTTCATATCAAACGTAAAATGCCAAAGCAAAAAGTACTTTGCGAGTTCGGAAGCACAGAATTGTTGGTGAGATTTCTTATATCCACAATGAAGATGAAGGTAAGACTTAATTCACTACATTAAATATAAAAATCATGAAAACTAACCCCCAAAAAGATTAAAGATTTAGTATTTGATTTGGTTTTCAGTAAGGTTTAAATCTAAACAATTTTATCAACAAAACATGTTTATTTTATTCTTAATGTACATGAGTGATGGCTAAAAAGTTTACCATGTGAAGTCTCTATCATTTTTCACATATCCTGTGATTAATTTATTTGTTGTAAATATATCTGAGCAAAGTTTTCATACAAGGGCACAATTTTTAAAAATTTCGA
>NC_046666.1:104069057-104075293 GCF_010883055.1 Belonocnema kinseyi | reverse complement strand
TTAATTTCGAGAGAAGCCCGACAAATAGAAAAGTATATCAATCAACAGTAAATAATCAAAAGTGCAAATATTGCATTATTTTTCGAGTGTTTTGGTAGAAAATAACACTTTTTACCGAAATCTACGGAACGATAAATTGATTAATAATCACTTTAATTTTATTGATATTAAAACCGTAGTTTCGAATATAATTTAATTGCGAGCTAAGCCCACCAAATAGAAAAGTATATCAATCAACATTAAATAAACAAAAGTGCAAATTTTGCATTATTTTTCGAGTGTTTTGGTAGAAAAAAACACTTTTTTACCGAAATCTACGGAAAGATAAATTGATTAATAATCACTTTTATTTTATTGATATTGAAACTGTAGTTTCTATTATAATTTAATTTCGAGAAAAGCTCGCCAAATAGAAAAGTATGTCAATCAACATTAAATAAACAAAAGTGCAAATTTTGCATTATTTTTCGAGTGTTTTGGTAGAAGAAAACACTTTTTTACCGAAATCTACGGAAAGATAAATTGATTAATAATCACTTCTATTTTATTTAAATACTAAAAGTGTAATTTCGGATATAATTTGATTTCGAAAGAAGCCCGCCTTATCAATATATGTAGCAGTAACCATTAAATAATCGAAATTTCAATTTTTGCATTGTTTTTCAAAAGGTTTGGTAGAAAGAAAACCTTTCTGAAAGAATCTCACATTATTTGATCTGGAATAAATGGGTTCATAAGCAAGGGCTTCGTCTCGATCTGAGGTATACGTAGGTATAAGTTCTCCAATGTTATCGACATTGCAGTTTTCGCAAGGATAGTCTCAAGTCAAGAATAGATCAGTAGTGACCAGTGGCGGTAAAGCCGGGAACTAAAAAACCGGTTTTCCGCAGAATTTTTCCTGGTTTATTTTACTTTGTTTTCAGCAAAACCCTGTTTAAATTAATGAATAATTTAATCTTTTTTTATGAATATTATGTTTTTTAGTACTTTCCGCATGGCGGGCTTCTCCCATTTTTAACATCCAAAATTTTCGGAATTCGATAATCTCAGATTTTGTTAATAAAAATTTTTGAAAATGAAAAAAATTAATTTTGAAGAGAAGCCCGCAGTAGATTTCGATATACTTTTAATAGTGCAAAAAACAAAATTTGAATTAATGCATTATTTTGCGAGTGGTTTTGCTGAATCTATTTGGAGGAAGTTACCGTTTCACCTTAACGTCAATGAATCATCCATGATGACGGCCAGTCTTTGACTGGCTTGAAATCATCAGCCTCTACATTTATCTAGATTACATATACTTTGAGATTTCAATTGATTGCTTAAAAATTTAAGGCATAAATGTCCACATACAAATGTATCAATGGCACACAGTTTGGTGATCCATTACGCATAAAAACACCTCTAAAATGTTTAATTTCTAAAGATTTTGCGAATTTAAGTAAATTTGCATCGGTCAATGCTCGGTGAGGTAGCGTCACTTTAAGTTTTTTGATTTTCGCTTAAGTCCCCCTCCTTGATTATATGGTTTTAGATAAAGTCCTAATCCTCCTGTATATGGTTTCAAATAACCTTTCCCCACAGCAATGGCTTCCATCGCTTCATTATGACGTTTTCTTTCTTCAAGCTTTCGTTTTGCATCGTTTGAATCATTAACAGCTTTAGCTATTCCCGCAGCTCCACCAGCTAGCGCATCAGTATCACTTAGACCGGCAAAGATGGGTATAAGAAAGGGTAGAAAGCCACCCAATTTCTTTGTAACTGGTAAAATTCGAGGTTTCTTTACATTTTTTTTCCGCCAGTCTTTTTTACAGTTGCACGTGCATCTCTGAGAGCAGATTTGATAACAGTTTGTGCATAATTACCTGGTATCATTGCTTTTTCAGCTGCTGTAACTATTTTTTTGAGGGTGGTGGTAGACCTTTTATTTTTGAGACCCATACCAAATTTTGATTTAATTTTCATTGCATTAGTGATTCCCCAAGCAGCGGCCTTTGCACCCAAGCCTGCATCCTGAGCAAGGATAAGTTTCCAAGCTTTTTCAGCTAGTACACTGTCAGCTGAGTTTCTAGCCTCTATATTTTCTCTATTTTGTGAGTCGGATATATTGTGCCCCTTACAAGCAGAATCAAGAGGATTGATTCCAGGATCACCTCGCGCAATTCATTTTCCCAATTTCGTGCCTAGTCCACAGTACTGGTATCCAGGAATATGTAACTCTACGGGAAGATGATTAATAATTTTATTCAATAGACCTTTGCCACGTCTTGCCTCTTTTGAGAATCGCTAACGACTGACTGTAGGTCTGTTACCGTGAACGATCATATCTGTTTGAGAGATACTTTCAGACTAAAGACTGAACCTGCATAAACCTGACATTTATAGTATTTCACTTAGTCATAGTCAAGATGCAGTTTTAATCACAACCTATAAAGCTACCTATCGATAATTTCGATTCGCTTATACAACATGAAAAAAAAAAAGAAAAACGGCATGGACATCTGTTACCAAGCAGTATACGAGCAATATTTTGTGGACCTTCCAACTGTGGAAAGAGATATGCTTTGTTGGCTCTGTTAATATACCCAAATGGATTGACATTTGAAAATGTTTATGTTTACTCTAAATCTTTAAATAAACCAAAATACAATTTTTTAGAAAAAGTTCTGAACTCAGTAGGTGGTCTTGAGTATTATCCTTTTTATGAGCATGATGATGTTGTAATACAAAATGAAGCTAATTCAAATTCAGTGTTTGTATTTGATGATGTAGCTTGTGAAAAGCAAAATAATATAAAAGCATTTTTTTTCAATGGGTAGGCACAAGGATGTTGACTGTTTCTATTTGAGTCAGACATATGCTTGTATTCCGAAACATCTTATACGTGATAATGTTAATTTGCTTGTATTGTTTAAACAAGATGAGATGAATCAGAAGCATATATATAATGATCACGTGAATAGTGACATGCCTTATTCACAATTTAAAAAGGTATGTTTAGCTTGCTGGTATGATGATAAGAATGGATTTGTTGTAGTTGATAAGGATAGAAATCTGAATCAAGGAAGATATAGAAAAGGTTTTGACTGTTTTGTTAATCTGGAAAAGCAATAAATATGAATGTAATGACTACATAGAGACAGTTACACTTTGAACACTGCGGTATTAACATGTGTACACGGGAGGAGGGCTTTCATTAGCAAAAACATATTTTGCATGAAATTGCTAAAGCTAGTGGAGCGATTCGACGAAAGCATAGATTACTTAAGTTGGGTAAAGAAACAGTTGATCAGACATTAAATGATAACTTTAAGCCCATCATTACACCACTTGAGAAAATAATTAATGGTTGTAAAACTGTTAAAAGAATTGATCCAATCGGAAATGGAGGCAAGAATAAAATGAATTCAAGAGTGAATCTGAAAAAGAATTTCAGCAAGAGTTTCAAAATGATGGTGTAGAGCAAAATGATCAAGGTGATGATGAAACTTCATTCTTGTCAGCATACGATTCTGAGGCTTCAGAGGATTTAGAAACACCAGTTTCCTTTCCATCAAATTATATAGAAATTGATTATATTAAAAAGTTGGGGGAGAGAAGGAGAGATATAGACAATGTTTATGGTGTGCGAAAATTATCGAAAGACAAACTAATGATTAGAGATTCTTCGATAAGTTTCAATAAAAATCTCATTAATATAGGCACTGTAAGCTATCCAAAGACTGTGGGTTTGCTTGAACGTTTGTTTAAAAAGATACCAAATAGTACTGTTATAAATAATGAAGACCTTGAAAATTTTGCAATTTTAACAAATTTACATCGAAAACATTATAGAGTTGATGAGGATTTTCGTGATAATAAATCTTTCAAATATACAAATTTTATAAAAAAAAACGAATTCCTCTTTCACCTTTGAAAACTAGCAATAAACAAATTGAAAAGCGCTCTTTAATGGGTAACGATTTAATTTCAAAATATACGGTTGGTACAGAGGCTAATAAATTAGACTACATTTATTGGGATGATCCAAACGAATTAGTTGATAGATTGCGTTTACTGTTAGCATCTTAAGCACCTGGAAATCCAAGTCACACAAATGAAATTATGTCAATTATTGAAGAATTACGAGAGGCTGGAATTACTTATTAATCAATTTTTTTAATTAGTTTATCAATTTATTATTGATAATTAATATTTATTAATCAATTTGACGATATTTTGGTCAGTTGCAAAATGAGTATCGATGTGTTCGGACGTCATATTAAGCGAGCTAAGATGGCAAGTCGAGGTCCACCAGGAGTTGAATTCAAGTTCACCACCGATGGGCATTATGATATCGGAAAGAAAAAGCTGTGTAATGTAGCCGATGCAAAAGATTTAGATGATGCAGTAAATTTAAATATGATGCAATATGTATTACAGAAAGAAATTCAGAGTTTGCATGATGTCATAGCTTCCTTGCGAACTGAAGTTGCTCAGAATAACATGATGATTGATACTCTAGAAACTTCCTCATATAAAAGTTTAAATACGAGAAGAAACATACGTCGACACTTTGATATCCGTGGCATCGATGAGACTTGGCAAGCGGATCTTGTTGAAATGCAACCTTATACAAAAGAAAACAAAGGATACAAGTACATTTTGACTGTCATTGATATATTTTTCAAATTTACTTGGGCTATTCCCGCTAAATCCAAGAAGGGTGAAGATGTAGCTACAGCTATGGAATCTGCACTTGACAAAGAATGCATACCGAAAAATTTACATGTTGATAGAGGCAAAGTATTTTACAACTTACATTTTGAAAATCCTATGAAGCGATACAAGATAAATTTGTACTCGACGTTTAGCAATTTAAAGACATTCATTTGTGAGCAATTTAATCGTACTTTAAAGAATAAAATGAGCGATTTAATCGTACTTTAAAGAATAGAATGAGCAATTTAATCGCACTTTAAAGAATAAAATGTGGATGCAATTTAGCTTACAAGGGAATTACAAATGGATAGATATTTTGAAAGATTTAGTTTCATCTTACAACCATACTAGGCATCAGCCCGTGCAGAAATTTTAGTGGGGCGCCGGTCGGGCCCCGATCGGGAAAAATGTGGCCCCGATAGGGCAATCTGTCTAGCGCCAGACCGGAAATGAAACGCCCTGCTCGATAGGGCCCCGATCTGGGCCGAAAAATGGGGGCCTGATCTGGCCCAGGTCTGGGTCCTTTAAATTTTTTATTTTTATCAATAGCAAAATATATAGATTTTTTTAAATAACAATAAATAGTTGGCTTAAAAATTGCATTTCATTTCATTAATGCATGATTTTTTACGAATACATATAAACGAGAACTGGATATGCGATAATTTCACTGAGTTCGATGCTAGTGTTGCGCTTGGTCTGAGTTTTCTGCCTCCGTCCCAGTCCTTAACATTACTCAAAACAGTGCTGATGTCAGAAATAACTTCCTCCTCTGAACATTTATATTTCTCTGCAAGTACATCTGAAATTTTTTTTTATTTAGTTGAAAAAGAAGAAAAAATCGTTCATTGAATAAAAATTTCACAAATTCTATTGATTTACTTACCGATAATGCATTTGCACATGTGGTATTCTTTAAAAACTAGTTTTGTTGCGACTCTTTTTACAGCTGTGAACTGGCTGTTTACATTTTTGGAGAAATATTTCTTAAAAATATTGTTAAATGTCTTGCGCATGATTTTTTTATCAAAAGATAATGCCAGTGAACCTTTCTATAATTTCAAAAAAGAAAAATACATCTCGCTGTTGAAAAATTATTTTCATGTAAAGTAAAACTAATTGTAGCATAAAAAAGAAAACTTACGAATTCTTTGCAACACTTTTCATCCGTTGCTAATCGATTGTCAAAGTCTGCAAATTCCTGCAATATATTAAATGGCAATGTCAAACTGTATTCTTCTGCAAATGATTTCTTTGGGACGTAGTTTGTACAGGAGACAGCCTCGAACATATTCATCAGAGAGACTTGATTAGCCTGTACTTCTCTAATTTCAGCCCTCAAACCCCTAATTTCCCTTATCAGCAAGTCATCTAAATAAAAAAATAAAAAAAATCATGGTTAGAAAAATTATATTTCATGTAGTAATTTTGGAAAATAAAAAAATAACTGTATCCTTACATTTTTTATCAGCGTTATCCGAAGATTTATTTTCGGCTACTAATTTCATTTTTGGTCGATTTTTTGCTGGAAAACC
>NC_046666.1:104067449-104068957 GCF_010883055.1 Belonocnema kinseyi | reverse complement strand
TATGCAGTAATAAGTTACGAAGATACGAAAAATAAGAAAAATCGCTCCAAAAAGTCTGTCCCAAGTTTTGCGTCAGGTTTTACGATTTTGCTATTTTAAGATATAACTCGAATATCGTGATTCAAACTATTTAAAATACGAGTTAGGTTTGTTAATTTTAGGCTAAGGAAGATTTTCATGCAGTTTAAAATTGATTTCTCATCAGTATTTTCAAATAGCGGTAAATAATAATTACTATTTTTGCACAATATGTTTTACAAAATGTTGAATATATTGAAGATGTGTAGTCAATATCAAATAAATCGCGCAATCACAGATTTTTTCCATATCTTTAATAAATTTCACCTGTTTCTAAAATATTTTAAAGAGATTATTCAAATATTAATATTGTAAATGTTGAATTTCATACATTGCGAACTTAGTGACTTTTGAGGTTAGGGACGTCAAACTTTTTTTTCCTTTCAAACTACCCGAAAATGATTTCCATTCCTAAAGTTGTACATCAACTTCCTGTCACAAATATACTTATTGATCTCTCTATTCTGTTCTTTTTTACAGTCTTGGGTTGGTTGTGTAAAAAAAAAATTTAGACGGCATGGATGAATTATTTTGTTCGAAAATTTCGTGGCTTAATATATTCAAATTTTTGGAAATCAAAAACGAAATTCATCAAAAATATTTCCCTTTCTGTTCTAAGATATGTTAAATAATAATAATAAGAAATTCATTACGATAAACAAAATAGCGCGCATAAATCGATAATTGTAATGATAGTAATACCAAATAATTTTAGATGCCGACGACGAAGATGAAGGTAGAGAAGTTCCTGTGTTGCAAGCGGTTGGTGAGGAGGAAATCCGAGTAGAAATGGAACCAGAGAATTTTCAAGAAGTCTTAGAGGAAATTGAGAACCCTATTGCATTTGACGAATCTCCTAGTAACTCAGATTCAGGTAATAAACTAGATTTTTATTTGATATATTTTTTATCAACGGTAGTTGATAAAGAAATTATGATTTTGAGTATGAAACGTTATTGTGTTTCACTAGTTTTTATATCGTATATTAAATTTTACAAAGTGAATCTTAAAAAAAAATTATTAATCGTGTAATTTATTTCTAGATTCAGAAGAATCGAATAGTTCTACAGACTACGAAGATGGGTTTGAAGATGGAATTCTAGAAGTAGTGGAAGATGAGCCAAACGAAGTAAAACAACTTCGGGAATGGGCAATTACAAACGAAATAGAGCAAAATGATGTTGATCAACTTTTGAAAATACTACGGCGTAGACTTTTACCCGAATTACCGAAGTCCGCTAAGACCTTTTTAGGTACAAGTTCAGCAAAATATAATATTCGAGAATTGCAAGATGCAGATGGATGCGTTGGAGAATATGTATATTTTTGAATCAAAAAAGGACTTAAGGATTGCATTGATGTCAATGTATATTCCAAGGCTACAATATTCGTACAATTTAATACTGATGGCGTCGCTTTAACGAAATCCG
>NC_046666.1:104065215-104067349 GCF_010883055.1 Belonocnema kinseyi | reverse complement strand
GGAAGTTATATTTAATAAAAAATGATCGTTTTAGTGTGAATACAGGGAAATGAATTTAGAATTTGTTCGTACATTCCAATTGGTGGAATTTATTGAAAAAGGCCCTAAAAAGGTGAGACGTGTGGACTGTATTCCAACTAAATGGATACGCTATAAAAGCATTAAAAAAAGATATGTCTCAAAGTTCATGCCTCCACCGTACGACACCGATGAAACTAATGCAATTTTACATAAATTGGTTGAATGCGAGTTGGACGCACCAGATCATTGGCCGGAGTACACTATAAAGCTTGTTGGTGATGGACGTAAGTAATAATTAAATATTTTTTTAATTAAAATTTTATTTAAATTAAAAAAACGATGTGCTATCTTAACCTTTCAAAAATACCATAAAAATTGGCATTCGAAGTCATTTGTAATGATCACTGCCAAATAAGAACCTAAAGTCTAAATGGTCATTACCATTTTTTCAAAGTCGATAATTCTTGATATAAATTCTTGATTTTAATTCAAATAAAAGCTTAATATATAAGTGCTGATTACAATTTTTTTAAATCGATAATTCTTGGTTTTTAATTCTAGATACATTTTATTGGATACTTTTGTCGTTCTTAAACTAACTTATTTTAACTTTAATACAGAAACTTATTATGAAGCAGTTAACAAGTTAAAGAAGTTAAATACATAAATTTTACAAACATCTACTGAAGGTAATTATTGTCTGTTTTGAAGCATACTTAATATTCCTTATTCTAACTAAATCTTCAATATAAGATTCAAACAAATTGTCTGGTAATTCTAAAAAAATATGTAATGCTAAACATTATTTTGTACTGGAATTTTCCGATACTTTTTTCTTTTTATATGTATTCTATGGTGATCCAAAAAAACGCTTTTCGAGCTACAGGGAAAGACACCCCCCCCCCCCCCCCCCCCCCCCCCCCCCCCCCCCCCCAATTTCCATTTCCGAAGAAAGAAAATCCGTATTTTTTCCGAAATTCGAATATTAACACGTGCCACCGGGCACCTCAAACCCCCATTTAATTAACATTAGGGGGAAATTTTTATTTTTCGCAAAATTGAACTCATGTTCCAGGGTTTCATCGAAACGTGTCTCCCCGCAACGCCTTAATATGACCCAAAAATAAAAATAAAACAACATTTTTACGTATTATTGTTTTTTTTAGCAACTTCCGTCGTCTTTTTCATACAAATAATTAAAAACGGACAATTTGAATATTAACCATGAGTTTTAAACAATTTCCAATTGCTTAAACATATGTAAATTTCTTAAGCAATTATTTATTCTCAAAAAATATATTAATAATCGTATTTTCTTATTGAAATGTAATTGTTTGTCGTTGTTTGGAGTAGTACATTTTTCTAAAAACATTATGTAATCATTTAAATAATTATCTATTGTCTACTTTCAAAATTGCTAAAAGTTGAGCCAGATGTATCAATTTTCTTTTTAAATTAGTATCCTATGCTACTTCTTGTTGAATATTTACATAATTTTGATACATTTCTTTTAATCTTTAATAAATCTCTATTTGTTTAAACAACATTCATTTGCTCAAGCAGTTTTTTTTCTATAACTAAAAAAATGCAATAAAATAGAACACATATAATTATGTTTCTGATTGTATAATGTATAGAAAGATTAAATTCACCACTTTTAATTGTTTAAACAGATAATTTGTTTAAATAATTAGTTTCCCAAAAATACTTTAAAAATCGTAATTAATTATATGTCTTCTATTTTATTTCATTTTTTTAGTTATCGAAAAATAACTGCTTAATCATGGAAACTTTTTTGGGGGGAAGGTATCTACCCTCTAGAGTACGAAAAAATTTTCAACGCATGTTTGAACCACTCTAATGTACACAGAGAGAAATACTTTCGAATCTATAGAATGTGATATTACTATCTGTCAAAATCAAATGCTATAGCTTTTAAGCAGTATGCTCTGGAATTTATAGCATCACCGTTCAATCAAAATCTACTATATTTCTATTAAATTTTTCCGAGTTTAATCAAGAGTGACAATGAAAATTCTATAGTATATTATTTTTAATCAATAGCATCTGCTTTTGGCAGATCGCAATAGCGTATGCTATATTTGTAGATTCA
>NC_046666.1:104063950-104065115 GCF_010883055.1 Belonocnema kinseyi | reverse complement strand
TTTTCTTTTTAACACAATTTCCTAATTTATTACAAATATTTTAAGTTAGATTCACAGCAAAAATTAGTGATGTAGAAGAGGCATAGTGTATACTCGCCGCGTACCACCTTCTCTTTAATTTAATGAAAGTTTTATCATTTTTACTTTTACATCAGTAAAATTGTAATCAAATAATGTGTTTTGCGCTTTTGGACGAAGTTCCCACATGCACAAGTATTTGGAGTCAGTAGGATATAGGAACAGAGATCGTTTCACCTTCCAAATTTTTCCCTCGATTTGTACTCCATTCGGTGTACGTGTCATATTCTTAATTTTGAACAATTTTTTGTTTCGCAGCATTACAAAATTGTCAGGAGATTTAGTTGTTACGATATATTGCTTATATCTCAATTTCAACACTTGGTCTTCAACGGCTTTTAGAATTTGAATTAGGTAAGGTTTTTGTGGTTTTAGGGGATCTATCGTAAATAATTTGTGCAGTCTGCGATAAACTTGAGCTAACGGTTGGAACGGTGTGCGAATTAGATTGACTAATTTCCCAAGGAAATTTTCAAATGAGAAGGCAGAAATTCTACTGAAGTTACAACCCGTGAATATTATATCATCAGCAGCATGAATTACGCAATGCATGTTCATCACTTGCATTTTCGAGTATAATTCCTTCAATCCCAAAAAAAAATCTCTGCAAGTTAACTTTCGCATGCTGATGGTATTTTTTTATCAGCTTGTCGTTACACAATATTCTGCAAGCTAAGTGTAACAGTAAAAAGTTTTTCATACGGCTTACGTCTATAATATTCATATTCTATAATATTCGGACCACAATATAACAAAATAAACCGAAATTCTGTCGCTTTCCATGTATTAAGTGACTTTAAAGAGCGGGTCTTTCTTTGAAATTCACATGGAATGCATTTTTTAATCATTAAAAGTCTTCTAGAAACTTCGTTCTTCAATTGCTGACCAACTTTCGCACGCCCTGCAATTACAAACCACCGATTCATAAGTCGCTTCATGACGCCCTCACAAAATAAATGCATAAAGTCAAGAACAAAAATAAAAGTCATATTTAGCAGTGGTCGAACTCGCAATAGTGGTGATACACCTTTATGATGACCAGGTTGCGTTCGAAGTCGAAATTTCTGGTCGGTTCTCTCAGCGCAAT
>NC_046666.1:104062789-104063850 GCF_010883055.1 Belonocnema kinseyi | reverse complement strand
ATGCAAAAATTCCAATTTAAACATTGTTTTTACCCCCTCCACTCTGACTCGAAAAATCCATTGAAAATGATTTTTAAAATTGGGAACTATAGCTAGAACGAAATAATTGTCCCAAAAAAAACCTGACGGTATCGTTGAAGGCCTCTCATCCATACCCCCAGGAGATTTTTGATTCATTAAAAAAATTATTATTTAAACAATGATATTGCTTATAATACTTATAATTTGTTTACACAATCAGTGAACAACAATTCCAACTGACTGACAACTAGATATCTAATATGGAATATTTTAGAATAGAAATAAATTTTTCAAAATGCAAAAATTCCAATTTTAACATTGTTTTTACCACCTCCACTCTGACTCGAAAAATCCATTGAAAATGATTTTTAAAATGGGGAACTATAATTTTTGCATTTTGAAAAATTTATTTCTATTCTAAAATATTCCATATTAGATATCTAGTTGTCAGTCAGTTTGAATTGTTGTTCACTGATTGTTTAAACAAATTATAAGTTTTATAAACAATATCATTGTTTAAATAATAATTTTTTTTAATGATTCAAAAATCACCTAGAGATGTGGATGAGAGGCCTTCAACGATACCTTCAGTTCTTTTCTGGGACGATTAGTTCGTTCTAGCTATAGTTCCCACTTTTATAAATCATTTTCAATGGGTTTTTCGAGTCAGAGTGGAGGGGGTAAAAACAATGCTTAAATTGGAATTTTTGCAGTTTGAAACATTTATTTCCATTCTAAAATATTCCATATTAGATATTTAGTTGTCAGTCAGTCGTAAAGGTTGTTCACTGATTGTTTAAACAAATTATAAGTTTTATAAGCAATATCATTGTTTAAATAATAATTTATTTTCAATGATTCAATAATCACCTAGAGATATGGAGGAGAGGCCTTCAACGATACCTTCAGTTTTTTTCTGGGTCAAACTTTAATACAAGTGTAACCATAGCATCACACTTCAGAATTTAAAGCATGATCAACTTTTTAATATTTTAATAATATTTTATTTGAATCAACAAAATAAGAAACAATAGCATATG
>NC_046666.1:104061012-104062689 GCF_010883055.1 Belonocnema kinseyi | reverse complement strand
GTAGTTTCGAATATAATTTAATTTCGAGAGAAGCCCGCCTTATCAATATATGTAGCAGTAAACATTAAATAATCGAAATTTCAATTTTTGCATTATTTTTCATGAGGTTTGGCAGAAAGAAAACCTTTCTGAAAGAATATCACATTATTTGATCTGGAATAAATGGGGTCATAAGCAAGGGCTTCGTCTCGATCTGAGGTATACGCAGGTATAAGTTCTCCAATGTTATCGACATTGCAGTTTTCGCAAGGATAGTGTCAAGTCAAGAATAGATCAGTAGTGACCAATGGCGGTAAAGCCGGGAACTAAAAAACCGGTTTTCCGCAGAATTTTTCCTGGTTTATTTTACTTTGTTTTTAGCAAAACCCTGTTTAAATAAATGAATAATTTAATCTTTTTTTATTGATATTATGTTTATTAGTAATTTCCGCATGGCGGGCTTCTCCCATTTTTAACATCCAAAATTTTCGGAATTCGATAATCTCAGATTTTGTTAATGAAAATTTTTAAAAATGAAAAAAATTAATTTTGAAGAGAAGCCCGCAATAGATTTCGATATACTTTTAACAGTGCAAAAAACAAAATTTGAATTAATGCATTATTTTGCGAGTGGTTTTGCTGAAACTATTTGGAGGAAATTACCGTTTCACCTTAAGGCGAAACGGTAGGTTTGGCTTTCACGGTGAAAAATAGTAAAGCTAAAATATAAAATATTTGAAAGTTTCATATTCCTCCTGCTCGACAATTTAATTAAATTTTGTTCAATTTAATAATGTGTTGCTGTTCATATAATCGAAGTGAGAGCTATTTCGTATGTAATGGTCTTTTACATTCTCACCATAATGAGAAGGTATTGGTTTTATGTAAAATTTCATTTTGTCGGTTTTCATCAAATCTCAACATTTTGCGACCCACTGAGTTAGAAAAACGATTTTTACGAAGGTGTTTGTCTGTCTGTAGGGTGTATTCTGTAGGCACGATAATTTTCGAAAAATTTATCAGATTGGATTCTGTTTTGGCACACTTTTTAAGGTCTAAAGAGAAAGAACAAGTTCGCAATCCAGCTATTTTGGATCAAAATTCAAAATGTGAGTATGTTTTCAAAATGTTTGAAACCACATTTTTTCAAGATTTCAAAATTCTATGAACTATGAACAAAATTAGCACGCAGAAACTCAAACAATTTATCCTCTGACTTTTTTCTATAAAAAGAAAATTATCAGAGTTAGAGCATTTTCAAAATCTGAAAAAACAAACCAAAATGAACATTTTAAGCCAAAAAACGCATGATATGAAAAAGGTCAAGAAAAAAAAAACGTTGAATTTTTTCCTAAAAAATTAGGTTCAACATAAATTTGTTAAGGAAATTTCTCACCAATTTTGGATAAAATTTCATAAAAAATTCTGAGTGGATTTCTGGAAAGACCTATAACAATAGATTTTAGAAATGTTGTTTTTGTTTTTACATTTACGTTAAAGGCAAAGAAAAAAAACTGTTAATTTTTTAATTCGTATTTCTTTATATTTTTTTATATTGACGTATAAAATTAAATTTGATTAACAAACTAGATTTACAAATATTGAAGATTATGAATTTTTACATTGCAAACAATACTTTTACATCAAAATTTCTTAAATTTTCAATTGAAATTTTTTCTTTCGCTAGTAGATGCAAAT
>NC_046666.1:104059333-104060912 GCF_010883055.1 Belonocnema kinseyi | reverse complement strand
AGAAATTCTTTTTTAAGAAAATAGTCAAATTTTAAGTTAAAAAAATAATTTACCACTAAAAAAAGAATTTTCCACCAAAAATGGAATAGTTAAATTCTCACCCAAAAAATAGAATTTCAACCCCAAAACCTGAATTTTTAAGTTTAAATATTGATTTTCTACCGAAAAAAATCAATTGTCAACAAACTAAATGAATTTATTAAAAAATATATAGTTGTTCAATTTTCCATTAAGGAAATTGGTGGTGGAAAAATTATTTGAACAAAGTAGTTTAAGCCACGAATTCAATTTTTTAACCAGAAAGACGAATTTTCAGCACACAAAGATTTCTCAATCAAGAAGAAAAAAAAGCAATTGAACTTTCAAGTCAAAAGACGAGTTGTTTTGTAAAACAATTGCATTTTCAAACCGAATCTATTAATTTATCACCAAAACAGTTAATCTTTAACCAAAAAGTTGCAGTTCTAACCAACAGGAGAAGAAACTGACAAAGTGACATTTTTAGGTGAATAATTGTATTGGAATAAAAAAATTTAAGAAAAAAAAAACTAAATTTTAAACAAAATAGTTAAATTTTCAACTAAAGATTTGAAACTTGAAAACAACATTAATTTTTAACAAAGTGGTTCAACTTCTATCCAAGTAGTTGAATTTTCATTGTGCAAAAATTAATGTTCAGCTAAATATGAAATAGTTCAATTTTCAAATAAAAAATTAATTTTAAACTAATAACATAACACACTGAATCCTAGATATCGGACCCCTAATAAAGTTCTTCCGAACATTGACGCCACGCCGAAAATAGGAGTAAAAAGAGTTGCGATGGGTGTGCACCCTTATATCTGGGTAATTCCCGCCAAGGACTGTCCCAAAATCGACCCAATATCAAAGTTTCAGTGTAGTTGATATATCAAAAACAAGTGATGACTCTAATTAAGCTTACTCTGGCGATTTCTTTATTTTCACTGGCCTGTAAAATAATACAATCTTTTGGAAAGTTTTTAATATACAATCTTTTACATACTGAATAAAAAAATTTTAATTGAAAAAATTTAATTATCTAACTTATTATCATAGATAATTATTTAAATAGAAAATTCCTGACTTTTACCAGATTTTTGTCTAAGTCACTGACTCTAACCAGTCAACAAAATCCATTCCTTTTTCCGATTTACGGGTTTTAGCTAACCTGGAGTAAGCTCACATACACTCAGGTACATGAATAGATCGAAAGTGGTAGAAAAAATTAAGTCTGGTGGAGCCTGACCATACCTGAAAATGAAGCAAAAAGTTTGCCGACCACTGCTCTAAGCCCTCTAAGGCTAGGCTGTTTTGGAACAAATTGTCATATTTGGGCCACTGTTCGGGTCTTCGGGGCGTGGCGCGGTCAAGCAAATTCATTCAGCACCTAGAATCCTAAAACCTCAGGAGGACGACTGAAAATTCTACAAAAATAAAATATTACAAATAGAAAATCTAGTAATTAGAAAATTACAGTATCAGATATTTTGTTATTTCAGAAATTATATCACGTAAATTTTATACTGTGCTTCTTTTTCAAATTCAGTAATATCATAAT
>NC_046666.1:104057138-104059233 GCF_010883055.1 Belonocnema kinseyi | reverse complement strand
TTATTCAAAAATAAATTTTTATAAAATAATTTTTAAATGCAATTTAAATGTTATAATATTTTAACTATTATTCATGAATTATAATAATTTTAATGAACCTCGTTTTCATTCATAATATAACCCAATAATCCAAATAAATATAATAATTAAAAAAATATTTTTTATATAAAAATTTATTAAATTAAAAAATTTAATAATAGGAAAAATTAAAGAAATTTTTACATCAAAAATTTAAAAAATAATACTAATTAAAAAAAATGTATAGAAAAAGGTAGTCGTAAAAGAGAAACATTATCAAATCCACATTCAAAAGAAGTTAATTTATTTCGTAATTTAATGTTCTTTTTTCTTGATAAAAAATTTAATAATAATAATAATAATAATATTCTAATTATAATTAGTAATAAATGAATAAATGGCAAATAAAATATATTTTATATTTAATTTTTTAATTTTTTTTTTTTGAAATAAAATGTAATTTTATATACTATATAAAATAACAATTTCATCAATAAATTAGTGTAAAAACAATAATTCAAATTACATCAACAAAATGTCAATATCAAGAACCAGCTTCAAATCCAAAATGATGAAATGAAGAAATATGGTTATAATACATTCGAATTAATATTACTAATAAAAATAATCTTGCAATAATAACATGTAATCGATGAAATCCTGTTGTTATAAAAAATAATGAACCATAAATAGAATCTCTCAAACAAAATGAAGATTCATTATATTCATATAGTTGAATTAAAGAAAATAATAATCCTAATAAAATTGTTAATAATAATCCAATTAAACTTTTAAATTTATTTCTAAATAATAAACAATGATGAGATCACGTAATTGTTACTCCAGATGATAATAAGATAATTGTATTTAATAATTTAATAAAGGTATTTCATAAGAATTAAATTGTTTAATATTTTTAGGATGTCAAAAACTACCAGTTTCAACATTTGGGAACAAAGCTGAGTGAAAATATGACCAAAAGAAAGAAATAAAAAATAATCATTCTGAAAGAATAAATAAAAATATTCCTATTCTTAATAATTTTCTAATCTTTATATTATGTAATCCTTGAAAGGTTCTTTCACGAATTACATCTCATCATTGAAATGAAATAATAAAAATAATATATAAGCCCAACATTATTAAAGCATAATTAAAATAATTAAATATTTTAATTCTACCAATTATTATAATACATATACTCAATGAAATTAAAATTGGTCAAGGTCTTGTTGTAACAATATGAAAAGGATGATTATAAAAATATATTTTCATTAATTAGTTAGTTTCAGAAGAATATAAAGATCTTAAAATAGAAATAACATAAGCTTGAATAAAAGAAATAGCAATTTCTAAAATTACTAACAAAGATTGAATTAAAATGATAAAAATAATTAAAATTAAACTTAAATTATTTTTTGATTGTCTAATTAATGTCATGAATAAATGTCCAGCAATAATATTTGCTGATAAACGAATAGCTAAAGTTAAAGGACGAATTATATTTCTAACTGATTCAATTATTAATATAAAATGTATTAAAATATGAAGAGTTCCTTGAGGAGTTAAATGAATAAATATATGAAAAGAATTTTTGATTCATCCAAATAATATATAACCAAATCATAAATTAATTGATAATGCTACAGAAAAAACTATATGTCTTGTAGCATTAAAGATATAAGGAAATAAACTAATGAAATTATTTAATACAATAAAAATAAATAAAGATTTAAAACTAAATAAATTATAAAAATTAAAATTTTTATTTCTTTAATAATAAATTCAGCTAAATAATTTAATAAGATTAAATATTTAGAAGGACTAAATCAAAATAATGAAGGTAAAAATATTATAAAATATATTATTCTTAATCAATTTAGTGAAGACCTTATTCTAGTAGAAGGATCAAAAATAGAAAATAAATTTCTTATCATTTAAATTTAAATTTTATATAATTCAAATTGTTATTAAAAATTTTATAATTAAAGAAATAGAAGTTATTATTTATAAAAAAAAATGAAATTATAAAATATAATAATAAAAATAATCAATTTTTAGGTTTTATTTGAGAAAT
>NC_046666.1:104048564-104057038 GCF_010883055.1 Belonocnema kinseyi | reverse complement strand
AACTAATACTATAAATGATTTAAAAGATCATTACTTTACATTAAGATATCTAATGATTTTTAAATTGAGTTAATTCAATTTAAAAATATTTTCAAATTAGTTGATTCAATTACAATTGGTATAAATTTATGATTAGCCCCACAAATTTCTGAACATTGACCAAAAAAAAACCTGGACGATCAATAAATAAATTTAATTGATTAATTCGTCCTCGCACCCCATCAACTTTCATTCCTATAGAAGGAACTGTAAATGAATGAATTACATCATTAGATCTAATTTATATATGAATTTGTAAATTTATTGGTAAAACTAAACGATTATCTACATCTAATAATCGAAATAAATTGAAAGAATCTAAATTTCTTAATATATAAGACTCAAAATTTACATTATTGAAGTCAGGAATTTCATAACTTCAATACCATTGATGACCAATTCTTTTAATTGACATAATAGGAGAGTATATTTCATCTGATAAGTATAAAATTTTTAATGAAGGACTTGATATTAAAATAAAAATATAAATCGGAAAAAGTATTCAAACAATTTCGATTATTTGATTTTCAATATTCAAATTAATAAAATTATTAAATAAAATTCTTATTATTATGTAAATAATATCAAAAGTTGTTATTAAATTAATTATTAAAGTATAATCATGGAATTTAATTAATCATTCGATTAATGGAGAAAAAGAATCTTGTAAATTTAAATTTAATCAAGTATTTATTAATAAATATTTAAATTATTAAATTTAATTTATTATATAATGATAGTAACTTCATTATAAGAATGATTTAATGGAGGTATATTATTTATTCATTTAACTGATGAATTAAAATAATTGGTATATAATATTAAACGATAAGAAACAATTCTTTCTCAAATAATATAAATTAATAAAAAATTCTGATTTAAGATAATAATGATCCAATTGAAATTGAATTTCATAATAAATAAGAATCAGGATAATCAAAATATCGTCGAGGTATTCCCCTTAATCCTAAAAAATGCTGAGGAAAAAATGTTAAATTTACTCCAATAAATATTGAATAAAATTGAATTTTTAATCATTTTAAATTTAATGTTATTCCTCCAATAGAAAATAAAATAATAAATCCTAATGATAATATAATAGGTAAATTAAAGTTAATTTTAGACCCATATATTGTTGCTAATCACCTAAAAATTTTGATACCTTTAGGAATTGCAATAATTATTGTTACTGAAGTATAATAAGCTCGAGTATCAATATCTATTCCTACGGTAAATATATGATGTCCCCGAACAATAAATCCTAATATACTAATAGAAATTATTGCATATATTATCCCTAATGATCCAAATGTATTTTTCTCCACATTCCATATAAATTATATGTGAAATTATTCCAAATGCTGGTAAAATTAAATTATAAACTTCTGGGTGGCCAAAAAATAAAAATAAATGTTGATATAAAATGGGATATCCTCCCCCTATTGGATCAAAAAATGAAGTATTTATATTACGATCAAATAATAATATTGTAATTGCTCCGGCTAAAATTAGTAATGATAATGGTAATAAAATTGTTGTTAAAAATAGATCATACAATTAAAGGAATTTTATCTATTTCTATTAAATTAGGTCGTATATTTAAAATTGTAGTAATAAAATGAATTGATCCTAAAATTGAAGAAATTCCAGTTAAATGTAATGAATAAATTGTTAGATCGACAGAAATTCCTGGATGACCTAAATTTGATGATAAAGGAGGATAAACAGTTCATCCAGTCCCTGCCCCCTGATCAACTAATATACAAGCTGATAGTAAAAATAAAGAAAGAATTAAAAGTCAATATCTTATATTATTTAATCGAGGGAAAGATATGTCAGGTGCCGTTAATATTAAAGGAATTAAATAATTACCAAACCCTCCTACTATAATGGGTATAACTATACAAAAAATTATTACAAAATCATGAGCAGTAACAACCGAGTTATAAATTTGATCATTTCCCATTAACTGTAAAGGAATTCCTAATTCTATTCGAATAATAATTCTTAAAGCTGAACCAATTATCCCTGATCAAACTCCAAATATAAAATATAATATTCCAATATCTTTATGATTTGTTGAATATAATCACTTAAAAAATTTTTTGTTCATTATTTTAATTTTAATAAAAAATAATTTCTTTTCATTGTAAATGAAAAATTTTTAATAAACTAAAAATTAAAATTCATTAAATTGATAAATTAGTTAATAAATAAAATAAAAGTATTATGTCTGATTAAAGTAATAAATTGTAAATTTATTTAAGAATATATTATTATTTTTCTTTATTCATAATGTGTCCCCTAAGGGTTTACGTGACTTCCATTCCTTACAATCTTTCCGTTTAAATCTATATATTTTTTACAATCTTATCCTTTCTATATATACAATTATTCACAACTATTTACATAAAGTCTTATATCTATTTCCTTATTTCTATTTCCTGCGATAGCGCAATTTAGGACTTGTTAGCAAGCGAGTAAGCGAGCGAACGAAAGCGAGAGTGCAAGCGAGAGAGAGAGAGAGAGCATGAGAACGCAAACGCATCTTAGTCTACTTAACTTTTACTTTACCATTACTTACAATTTTCACGCTTCTAATCTAAGCGACTACCGTTTCCTTTTTCTTTCACTTTTTTATACCCCCATTTACCTTTTTCACGTGCATTCTTTCATTCTCCCTCATTCGCTCCTTTAGCACCCTCCAATTCCTTCATCCATTCTTCTCCTAATCCATCTTCCCCTAGAATCTTAACCACATTTTCTTGCCAGCTTCCTTTATCTTCCATTCCTCTCCTACATCCTTCCCATACATGCTCCCATGTTTCCTCCTCCCATTCACATATTCTACTTCTTTTCTTTTTCCCAGTACATCCCCTCCCTTAACTCGTTTCCCAGTCTAAATCTTGCTATTCTGGTCCACCTTCTCTCTCCCCATCCCTTTTCTAAATACTTTGGCATCCCTTCCTTTTTTATCATCTTATACCATTTATTGTATTTTGATTCCTCAATAGCCCCCAATATTTCTGTTAATTGTCTTTCCCTCTCCCTTTTTTCCAATTTTTCTTAGTTTACTCCAGTCCCGTCTTCTATTTCTCTATCATTAAAGAACTCCCTCCTTTCTTCTTCCCACCTCGTTAATTCGATCGCCCTCCCTCTCCTCTCTCCCACCTCCATCAAACACTTTCTCGCCAACTCCCCTCCCTTTCCCTCCCTCAGCTTTGTCTCAAATTTCCATGCCCTCTTACCCGCTCTAATACTTAACTTATCTCTTTGCGCTTCTTCTCTCATCATATATCCTGGCGTCCTCCAGTCTGCCCCTAGTGTCCACCTTATACACCTTTCTTGTAAACTCTGAATATCTTTCCTTTCTTTCCATCCCCATATCTCTGCTCCATAACCTAAGACAGGTCATACCAGCGTATCAAATAACCACATTCTCCTTCTCCAATTTTTTTAACCTTCGTTTTCCTATTCCCCATATATGTTTCATTACCCCTTCTGCTTTTTTTATCCTTTCTCTTACATGAGTTGTATGATCTCCATTCGTCTTCAAGATATATCCCAAATATTTATACTTTTTGAATTCTTCTAACTTTATTCCTTTCCATCTCCCTGACCATTCTTTCTTCCTTCCTCCTCCTTTTCTAAACCTCATTATCTTTTTCTTTTCTACATTTACATTCAGCTTTTTCCCATCGAAGTATTTCTCTAATCCTGTAATTAATCCCGCCATCCCTTCTTCATCCTCTGCATAGTTACATATACTTTATACAGTGTTGGCATCAACGTCACGCCCCTTTAATCTTAAACCTCCTCTCCCTTGCCTTTCTTTAATATTGGTATAACTACTCCCCTTTTCCATAACTCTGGCCACCCCTCTCCTCTCCATACTCTATTACACATTATCCATGCCCATTCCTCTAGTTCCTCCCCTCCATATTTCCATACTTCATTTGGAATCTCATCTATACCAGGTGCCTTTCCATCCTTCATTATTCCTAAAACTTTAACTATTTCTTCCCTTGAAATTTCCTCTTCCTCGTCTCTTTCTCTACCATATTTTCCTCCCTTTACAATTTTTCTCCCTACTCCTCCTAGGAAATCCAAAAAATATTCCTTCCATTCTATCATTTCAATATCTTGGTTTACTCTTTTTCTTCTTTTTCTTTCTCTATTTACTACCTTCCATACCTCTTGTTCCGTCCTAGCCTTCTCCGCCTCTTCCTCAAACCTTTTATTCTCTTCCTCTTTCTTTTGATAACACAATTCAGTATACTCTTTCATTTTTTTCCTATATTCTTCCCCATTACTTTTTTCTTTTCTCCAATTTCTTAATTCCTTTCTGACCTCCTTTTTTTCTCTTTGCAGTCCTCATCCTACTCACTTCTATTCCCCCCTTTACTAACTACATTATTGTTTGTGCACTCGAATCCTATTTTTATTTCTCCTATCATTTTTTCTATCTCCTCGTCCACATTTCCCTCTCCCATTTTGATATTTCTTATTTTTTCTCTAAACTATTCTTTTCCTTCCCTTGACCAATCCTCTTTTCCTACACTTTTTACATTTGCTCCCCAAATCTATTTTCTTAACCCTCACTCTTACCTCATCATCCACTATCACATAATCAATTACCGTTCCCTTTTCACTTCCTGAGCGTGTATATTCTCCTTTTTCATCCCCTTCTATTTTCCCGTTTAAAATATACCATCCCAACTCCTCCAAGCTCTTCAACAACTTTTTTCCCTCCCCATTTAGTACCTTATCTTTGGATTTTCTTCCTTTCTCTTCTCCCCATTCCCTTCCTCCTCTGTCTCCTGTTCTCGCATTGAAATCACTACCTATTATCATCCTAATCTCTTCTTTATTTTCTTCAATCATTTCTTTAATCTCCTCTGCTTTTTCCTGCATATCACCGTTCACATAAATACCCACTACCTTCCACTTCTCTCCTTCCATCATAGCCTCTTCTACTATTACTCCTTTCTTTTGTTTATTCCTGTCTTTCTTATCTTTCCCTGTTATACATTCATTCCTTACTCCTATCACCATTCCTCCCATTGCCCTGCACTTTTTATTCTTCCTCTTTGCATTTTGCACTTGCCATTTGTAACCACTTGGTAACCTTCCCCTTACTCTTTCCCATCCCTTTTCATCTAACCACGTCTCCATCATTATGACTACATCCCATTGTGCCAAATTTCTCATAAACTCCTTATCCTTTCCCTCTAATCCTGCTACATTTCAGTAACAAATCTTCCGTTCTTCCCTACTTTCGTTTCTCATCTTTTTTTCCTTCTTACTATTTCTTATTTTCCTATCTTCCGTTCCTTCCTCTTCTAGTTTCCCTGCACCTCATTTCTTACTATCTCTTCTCTTTCTTCATCCCAATCCCACCATACTCCATCTATCTGAATTCCCCCATACTAAACCCATGTTCTCTTTCCTCTTCCGCTATTTTCCTTAATTTATACTGCATCTTCCTTTCTACTCATGTCAAATCATCCTCTATTCTCTCCGGACTACCATAAAATAACCTCTTCTTTGTCATCACCTCCCTCTTATGTTCCCATTTCTTTAGTTTCACCAGTACCATTATCTCCCCTCTTCTCACGTCCCTTCCTATATTTCGCATTTCCTCTATCTCTAGCTTAACATAAATCCTTTTTAGTACTTCGTCCACCCCTTCCTTCAGCTCCTTCCCCTTTAATCTTATACCCTTTATCACAATGTTTAATTTTCTTTCTTTCCTCTCTTTCCTCTCTATTCTTTGATCTATGTTTCTCAGCCTTTCTACCTCCTTATTCCCAATCTCGCCCCCACCGTAATTCCCGTTCGAGCTTTCAAGTTTCTTTATCCTACCTCTTATCTCCTCTACCTTTGTATTATTAACTTCATCCTGCTTCTCTAGTTTTTGCTCCAATGACTCTATCCTCTTTTCCAACTTTTCCCTGATTTCTTCCCATTTTTATATTTCTTTCTTAATTTAAGCCATTTCCCGCCTAATTTCCTTCTTTAATTCCTCTCCCCTTCTCTCCTGCTTTTCTTCATAAATCCCCATTACCTCTATCATCACTTCTCTAATTTCCTTGAGCCTTTCTTCTTTCATCGACATTTCATTTACATCTCCGCTACCGTCAGCACCCTCCCTGCTATCGCTTTTCCCTACCAAACTGCTTTTCCGGCGGCGATCGAAACATTTTCTGGTATTTTATACTCACCCCGATATCTTCCTTCTCTTCACTGCTTTCCCTCTCCCCTCTCTTCCTTTTGATAAATGCTTCTATGGACACTACGCTTTTTGCTCTTAATCTTTCCTTTTCTATAGTTTTTTTATACTTCCCCCTTGCCTTCTTTTCCTTTATCTCTTTCGGCGTACTGAGCACTTCCTGCTCTAATTCTGCTTCTTCCGAAGAGATACTCGCTCCACTAGCCATTAATCAAATTCAAATTTTCCCGCCTTCTATACTGCCCTGCCAATATCGTCGCTGTCTGTTACCTGTCACGCCTTTCTTTGTCGCTACCCAACCCTGCTACTACCAATCCATCAAGACAGTCTTCCCATCCAGTCAAAAATCTCAAAACAAACTTCCACACAAATCTGTCTCAATTCTCCAAAATATCTACCTCCCCTTTGCAATCTCACAATCCCTCAATTAGATCTCTCACCTCCACACCCTTCCACACACTTCCACAAACCACACACCTCAAATTTCACCACAATATCAGAAAAACTCAGCATCAATAATTCCCACTACTTTACACTTTCATGCCGGAAACGGAAAGAATATATTATTATTCTATTACTAATTATAAACTTTAATATTTTAATTTTTATATCACAAATATTAATTAGAATTATCTTAGGAATAAATGCAAATTCATTAATATTTTTTTTAATAAGAATTGAAATAAATATAATATAATTTGTCCCTAAAATTTTATTTTTAAATAAAAATTTTAATGATTCATCAATAAAATATTTTATAGTTCAAAGTTTAAGATCTTCATTAATACTATTTTTTATATTAAATTTTATAATTAAATTTATTAATATATTATGTTTAGTAATTTTTTAATCTTTATTTATAAAATTAGGATTTTTTCCTTTTAATTATTGATACTTAAATATATTAAATAATTTATCTTGAACTAATTGTTTAATAATAAAAAGAATTCAAAAAATTTTACCTTTCTTAATAATTAATTATTTAATAAAATTAATAAATTTTAATAAATATTTAAATTTAAATAAAATTTATCATATAATTAATTTATTAATTATTTTTAGATCTTTTATAAGAATAAGTTTACTTTATTCATTAAATTCAATTAAATTAATTATAGGAATATCTTCTATTAATCATATAAGATGAATATTATTAATTTTAATAATTAATAAACAAATATTTATTTTTGTATTTTTATATGTATGTATTTAATCTCTCCCTTTTACGGGTTTGAGGGCCACCGCTCCCTGTACATTTATTTACAATTTCATCCTTAGTCTAACTTAACTACTACTTATATTCTACTCTTTCGCATTACGTAGGATAACTAATAGTAACAGTAGTGATATTAATTCCTAAAATGAGCGAGCTTCCAGGACTTCCGTTTCCTCTTACCATAAAAAATGCATTTTCCACGATATTGAAAAAATTTCCGTTTTTTACTGTCCCTCTTCAGGATCACCCGTTTCGCTATGCCCTACTCCCTTGCTTTCCCTTACTTCATCTACATAACTCCCTGTCCACTACCATCCAAGATCCATCTTACACACTCATCCACACTCAACTGTCCCTCTTCCTCTCCTGTACATCTCTCTAATACATGTGCCCATGACTCCATTTCATATCCACATACTCTGCATAAATTCTCATCTTCATTCATCCAATATCTGCATGCTCTCACTCTTTCTCCCATTCTGAACCGTACAACCCTACTCCATTTTTCTTCCCCTTTTAATTTTTGCAAATATTCTGGTTCCGTCAACCCTTTGACCATCATATACCATCTATTGTACCTCGAATCTATAATCTTTCTCCATCTCTCTTCTCCTTGTTTAACCAATAGCTCTAACTCTATGTCCTGCCACTCCATAACCCCTTCTCGAATATTACACACCCTTCTCATTTTTCTCCTTTCTACCTCTTATTTTGAATTTCCCACATTACCTCTCGCTTCATTGTTCCGAATTTCACCGCAACATGCTTGTGCAATTTTACTTCCCTCTCCCCTTTTTAGCTTCTCTTCAAACCTCCATGCTCTCTTAATTTGTCTAGTAACCATATTTTCTCTCCACACCATAACACAACACCACCCACGCCAACGCATCAAACAACCAGACCCTCATTCTCCAATCGTTCTTGAACCTTCTCTTTCCTATTCCCCATACTTGGCCCATTACTTTACTCGCACATTCAATTCTTTTC
>NC_046666.1:104046301-104048464 GCF_010883055.1 Belonocnema kinseyi | reverse complement strand
CATTATTTTTCGAGTGTTTTGGTAGAAAAAAAAACAATTTTTTACCGAAATCTACGGAAAGATAAATTGATTAATAATCACTTTTATTTTATTGATATTAAAGCTGTAGTTTCGAATATAATTTAGTTTTGAGAGAAGCCCGCCAAATAGAAAAGTATGTCAATCAACATTCAATAAACAAAAGTGCAAATTTTGCATTATTTTTCGAGTGTTTTGGTAGAAGAAAACACTTTTTTACCGAAATCTACGGAAAGATAAATTGATTAATAATCATTTTTTTTTATTGATATTAAAACTGTAGTTTCGAATATAATGTAGTTTCGAGAGAAGCCCGCCAAATAGAAAAGTATGTCAATCAACATTAAATAAACAAAAGTGCAAATTTTTCATTATTTTTCTAGTGTTTGGGTAGAAAAAAAAACATTTTTTTACTGAAATCTACCAAGAGATAAATTGCTCAAGAATCACTTCTATTTTATTTAAATACTAAAAGTGTAATTTCGGATATAATTTGATTTCGAAAGAAGCCCGCCTTATTAATATATGTAGCAGTAAACATTAAATAATCGAAATTTCAATTTTGGTATTATTTTTCAAGAGGTTTGGCAGAAAGAAAACCTTTCTGAAAGACTCTCACATTATTTGATCTGGAATAAATGGGGTCATAAGCAAGGGCTTCGTCTCGATCTGAGGTGTACGCAGGTATAAGTTCTCCAATGTTACCGACGTTGCAGTTTTCGCAAGGATAGTCTCAAGTCAAGAATAGATCAGTAGTGACCACTGGCGATAAAGCCGGGAACTGAAAAATCGGTTTCCGCAGAATTTTTCCTGGTTTATTTTACTTTGTTTTCAGCAAAACCTTGTTTAAATAAATGAATAATTTAATTTTTTTATTGATATTATGTTTATTAGTACTTTCCGCATGGCGGGCTTCTCCCATTTTTAACATCCAAAATTTGCGGAATTCGATAATCTCAGATTTTGTTAATAAAAATTTTTATAAATGAAAAAAATTAATTTTGAAGAGAAGCCCACAATAGATTTCGATATACTTTTAACAGTGCAAAAAACAAAATTTGAATTAATGCATTATTTTGCGAGTGGTTTTGCTGAAACTATTTGGAGGAAGTTACCGTTTCACCTTAACATTATCGGGCACTTCTTCGATCCTAGAAAATCAGTATTTTCCTCCAATTGAGTTGTCTCCATACAAAAATTACGCTCTTGGTCTTGTGGAATTTCTAACCTTCAACTCAATTCGCAATGTAGACATTGGTCAAAATAAATTCTACGTGGGTAAAGAAATAATTGAAATACCTACAGGAAGTTATGAAATAGGTGATATACAGCGCTATCTACAGAATATTTTAGTAAAAAAGGGTATTGAAATTCATATTAAACCTAATAATAATAATACATTACGAAGTGAAATATATTGCAATCGAGATATAAATTTTGAAAAATCAAACTCAATTGCAAGTTTATTGGGATTTACACCAAGAATATTGAAACCTAATAAACATCATGAATCTAACCAACCAGTATCCATCATTAAAATAAATGCTCTCAGAGTTGAATGTAACATAGATGGGACATTGAAGTCCCATCGCACATCATTTACTTGCCGTTCACCATCAAGACAATAGATCACGTACAGCTCCGTATAGTTGATCAAGACAATATTAGTTTTAATTATAAAATAATTTTTAATAAAATAATTAATATTTTTAGAAAAATTTTTTTAAATTAAAATTAACTATAAAAATTAATTGAAAATTATATAAATTTATAATATTATTTTTATATCGAAACGAAATTAGTTGAAATGAATTTTATAAAAAAATGATAATAATATTTGTAATAAAAAAATGAATTTATTATTTATTAATCTATTTATTAATAAATTCATAATAATAATTTTAATATTTATATATTTATATTTAATTTTTTATATAACTATTTAAAATTTATATAGTATATTATAAAACATTATAATTTCATTATAAAAATAGTTTAATTTAATTTATAAATAAAAATTATTTAAATATTATTAAATCATTCTAATATCTTCAATATTATGTTTAATTTTAACTATTTAAAAAGAAATAAAGATGATTTTAATCATTTATTAATTAAGTTAGAAGCTTATTAAAATTTAATTAT
>NC_046666.1:104039349-104046201 GCF_010883055.1 Belonocnema kinseyi | reverse complement strand
TAATAATTTATATAATAATTAGTTTTTATGAAATTAATTCATTTAAAAAAATTTATTATTAATTTTAATAACTTTATTAAGATTAGCTTTTTTAACTTTATTAGAACGAAAATTTTAAGGATATATTCAAATTCGAAAAGGAACAAATAAAATTAGTTTTTTAGGAATTTTACAACCATTTAGAGATGCAATTAAATTATTTTCCAAAGAATTATTTTTAATTAAAAATTCAAATGATATATTTTATTTATTATCTCCAATTTTTAGAATAAAATTAATAATAATAATATGATTATTTATACAATATTATTATAATTTATATTAAATTTAAATTTATTATTACTACTATGTTTTTTAAGGTTAGGAGTCAATATAATAATAATTAGAGGTTGATCCTCTAATTCTATATATTCAATATTACGAGTCATTCGTTCTACTGCTCAGACTATTTCATATGAAGTAAGATTAATTTTAATTATTTTAAGAAATTTATTATTTATTGAAAGATTTAATTTAATACATATAACAAATTATCAATATTATTTAAATTTCATTATTTATATATACCCAATAATATTAAGATTTTTAGTTAGAATTATTGCCGAATTAAATTGAACTCCATTTGATTTAGCAGAAGGAGAATCTGAGTTAGTTTCAGGATTTAATACAGAATCTATAAGTGGAGGATTTTTTTAAATTTTTATAGCAGAATATGGGATAATTATATTAATAAGAACTTTATTTATTTCTATTTAGGAAATTTTTCATTAAAATTTTTTCTTTTTATTAAAATTTTATTAATAATTAATTTAATTATTATTTTTCGAGGGACTTTCCCTCGTTATCGATATGATAAATTAATAATATTAATTTGAAAAATATTTGTACCTATTATTTTAAATTTAATAATATATTTATATTTAATTAAATGATTAATAATTATTAATACTAATTAATTAATTATATATAATTTCAGTATTTAAATTTTATTTTTAATTTGTTTTAACTATTAAAAAAATTCATTAAAAATTAAAAAATAAAATAAATTTAATTTTAAATTACTTTTTATTTTAAACAAAATAATAATTAATTAACTTAAATTTTGAAAAATTATCTGTATTATTGCCATGATTATGTTTATAAAATATAAATTTTAGTTTAAAATGACTTGCATCATTGACCTTAAAAATGGTCATTTTCATTCTTAATTTTTGGCTTTAAAACCAAAATTTTGTCAATTTTTAAAATATTTAAAATTAAAAAAAAAAATTATTAACAAATTTCAAACATATATAATTTATGTATACTATTATAAATAGTTTATTAATCAATTACTTCAAATTTAATAACAGATTTTCTATAATAATTCTCTTTGCCTAAGAATTTAGGCAAATTCATAAACTTTAAGATACACCTCGCGGTTATATTAATTTAATTAATAAAAGTTAATAGTCTACAAATGCGATTCTGTTTGCATTTTTTATTTTAAACAAAATAATAATTAATTAACTTAAATTTTTTTTATATATCTGAATTATTGCCATAATTAAGTTTATAAAATATAAATTTATGTTTAAAATGACTTGCATTATTGACCTTAAAAATGGTCATTTTAATTCTTAATTTTTGGCTTTAAAACCAAAATTTTATCAATTTTTAAAATTAAAAAAAATTTATTTAAAAATTTCAAACATATCTAATTTATGTATACTATTATATATAATTTATTAATCAATTACTTCAAATTTAATAACAGATTTTCTATAATAATTCTCTTTGCCTAAGAATTTAGGCAAATTCATAAACTTTAAGATGCATCTCCAATCATTTATATTAATTTAATTAATCAAAATTAATAGTCTACAAATGCGATTCTATTTGCATTTTAAGTAAAATTTCTAATTAATATATTAATTTCTTTTATTCCATACCCCTACCCCTTTTATTAGAATGTTTATATTATAATAATATTTATATATAACACTCTTTCAGTGTTTAAATTTTATTTTTAATTTGTTTTAACTATTAAACAAATTCATTTCAAATTAATAAAATAAAATTAATTTTAAATTATTTTTTATTTTAAACAAAATAATAATTAATTAACTTATTTTTTTTTTAATTATCTGAATTATTGCCATGATTAAGTTTATAAAATATAAATTTAAGTTTAAAATGACTGTTTGCATTTTAAATAAAATTTCTAATCAATATATTAATTTCTTTTTTTCCATACCCCTACCCATTTTATTATAATATCTATATTATAATAATATTTATATAACTTTTATTTATTTAATTACTTTTATTCAATATATTTAATTTTAATTATTTATAAAAACCAATCTGGCTTACGCCGATTTGAACTTAAATCATGTAAGATTTTAAAAGTCGAACAGACTTCATTAATAAAATTCTTCTTTTATAATTTATCTTAATTCAACATCGAGGTCATAATCTTTTTTACCAATAAGATCTATTTAAAAAAATTATGCTGTTATCCCTAAGGTAACTTATTCTTTTATTTTTTAAATTAACACTATTTTATATATTTATTTTATTATTCATTTATAAATGTAAAATTTAATATGTATGTATGTATTTAATATCTCCCTTTTACGGGTTTGAGGGCCTCCGCTCCCTGTACATATATTTACAATTCCATCCTTAGTCTAAATTAACTACTACTTAAATTTTACTCTTTCGCATTACGTAGGATAAACAATAGTATCAGTAGTGATATTAATTCCTTAAATGAGCGAGCTTCCAGGGCTTCCCTTTCCTCTTACCATAAAAGAATGCATTTTCCACGATATTGAAAACAATTTTCGTTTTTTACTGTCCTTTTTCAGGATCACCCGTTTGGCTCTGCCCTACTCCCTTGCTTTCCCTTATTTTATCCACATCACTCCCTGTCCACTACCATCCAAGATCCATCTTACACACTCATCCACACTCAACTGTCCCTCTTCCTCTCCTGTAAATCTCTCTAATACATGTGCCCATGACTCCATTTCGTATCCACATACTCTGCATAAATTCTCCTCTTAATTCATCCAATATCTGCATGCTCTCGCTCCTTCTCCCATTCTGAACCATACAACCCTACTCCATTTTTCTTCCTTTTTGATTTTTTGCAGATATTCTGGTTCCGTCAACCCTTTGACCATCATATACCATCTATTGTACCTTGAATCTATAATCTTTGTCCATCTCTCTTCTCCTTGTTTAACCAATAGCTCTAACTCTATGTCCTGCCACTCCATAACCCCTTCTCGAATATTACATACCCTTCTCTATTTTCTCCTTTCTTCCTCCCATTTTGAATTTCCCACATTACCTCTCACTTCATTGTTCCGAATTTCGCCGAAAATCCTTGTGCAATTTTACTTCCCCCTCCTCTTTTTAGCTTCTCTTCAAACCTCCATGCTCTCTTAATTTGTCTAGTAACCATATTTTCTCTTCCTAACTCTTCTTTTAACATATATCCTGGGCAACTCCAGCTAACCCCCATTACCCACCTCAGAAATCGCTCATGCATGCTCTCTCCTTTCCTATGTTCCTTCCATCCCCAGATCTCCACACCATAACACAGTACCGCCCACGCCAACGCATCAAACAACCAGACCCTCATTCTCCAATCGTTCTTGAACCTTCTCTTTCCTATACCCATACTTGGCTCATTACTTTACTCGCACATTCAATTCTTTTCCTCACCTGCAGCTCGTTTCCCCCTTCTGCCTCAAACCAAAAATCTAGGTAACAGAAATCCTCCACAATTTCCACTTTTTGTCCGTTTATCTTCCAAACGTAATTTATTTTGCTTTTTCTATTTCTGAAGCACATCACCTTTGTCTTATCTACATTCACCGTCAGCTCTTTTGTTCCCACATACTCTTCGAAGATTCTCATCATTAGGTTCATCCCCTTCTCATCATCTGCTAATAGAACTACATCGTCCGCGTAAGCTAGAGAGTATAGTTTGCTATTACCCAAAACCGTTCCTCGTTTTCCTTTTTCCTTTAGCTTCTCCTCTAAGTCTGCCAGTAGGATATTAAATAGTAACGGACACAACGGGCACCCTTGTCTTAGACCTCGGCCTGTCCAGAAAACCTGCCCTTTTTCTTTTCCTATTTTCACCCTAATCTTGGTTTCAGTGAAAATTTCCTTTATCCTCTCCAACAACTTTTCCTCTACACCCCTCTTTTTCATTGCCAGCCATAGCACTTTTCTGTTCACTGATTATGTGGGATACTTTCTTTTTGTTCTACCTGCCTTTCCAACCTTTTGTTTAAGATTTCTGCATATATTTTATAGCCGCCTGACATGAGCGTAATCCCTCTGTATTCCTCTACCTTCTTTTCTTCCCCTTTCTTATCAAACGGTACCACCAGTACCGTCGTCCACTCTTCCGGCCAACCTCCCCCTTTCCAGACCTTGTTGCAGATCTTTCACATCCCATGCCTAATCCCTTCTCTTCCATACTTCATCGCTTCGTTCTCCATCCCAGTTTCTCCTGTCGCCTTGTTTCTTTTTAACCTATTCATTGCCTCATCCACTTCCTGTCTTGTTATCTCGCTCCATTTCTCCTTAGACTATCCTGCACTTTTCCCCTTTGATCTTATTTTACTCTCCCCCTAATAGACCCTTAAAATAATCCGTCCATTCCTCCATTTCTATTTCTTCGTTAACGCCCTTTATTTCCCCTCTGTCCCTATTCATCACATCCCACACCCTACCTTCTTTGATCGCTTTTTCTACTTCTGCTTTATATTCTTCCTTTTCCCTTTGTCTTTTTATTTCCACTATCTTCTCCTGTTCTCTTTTCCTCCTGTTATACTCCTCCTTCTCCATTTCCCCTTTTCTCCATTTGCTTACACACTCTTTTATTCTCTCTTTACTCTCCCAGCATTCCTCGTCCCACAACCCTCTCTTTCCCCCTACTCCTTCTTCATTAGTAACCAGCTCATCCTTTACCTTTTCAATGGACCCCTTCAACCTTTCAATTAACGAGTCTATTCCCTCCTCTTTTTCATACCTAACCTTCTCCTTTTCCATCTTTTGTTTAATCTCTTTTGATTTATCTACCCCCTAGACTCCCATATTCGTGTTTCTTTCTCACCCTTTTTCCTTTCTCCCTCTGCCGCGCTTACTGACGCCTGTTTTTAGTGTAGCTATGACCGGGAAATGCTCGGACCCTATCTCATTCCCTACCTTCATACTCCTTATCATATGCCGCATTCTTTCCTCAGCCAAGATGTAGTCTATTACTGTTGCTCCTTTTCCTATGAATGTGATCTGCCCTTCCTCATCTTCTTTCATATTGCTATTGCGTATAAACCATCCTGTTTCTCCTATCATGTCTAGTAACTTCCTCCCCTCCCCGTCCGTCTCTCTATGTTTGGAGTTCCTTATATATGCCTCCTTTTCTTCATCCCATAACCCTCCCCCTTGTTCGCCAGTCCATGCATTTAAGTCCCCTCCTGTTAAAACCAATTCTTCCTTCTTTTCCTCCATCCACCTCCTTATTACTCTCCAGCCTTCCCCTTCCCCTCTTCTTCTGTATACACACACCACCGCTATTCCTACTTTCCCAATTATGATTTTTCTTATCATTGTTCCATCCTTTTCCTCCATGTCCCCATCTTTTCTCCCTTTTACTGCTAATTATTTTTACACCCCTTTCTTCGCCTTCTAAACTTCTTTTAATATCACTGAGTCTTTTCTTCAATCTTTAATTCTCACTTCGGACGTTCTTTTCATTCCATTTAACTATTTCCTCATTCTCTGTCTTTTCTCCCACATGCTCATTCCTAATTTCTAGACTGCATACCCGTTCTTCCAACGGTTTTATTTCTCTAGATATCTATTCGTCAACCTCTCTCTATCTTTTCTCAATGCTCTCTAGCTTACCCCAAACCTTGCCTTTCTCCTCCTTCCATCGTTTATCCCATTTTTCCCAATTTTGTCTGACCTTTTTCACTTCTCCCCTTACTTCGCTTCACTGCCTATTCATATCCCTAGTCATGTCATCCAATCTCTTTCTTGTTTCCTCTCTAAACCCTTTAATGAGAGCTTCCAATTTTTCAAACATCCCCCCCATCCCCCCCCCTCTCTCTCTGTTGTTTTTCGTTTAATTCTGACTCTCTTGTTCTCCTGGTCCCTTTCTACCTCATCTTTCCCCGCCACTCCTTTCCTTTTTTCCTCCCCTTCACTGCTAGTCGCGCTGCTGTCACTGCTATCAACTACACCCATCCCCCCACTGTCAATGCTTTCAGCAACGTCAGCTGTGGCTGCTACTACGGTTTTCTGCTCTGTGTGATCGTCCAGTAACGGTTGCCCTCTGGCGCCAGTTTGTGGCCTTCGCATCATCGGCATCCTACCTTACCCAAAGCTCCGTGACGTTACCCACCTTTATCACCTACCTCTTGTCCCCCCCCCCCCCCCCCCCCCCCCCCCCCCCCCCCCCCCCCCCCCCTGACCAAGCAACTTATTTTCCACTCCTAACCTTAAAAACTTCACATGCTCCAAATTTTCACTTCAAACCACTCACTTTCAACCTTCTTCCTTTACACTGGATCTCCGCACTCGCTGCCTTTTCTGCATCCACTTACCTTTATTCCCTTCATCAAAGTCAAAAATACACCACTGGACAAAAAAGAGTTCTTTCACGATCGGTACCGGAAATGGAAGCCCCAAAATGCAACAGTTGATTTTGAAGAATATTCATCTGTTGTTAATTCAAACGTTGAATTTTGTGGAGAATTTATCTTTAGGAAATTTAAATGTGGAATTTTCAACTAAAAATATATTCTATTATATATAAAAGTTAAAAAACATTAATAAAAAAAA
>NC_046666.1:104037178-104039249 GCF_010883055.1 Belonocnema kinseyi | reverse complement strand
GGCACCCTTGCCTTAGACCTCGGCTTGTCCAGAAAACCTGCTCTTTTTTCTTTCCTATTTTCACCCTAATCCTGGTTTCAGTAAAAATTTCCTTTATCCTCTGCACTAACTTTTCCTCTACACCCCTCTCTTTCCTTGCCTGCCATAGTACTTTTCTATTCACTGAGTCAAACGCTGCTTTGAAATCTACGAACAAACCGACTAGTCTCCCTTGCTTTCTCTCCAAATTTCTGTTAACTAAATAGTTAAGTACGTAGATGTTGTCTATAGTTCCCATTCCTTTTCTAAAGCCCGTCTGATTATGTGGGATACTTTCTTTTTGTTCTACCTGACTCTCCAACCTATTTCTTAAGATTTCTGCATATATCTTATAGCCGACTGACATGAGAGTGATCCCTCTGTATTCCTCTACCTTCTTTCCTTTCCCTTTCTTGCCTTTAATAAGAGCTTCCAATTTTTCAAACATTCACCCATCGCCCCTCTCTCTAGTGTTTTCCTTTTAATTCTCACTCTCTTGTTCTCCTGGTCCCTTTCTACCTCATCTTCCCCAGCCACTCTTTTCCTGTTTTCCTCCCCTTCACTGCTAGTCGTGCTTGCCTTTTTTTGCCATTCCTCCAGACTTCTGTTCGAACCCGCGTTGCCTAGCTTGTTAAGGCGCTGTAAATTTGAGGGCCTTCCCCGTTGCTTGCCCGTACCTGAATCCGCTACCCTCCCCACCCGGGTCGACTTCTCGGCACTTTCATCACCGCTGCCGTCACTGCGATCTACGTCACCCATCCCCCCACTTTCAATGCTTTCAGCAACGTCAGCTGTTGAAGCCACTACGGTTTTCTGCTCTGTGCGATCGTCCAGTAACTGTTGCCCTCTGGCGCCAGTTTGTGGACTTCGCGTCGTCGGCATCCTACCTTACCCCAAGCACTGTGACGTTTCCCGCCTTTATTTCCTACCACTTGCCCCCCTGACCAAGCAACTCTTTTTTCACTCCTAACCTCAAAAACTTCACACGCTCCAAATTTTCACTTCAAACCACTCACTTTCACCCTTCACACCTTTGCCTTCACTCACCCTTCTTCCTTTACACTCGATCTCCGCACTTTCTGCCTTTTCTGCATCCACTCACCCTTATTTCCTCCACCAAAGCCAAAAATACACCACTTGACGAAAAGAGTTCTTTCGCGATCGGTACCGCAAACGGAAGCCATTTTTATTTTAATTTTTTTTTCATTTATTCTATAGTTGTACTAAATTTAATTTATTTATTAATATATTATAAAATTTATTTTTTAAATGATTTAAATTTATTAAATAATTTTTTATTTAAATTTGTACTATTTTTAAAAATAATATTAATAATAAGATTACCTCCTTTTATAACATTTTTTATAAAAGACTTACAATTTATTATTTTATTAAATATAATTTAATATTTATATCTTATTTTTTATTATTTAAAGTTATTTATAACTTCTATAATATTTTTAAATAATAATTTATCAATTAATATAAATAATAATTCAATAAAATATAATTTTTTTATAAAATTTATATTTTTAAATTTTATAATAATTACAATATATTTTTGAATTTTAAATAACCTTTTATATATAAGTGTTAAAGCACTAAAATTTTTGAAATTTTAAGTAATAAAAGTATTTTTATGGAATATAAAAAGAAAAATTTATTTCTATTATTAGATTATGAATCTAAAAGTTTTATTAACTTATTTTTAATAATTTTAAGTCAATAAAACTATTAACCTTCAAATTAAAAATTATAAATTATTTTATAAATTATTTCATAAATTATTTCATAAATTATTTTATAAATTATTTTATAAATTATTTTAAAAATTATTTTATAAATTATTTCATAAATTATTTTATAAATTATTTTATGAATTATTTTATAAATTATTTGATAAATTATTGTATAAATTAATTATAATGACAGAATAGTGTAATGAATTTTAACTTCATAAATAAAATTTAATTCAAAATTTTAATTAGAAAATGATATGCCTGAATAAAGGATTATTATAATATAACAAATTATGTAAATTATATTTAAATTA
>NC_046666.1:104034174-104037078 GCF_010883055.1 Belonocnema kinseyi | reverse complement strand
TCGCGCTATTCTTAATTTCATGCATAAGTCGGTTATTGTATACTAAAAAAATGGAATTTTTAATAAAATACATGAACTTTGCACAAAAGAAATTTATTTTCCTACAAGTATAATTTTCTAGAAAAAAATTAATTTTTAATTATAGTTATATTTTTGACAAAAAAAGATTAATTTTCTTGTAGTTAAAAAAACTTTTTTAACAATAACAAAAAAATTCTACAAATTATTAAATTTTCAGAAAACAAATTTTTTCAACTAAATTGATACATCATCAACCAAGAAAAAACTACATTTTTAACAAAGCAGTTCCACTTTCAACTTGAAAAGTTGAAAATAATTAAAATTATTTGGAATTGCTTTAAATTATTTAAATTAATTGAAAATGTTTGGAATGTTTTAAAATATCCTAAAATATTACAAATCCTTTGAAATTTCTTGAAATTTTGCAATGCTCTTGAAAATTCCTTGCAATTTTAAAAATACCCTAAAATATTTTGAATCCTTTAAAACCTCATACTAAATTATTAAAATCAATGGAAAATTCCTTGGAATCTATTAAAATATCCTAAAATATATATAATCCTTTGAAATCTCATATTGAATTACTGTAATCAATTGAGAATTCCTTGGAACCTTTTAAAATACTCTCAAGTATTTGGAAACCTTCAAAATATTTTGAAACACCTTGACATATTTTCAAAATTTATAAGGCACTTTGGAGTTTTTTTAAGCAACCCTGCTATAATTGTTAAAATTCTTTGAAATTCCTTTAAATTATAAAAATAAATTGAAAATTCATTGACATCCTTTTAAACATCTTCAAATATTTTAAATCCTTTAAAATCTTTTAAAATCTCTCGAAAATTCCTGGAAAATTACAAAAAACCCTAAAATATCTTAAATCATTTACAATCTGATACTATATTATTAAAATCAATTGAGAATTCCTTGGAATCTGCTAAAATATCCTAAAATATAATAAATCATTTAAAATCTCATAATAAATTACCGTAATCAATTGAAGATTCCTTGCAACATTTTGAAATACTCTCAAATATTGCAATACCTTCAAAATATTTGGACGTACCTTGAACTTTTTCTTAAGATTTTTAAAGTACTTCTCTAAAATTCTTTGAAATTCATTAAAATTATAAAAATAAGAAGAAAATTCCTTGACATCTTTTAAAACATCCTCAAATATTGACAATCTGTTGAAATCTTTAAAAAAAATTTAAAGCTCTTGAAAATTCCTTGAAATTTAAAAAAATACCCTGAAATATTTCAAATCCTTTAAAATCTCATATTAAATTACTGTAATCAATTACAAATTCCTTGGAACCTTTTAAAATACTCTCAGGTATTTCAAAACCTTCAAAATCTTTTGAAACACCTTGACGCCCATTAAAGACTTCTACCATACTTTTAAATTGTTTTAAATAACTCTGGTAAAATTGTTAAAATTATTTGAAACTCCTTTAAATTATAAAAATAAATTTAAAATTCCTTGAAATCTTTTAAAACATCCTCAAATATCTAAAGTTTTGAAAATTAAATCAATACAAATTCAAAACTTTCGAAACCTTATTTTCAATTATGAAATATAAGTAATTTTCCACTTGATGGAATTCAAGTCTTCAACATTTGAATTGTAAACTTAGAAGTTTATTTACAAAAAATCATCAATCATAAATAAATTGAAAGCGTACAAAATTTAAAAGTATGTTTAAAAAATATATATAAGTATATAATTTTATAATTAAATACAAAAATCGTTTAAGAAATAGTTAAACTTTAACTCGAATACAAATTATATTAACACTTTAATTTAATACTTTAACTAATCTACAAACATTAAAATTGTTAACATTTTGAAATTTTTCTGTTTTCTAAATTTCAGTATGAAATAATTTCATTTAGAGATTGCCCAATTGAAAAACGTACGTTTAAATTTTGAACGCTTTCAATTAATTCATGATTATTAGTTTTTTATAAATAAACTTTCAAGTTTACAATTGAAAATTTGAAGACATGAATCCCATCAAGTTGAAAATTATTCTTATTGAATAGTTAAAAATTAGATTTCGAAAGCTTTGACGTTTTATTGATCCCATTTTCAAAACTCTAGTCTACAAAAATTTCAATATCTAAGAATGTTTTAAAAGATGTCAAGGAATTTTCAACTTATTTTTATTGTTTTAAGAAATTTTAGAGAATTAAAAAATTTTAGAATGGTTATTTAAAAAAATTCAAAAGTACTTTAAAAATCTTTAATAAATGTTTAAGGCGTGTCAAAATTTTTTTTAGGAATTGCAATATTTGAGAGTATTTAAAAATGTCCTAAAGAATTTTTGATTGCTTGCGTTAATTTAATATGAGATTTGTTTTAAAATATGCATACAATTTAATATATTTATGCATATTAACTGTTATTAATAGGGGTAATAGGCCCAGTTCGCCCCTGGATATTAATGATTTAATAGACAAAGTTAGAAATGAAAATAATAAGATATATATGGTCGTTTTTTATTCTTGCCGATGATTTTTTCAATTTCTAAGAATTTTGCGAGTCACTAAAAAAAATTACTGTTTAAGTTAACCGTCTGTAATTAAGTCTATTAATAAATATTACGAGTTTACAGCAACATGAATTTTATAAATAAAAATTTTCAATTAAGTAATTTCATTTCATGATCAAATGTTTTCCAACTGTTTCAAAACATTATTGATTCAAAAGAAAATTTTATTTGCAAATGGGTTTTCTAATACTATAGGAAGTACATCTGTTCTTAAAATTTTTCTATGGTAGTATACGAGGGTGGATTGATAAGTTTCCGGCCTGACCAAGAGATGGCGCCACTAGGCCTACCTTGAGGTGGCGTTCTATAGTACCATCCTTAGATAGCT
>NC_046666.1:104024767-104034074 GCF_010883055.1 Belonocnema kinseyi | reverse complement strand
TTTAGCGTTGAAAAAAAACTTATTTCATTTATTTAAAATAATTTAACTTTAAAACAATTTAATAAAACTATGTGATTTTGGGCTTATTTTTAAGACAATGTAAATACGCATCTACCTCATTTTTATTTCTGTTAAATTTACAAGTTCCTTTGAAAATTAAAAAAGTTTTTTTGGGAGCAAAAAAAATGTAGACTCAAAATTTAAAACCATGTAGGATTTTTTTTGAATACGTGCATTTTTGACAGAGACATAAAACGTTTTATTTCGACCAATTTCACTGAGGATGGGAAATACTCGGTGACCGAGAGTGTATAGGGAACAGGGGGCTTTTCTTTAATTTTTGTATCTAAAAATCTTAGATCACTCGCAGGGTGATATACAACTTTACGCGAATAATAGAATTCATTTTTCACAGAGGGCATTGACCTCTGAACAATGATCTCCCAACGTAAAGGCGTAATTTAATATACTATTAATTAAATGATTAATAATTACAATTATTCAATTGAATAATAAATAATAATACTTAATTGTGCGGTAAGCTAAAAAAGTTTAAAGACTCCACTCATGCTTAAAAGCGGCTGTTCACAAAAGAGTGATCGGTCACATCTCGGGCCTCTTTTCCATATTCCCCTTTAAAAAAACCGCTTTAGCGTCTGGTCACAGAAGTGTGATTGGTCACTGATGTTTTCAGTTAAAACGCGAAATAAGATGGAATTGAAAAAATTTTCAGATTTTTATAAAAAGACTTGGTTACTCCGCGTTTTGACAAGTTAAAACTAGTTTTGACAAATGATAGTATGCCAATGGAAAATGCCTGCATTGAGCCGCCACTAAAATCTGGCGTAGCACTGAACTAGTTGTCTTGCCAACGTCCAGTCGAATTAGTCTAGGCGCCAAGGGGGTCCCCGCTACCTTTTTAATATAGATGGATATTAATATTTTAATATATTAACACTATATTTTAATATAGTGTTTTTTTATGTATTTTGACCCCCTCAATACGAATATCGAGGGGGGCTGTACGTCCGAGTGGTAAAAAAAAAGTTATAAACCAATAATTGTTTAAACAATCTAAAAAGCATTTTTTGCGTATGAAAAGATTTTATCGTATTTTAAGATATTTTAAGAGGAAAAACACTCTACTGATTTTTTCATAGGACCTTTAGTTTTTCAGACAAAAATGTCAAACTTTCGAAAAAAGCGATTTTCGCCATTTTCCAGCTTCAATTACTCCCGATAGGTTTGATATTGTCTAATTCTGCTTGCAGATATCGAAAGTTCAAATTAAGATCTGCAATCTACAATAACTCGCTATTCCAAAAAATTATGTCGCGCATGTTTTTTTCGGCTCTGAAAAACAGCGACTGGCGGCTCGCGAGCCAGCACTGCTGCGCGTGGCGGAAGGCCGGTGGCCCAGTTATAGGTGCACTTTTTGGCCACGATATATTTCGCATGTAATTGTAAGGTTTGCAGCAGAGATTCGTGTATTTGTCGTCGAATGGGAATACCTTGTTGCAAATTTTGCGCTTGCATGAAACATAATACATGTATAATTATAGTTAAACTCTTTTATACCGCCGATTTTAGGGGTGACCTTGAGTGTGAATTAACTCATTGTAGCCCGGTCCCCTTTTGTTTGTTCACGCTTGACTTCTCGCCTGAGTGACAACCGCAGACCCCGCGGCCCCCGTGCAGTCCCTGTTATACCTACCTACGGCACGGCTTCAATTCTCGGAATGGCTATAGAAGGGAGGGCTATTGAATTGTTTCACTGTAAATACAACGAACCAAGCGAGAATGAAACACAAAACAATATTCCGTACTCCAGTGAGAAACCATACGCGTGTAAAAATGTATCCGGTAATAAGCGTTGAATAGAAAAAAATTAATATTTTCAGATTTTAGCGTAAAAGTGGAGATTATTCTATTATTTTGAATGCGCCATTTTTCCATCTGCCTAACATGTGATTATAAGAATAGGATATCTCAGAAACTAATTTATTCCTATTTCCATAGCGTCTGCCGCATAGGTTCCTATCCCCCAAAAGAGAACGTGTTTTCAATAAATTTAATTCCTTTTCATTGTACCGATACACCTCACAGAGATGTCTTCTATTCCCCCAAAGTGCATGTCTTTATAGTTTCAACTGGAGAACTCTATGGGAATTGGGAATTTCTTTCCCAATGCAAACTATAACCATATATCATACTTAATACTAATTATTTTAATTTTAATACATCTGGTACCGAATTCGAAGATACGTAGTATAGTTTTTACTTGGAGTGCCCTGTGGCCCACATGGTTTCTCTTGATATTAAGTTTGAAAATGAAATATTGGAATGGAATCAACATGAAAATTTTTGTATTTATCGTAGAATTTGGGTTTGAAAAATGCGAAGTTGATAGTGTTTGCACTAAACTTCGAAAATCTCTGAGAAAGTAAAATAATAATCAAAACTTGAATACAGAATATGGAAACTGTATTTTTCGAATTTTGATTGAAAGAAATAGTATCGAAGTTGTCACATTCAGTTTCCATAAATTCAGAATTATTTTTGAAATTTGTACAAAGCTTAAAGGAAATTGTAAATGACAAAAAGAATTAAAAACTGAAAAGGTAAAATGAAAAGAGCGTTTTTTGAATTTTAAATCATAAAACTCGTACTCAAGTTGTAGAATTTGGTTTTGAGAAATGCGAAGCCTACAATAAAATTTCAATTAAACTTGGACTAAACTCTGAAAAGGTAAAACATAAAAATGAACTTAAATGCAGAAAATCAAAATTGTTTTTAATTACAAAAATTGCACTCGATTCATCGAATCCAGTTTTTAGAATTTTGAAATCAGTCGTGAAATTCGTATATAACTTGTAAAAAACGTTACAAATTTAAATTCTATACTGTAGATTTCAAAAATTGCCCACGCCCCTCATTCCATCTTCTGCCCCAATACTCTTACGACCTCTTCGGTAGCCCAAAAAATATGCGTGAAAAATTTACTGCTGATTTGTCAAAAACTAAGGTCGTGCCCCCGCCCCCTGCCTTGAACCCTCCTCCCCTCTCGCTCTTACGACCTATCTGGAAGCCCAGAGAATGTGTATGCAAAAATTGGTGCCAATTGTCAAAAACTGGATTTTCGTAAACATCTTACGTCTTCGGTCACTTGATAAAATAAGTCAAAGTCCGATAACTTTCCAACTTCGGGGCTGTAGAGGCGGAAAAATCCAGGAATTGCGGACTGAAGGGATGCCCTCTGTAGTAGCATGTTATTAGATGCGCACATGCTTAAATCAGAGATGAGGTGGGAGATAGGCGATCCCATGTATTTAATTTCGAACGATTTTCGCCAGCGCCACCTATTATCCGAGAATTTTGCGAACTAAAATAAAGCGCCCCCAATTACTCAGGCCAGTTTACGAACTGAAATAGACATGGACATAGGAAAATAGGGACTAGGCATGCCATTGCGATGGTGATGCAATGAGGGGGGAGGGGAGGTCCGCCACCTTTTGATGTCCCGCGACAAACATGGCAGCGCCCACATGTTTATATTTTCATGCAGTTTATCGGAAAAAATGCTCGTGCGCATAAGCAAATGGCACATCGTAAGATGGCGGTTCTTCCCACTCATGGAATTCTCACCCCGCCCGTGGCTTCAACCCCGATCGCTCAAGTTAGGATGGCATGCCTAGTTCCGTGTTTCCTATGTCCATGGAAATAGATGATAGACGGTTCTACTTAAGCAGTCAAACAGGGCGGCATTTTTCCTGTTTGACAATGTCGGTAGAGAAGATCAGAATGGGTAATTTCCATCGATATATACAAATGGACCGGTAACGCTTTGGGGAGAACTGAAATGGGCTTTAGAGAGAGAAAAAACATATGAGACATAGACCTGCCTTTATCTATTTCAGGACTATGTCAAGAGAATTGGTGGTCTCAGGTATTGCCTAAATATTCTGTACGGTTAATTAAAAAAAAGATAAACAATACATTAGAACTTTGTTGTTATAATAAATTGAATTTTAAAGAACATTCATGTAAAATAACCTGTTTCAGATAGATTATTTTAAAAACTTGGTAACCTTGAATTCTTCTTGAAATTTGATTAAAAATGCTACAATAAGGATCATTTTGTGAGTTCAAAAATAATGTGATAACTGTGAAAAATTTGAAGAATATTTCTATAACATAAAAAATAACCATTCGTATTGCATAGGTACAAAACTTCATATTTTGAGGTTTTGTTTTTGTTGTATCATTTTTTATTTTACTATATTCAATAACTTTACTTACGTATGAAAACACATCCCCATATAAACGTCTTGACAACGCCCACAAACTACACAAGCTGCCACCATTTTTTATGTTTATTTAAAATAAATTTTAGAAGAGAGATAGGTCTACGTCTCATATGTTTTTTTTCTCTCTAGAGCCCATTGCCGTTCTCCCCACAGCATTACCGGTCCATTTCTATATGTCGATGGTAATTTCGCGTATATGGTCTATATTCTAGTTCGCAAACTGGCTAGGTGAATTTGGGATACTTTGATTAAAAAGTTTACATAAAAGAATCTGAATGATCTTAAGGGAATTATGCACAATTAAACATTTTGAAAAAATTACTGTTTTTTTGGTATTCAAAGATTAATTTAAGAGCCTATTAATCAAAATTTTAATCATTCTTTCAGTACATAACGATAAAAAAATAAAATATGGTGGAAAATAACAAACATTTTTATTGAAAATTAATACTTTTTTGGTGTTTAAAGATTACTATATATATTTTTAAATCATTGTTTTTTTGGTAAAAAATTTATCTTCTCGGTTAAAAAATAATCTTTTTCATTAAAAATGTAATTCTTTTTGGAAATTTGTTGATTTTGAATAAAAAATTTAACTATGTTAGTTATTGGTGAAATCGATCTATTTCAGTAACAAATTCATCTATCTGGTTAACAATTTTTAAATTTTTGTTTTCAAGTTTGTTGTTTTTTGTCAAACAATTAATTTTCTAGGTTAAAAATTCTTCTTTTTATTGAAAATTAAACTTTTTTAAATCCGTTGTTTTTAGGTTGAAAATTGAGCTATTTAATTTGTCTCTTTAATGCTTAAAAATTAATCTTAGTATAAAATTCATTTTTCGTATTACAAATGTAAGTTGTTTTAAAAAAATATTTTGTAAATTTTCGGAAATATTTTTTTTAATCATTCAGAATCTTCTAACATTTCTAAATGTCTGAAACGGAAGCGAATTTTTCTTAAAATTTAAAAAAATATTTAAAAAATTAAGAAACTTGTCTTAAATATTCCGATTTTTTTCGTGGAATTTATAGAAATGTTTTTAACAAAATTTATCAAAAAATTAATATAAAAAAATCCTATCAAATTTTCGTATTAATCTTAAGAATATTGTTTCATTCTCTTGAAACCTTTCAAAGTTTAAAAAAAGTTTCCAAGCATGTAATTCAAAATCTATTTTTTTAAATAATTTGTTTAAAGTTTTTTTTGTGTAGTGAAATTGGAAAAATGTATTAATGTACAATTCAGTCGAAAGACTAATTATAAATGTTGTGTTACGAAAGGTATGAATGTTGATTTAGAAAACATATGGGACATAATGTAAGTTAATTATTTCTTTTATACAAAACCTGGAAGACTTGGCAGGGTCATTACATTTTTTAAATGTTGTGAAAAGAGTGCAAAAATCATGTGATCTTGCAAATAATGACAGGGTTTTTTTAACTGGAAGATACTTTTTTTTATAGAATATTTAACTATTTCTTGAAAATTTGTCGTTTTATAAATATTTTATAAATATTAGGAAATCTTTTAAACTTCTAAAATATTTTTATCACTTCAACATCCAAATTTTTCTTACAATTTTTACGTCCTAAAAAATTAAAAAATTGCTGAAGATATTATGGATTCTTTCTCAGCATTTTTAGAAATCTTTTAAAATGTTCTCTAACAATTTATTTTTAAAAACAAGAAATCCTTTGAAATTTTTTGTATGAATATGATTTTAGTGGATGTTTTCAGTTTGTTATTTACTGAGATGGCGACAAATGTTGAGCGAAATATATATTTTTTAATATTTCAAAAGAAAAAGCTTTTTAAGATTTTTGAAAGATTTGAATATTATAAAAAAGTTTTCTTAAGTTTCCTAAAAAAATGCAACATTTTTCTTATTTTTAAAGTTCATTTGAAGATAATACTTGAAGAGAAAATGGTCAAAATAATCAAATATTAATTTTGAGAGAATATTCGACAACTTTTTCAAAATATTTCAAGAAATTGCTAAAAAAAGATTCTGGAAAATTTTAATATTAAGATTTTTAAAAGATAAAAGAAAATTTAGGTTTCTGAAGATTTTGAAATAAAGTTTTGGATTCTATTTCAGAATTTGGAAAGGATTTAAGAAATAAAAAATTTTTGGCCTAACATTTCGGGGAAAATTGACATCTATTTTTTATTTAAAAAACAACATTTTTTAAAGAAAATTTAAAAATATGTTGAAACTTTTTGAAACATTTAACAACTGCGTTAGCTCAAGCATCCGGTAAACAAAAATATTAACACTCAGAAATTTCCGAAAAAGTAAATATGATTTATCGCGTATATGCTTGGACTGGTGTCATTTTTAGATGACGGTTGCTGACAGTGGAACCATGCAGTGGTTGTTTAATCTTTTTCTTTAAATTTTCATATACAATATTGCCTAAACTCATATAAATTAATATAATATTTAATTTGATGTAAAATGATGTAAAAATGGATTTTTTTTAATTCGTTGTTTTTTGGTTTAAAATTAATCTTCATAGTTGAGAGTTCTTTTTTTATAGAATATTTATTCTTCAACGCCTAAATTTGTCTTAAAATTTTTACGTCTTAAAAAATAAAAAAAACGCCGAAGATATTTTGGATTTTTCCCAGCATTTTTAGAAATCTTTTTAAATTTTCTCTAACAATTTATTTGTAAAAAAAATCCTTTTAAATTTTCATATGAATCTGAAGAATATTATTTCATTACCTTTAAAAATTGTCAAAATATTTCAAATTTATTCGAAAACCTGACTGATTACATTCTGCATGAATATGATTTTAGTGGATGTTTTCCGTTTCTTATTTGCTGAGATGCCGACAAATGTTGAGCGAAATATAGATTTTTTAATATTTCGAAAGAAAAAACTTGTTAAGAATTTTGAAAGATTTGAAAAGGATAAAAAAGTTTTCTTAAGTTTCCCTAGAAAATTTACAATTTTTTTATTTTTAAAGTTAATTCAGAGAGAATGTTTAAAAATATTTCAAGATTTTTAAAGAAAATTATCAAATTTAACAACAAATAATTTTGACCGAATATTCTACAACTTTTTAAAACATTTTCAAAAATTGTAAAAAGAAAATCTGGAAAATTTTAAGGTAATTTTTATAATTTTGCACAATTAAAAAAATAGGAAAAATTAGAATTTATTAAAAGCATAATTTTGATGCTTTAACAAATAATTTCAATATTGAGAAGACTTTTAACAGATAAAAGAAAATTTACATTTTTGAATATTTTGAAATAAAATTTTGCATTTTTTTTCAAGTTTTCAAAAATTAAACATTTTTGGGTTAAGATTCCGGGGAAGATTTTTATTTTTTTTTAATTAAAAAATAATTATTTTTAAAGAAAATCTAAAAATATTTGGAAAATATGTAAAACATATAAAAAATGTGTCGACTCAAGAATCCGGTGAAACAAAAGTATCAACACTTAAAAATTTCCGAGAAAAATAAATACTATATACCACCCAGTTCACCGTCGTAAGACGTGGCCATAGGTGTGATTTATCGCGTATATTCTGGGAGCTAGTGTCATTTTTAGTTGACGGTTGTTGACAGTAGGACCATGCAGTGGTTGTTTGATCTTTTTTTTAATTTTTATATACAATATTTCCTAAATTCATATAATTCGATATAATTTTTTATATATTTCAGACAATTTAAAATTATTAAATTAGAATAGTCCGCCAAAGTGTCATTTTGTTTTGAATTCGCCCAATTTGTTGAAATGATATTGGTAGGGCGAAGGGAAATCTTTGATTCTTGCAGATTCTTAGCACCTTCAGTTCGCAGAACCGGCGGAGAGTTTCCGAGAAATGTATTTCCCCGCCAAACAAATACAATATAAATAGATGAGTAGCTCTTTCAAACTGCTTTCTTGAACACTTATATAATCTAATTAAATAGTATTTAGTTGAACCTTAATTAAATAAATAAATTGATTAAAATAAATTAAATTAGATTCAGACTTTAAAATAGGAAAAAAAACTTTTGAAAAATCCGGGCTATTATTTTCAGCTTCAGTTTAGAGTTAAAAAATGATGTTTCTTTGCAATTACAATCATTTTTAATACAAAATACAAATTTGGAATAACTATTTGCTTGTTACAAAGGTAAAACCACATTCCAAGTTTTGACAAGAAGGAATCACCGCTTATCTGTTTCTTTTTGAAGTTATATAAATATAATTTTCGTAAGATTACAGAAATATTTCAAAAACACTTTTGAAGATTTCACATATGCCGAAAAAAATGCAGAAACTTTGTATGCATTTTTTTATTTTGCAGGACACACAAAATATTAAGAAAAATTAGAGTCAGCTTGAAAGATATTTAGGACTTTCAGAAGATTTGAAGAAATACTTTTTAAAATAATTTTTCGAAAAACTATTCATGTTTTTAAATATTGTTAATCTCTTCAAAAATTCCGAAATTCCTAAATAATTTTTGTAATAGAAAATTACATTTTTACAGTGACCTTTAAAACTTAGAGATTTGTAGAAACTTCCAGAGGAATCTTACGAACAAAATTTCATCCTTCCAAAATTCTTGAATAGCTTCTAACATTTTTTTCGAAACACTCAACATTTTATAAAATTGCTAAAAATTGTTTTAAAAATGTATATAAATAAAACGTCTAAAAATTTAAAAGACTTTAAAACCTTTACAAAACTTCTACACCTTTGAAATTTCTTTTCAAATCATTCAGTTTTCCTAAAAAATCTTTTAATTGTCCTAAAATCTTCCTGATTTTCTTTCGTGTGTTTTACAATAAAAACACAATTATTTAAAAGATTAAGATATTTTAAGTTTTTTGCCCATTATGTATTTTATTTTTCTTACCTCTTTCAAAGTTTGAAAAAGTTTACAAATTGTACGAGGGCGGATTGATAAGTTTCCGGCCTGACCAAGAAAAACAACGTTTTTAAGAATTTTTTTTTTTTATTTCTCAACATAATCTCCTCCAAGGCTGATAC
>NC_046666.1:104023478-104024667 GCF_010883055.1 Belonocnema kinseyi | reverse complement strand
TGAAGACATAACGCATCCTTGTCTAACTCCTCGAATAATATCGAAACAGTCACTCAGTTTCCCATTCACTCTTACACTCGCTTTGCTACTTGTATATATTGTCTTTATAGCTTGTAGGATCCATCCATTGACTCCATACTCTTTCAGAACTTCCCAAAGTTTACTTCTATCTACCTTGCCAAAGATTTTTCTAGGTCAACAAATGCACAGAAAACTTTTTTCTGTTATCTGCCTTAAGCTAAATATTTGATCCGTACATGAGCTTCCTGGCATAAACCCACTTTGGACTTCCCAAATCTTTGTTTCTGTTATTTTCATTACCCTACGAATAAGTATTTTTGCATATATTTTACTTACGGTGCTTAATAAGCTAATCCCTCTGTAATTATTGCACTCGCTTTTATCTCCCTTTCTCTTGTATATTGGTACGATAATCGCTTCTTTCCAATCGTCTGGGACGTCTCCCATCTCGAAACATAAATTTATCAATTCGCAAACTCTATGTGGTATGTACTCGCCACCGTGTTTAAGCATTTCAGCCTTACTACCGTCTACCCTGGCAGCCTTACCGTTTTTCAAGTTCTTAATTATATCCCTAACCTCAGTAACACAGACTTTTTCAATTGAGTTTTCCAACGCATCGTGTTCAACATCGCAGTTGTGGTGTCCTATAGCTTCATCTCCGAATTGTCTCCTAAAATAGTCTCTGAAAGCCTCTAGTATTCCATCTGCATCATAAACCATTTCCCCCCTACTATTTCTCATGTTGACAATTTCTGTACTTTTGTTTCCTTTCATTTTTGTATAAAGTAATTTCCTGCTTCCTTCAAAGTCGTTTTGTATTTTTATCTCTTCTTCTGCTCTAATTGTATCTTTACTTTCTTTAACTAATCGTTTAAGTATCCTGTTTTTGCGTCTATAATCATTTCTACGTCTACTTATTTCCTCATTGCTAAGACCTGCGATGTTCAAAGTTCTCTTGTACGCTTCTCTTTTTGCTTTTTGGGCAGCCTGAATTTCATCATTCCACCACGCATCACCAGACATTCTTCCTACAACTACGGTACCACACACTTCGATCATGCACCTAATAAGGATATCCCGTAACATTGTCCAGGCGCCCTCTAAATCTTTGTTTTTTATACGGTCCTCCCATGTTGCCCTATCTATGCTTTCGATTATCTTATTT
>NC_046666.1:104008660-104023378 GCF_010883055.1 Belonocnema kinseyi | reverse complement strand
GAAGTCTTTCGAAACTTTCAGATCGGCAAAAAAGATATCTTTGTGGTAACTGATTGAGCAGAAATTTAATTGGTAAATCATTTCAGAAATCGTTAACTTTCGTCATTTACCGACGTGCAACTTGCGGCTTCAAAGTAACTCTTAGGTAATCCGCGAAGAGGGCGCAGTTATCAGCGCATGTTTTTCACATTCTCTTAATCCATTATCTCGGCAATCTCCCACCTCATCTCTGCTTAAATGTACACTTGTCTTATGGCAAGTTATCGAGCTTGGACTGCATATTTCAAAAACTATGTCCCCTATTTATCATCTCCCAATATTCTTAGTACCTGTCCGGTAGGGAGATTGACTTTTCGCTCCCGACCTTCACAGGCAGCCACCGGCTGAGGGGAGCGAACGTCCCTTTCCACGGCACGAACTACGTCAGTAAGTTCACCAATGTCCTGCCCTTCTCTCCCTCGCCCTTTTCTTTAGAGATACACTGTCGTGTGTTTTCGAAATGTTGAAATTGTCGAAATGTTTTCCATTTCACTGAAGTTTTGAAAGAGATTCAACTTCAAACCCAGATTAAATTTAACAGTTTTTATTTGTCTAATAACTTTGAGAACTATGAATCGAAACGCAAGCATTCATTTGTTTTAAAACAAACTAAAATTTTGTTGAAATTTTTGTTGAACTAGTATCGCATTATTATGGCGGACTCAAAAAGTAAAAGTAGAATTAATAATTAAAAATTAAAAAGGACAATTTTAACCATTCTTAAAAACTAGTAACTAAAGTAAAAGTAAAGATTTATATGGACAAAATTCTTATTTGAATTACTTTGACATTGTATAGTATTGTATAGTATTCCCTGGCGGACCGAAGGAACCGAATGGAACCTCTACAAAGTACCCGTAAAGACCCCATTGGTTCCACATTCGGTTCCTTTTTAAAAAACTCAAAAAAAAAATCAACTTTTAAACTGTTAAAATTCGTATTCTACGTTAAAATTTTTATTAGAAACTCACGGAGTAATCGCAATACTTTTTTTGCAGCATTATAAATGTAAAAAATATCATTAACTTCTGCTGAAGGTGACTTCAAGCGCATCCATAATAGCTCCAGACAAAATTCTTAAAGTAACCGACGGAACGCTTATTAACTGCTACCAAAAGAAGATGCACTTGAAGGCGCCTTCGGCCCATATAAATGACATGTATTTTTTTTTTAAGTTTTGAACGCTGCGAGAAAAAGTATTGCGATTACTCCATGAGTTTCTAATCTAAATTTTAACGTAGAATCCGAATTTCAACAATTTAAAAGTTGATTTTGCTGTTTTTTGAGTTTTTTAAAAAGGAACCGAATGGGGACCCAATGGGATCTTTACGGGTACGTTGTAGAAACTCCATTCGGTTTCTTCGGTCCGCCAGGTTTGACACGTGGATTAGGCCTACTGGGGATACCACTAAAAAAACGCGCCTTATTATGCTTTACATCCAGGGTGGTGCGGAAAAAAGCATACACTGAGAAACTTTGTACTGGAAAAATGACTAAATTAGGTTACAATCGAGGGACCAAGGCGCTAATTCTTATATTTTAATACAATCATCGTAAGCTATGCTATTATTAGATGAAATTTGCCTGTTGATAATACGAAGTCTTAGTGTTTTTACAGTCAAAACCTAGATAGGATACATTAGTAGATACATAATTAAATTATATAAAAAGAGTAGAAGTAATAAGTACCTAAAATAACATAAAAGACTAAATTTGTAAGAGGAATTGCTTTTGTCTGTAGGAAAATTAATTATACTATGACACTTTCTATTTTTTGTATTATGGAGTAAGACAAATTCGATCCTTATTACAATAAATTAGGATAATTCGAAAAGTTACAATTGAAAAACAAATTTTTCACAGAGAGCAAGAAATTAATTTTCAAAATCGATATTAGGATATTTGATTACGTTAAGATATAGTGCTTAGAATTTGAAAAATGCCATTACTGTGAACAATTCATGAATAATTTAATGGAAATCAATTTGAATGCTAGCATTTACTTTATAAGGGCGATAAATTTCTGGATCTCATTATCTGGTTTAGCCGAATGGAATGTCGTCGTGCTGCCGCATTGGAAACTCGTGTTTGATTCCCACCAGCTTTCCTTTAATCACATTTTTTTCCAGCTTGTAATATAATATTCCTGCATGTATATAACAATGTATAAACTATATATAATCATGTATACTATACAATTGCATTTTTAATAAATTCAATAGTTCGAAAAAGTTCAACATCCCATAATAAATAAGAGTCTGCATTTACGTCGTATGCTCGTGTAAAGGACATGTGTGTTGTAACCATCAACGCGACGCGGCGCATGTTGGGTTTTTTTTCGTTTGCTAATCTCACTGCATCAATTTTTACTAAGTCGCTTACTAATTCAGTGCATCGGTCTCCCTCGACGTTACTATAGTCATTTGCAAATATTGTAATCTTCTGTAGATATTAATGCAAGAAATTTAGAATTTTCTTGTCCCGAAACCCGGGTGGAAATTTAAGTCTGGGGCTGGCCATTATACGGCCTGAGAGCCCGGCTTTAAGTCGGGAGCTGGGCGGGGAGCCCTACTATAAGTGGGGTTGTGTCCGGGGTTTCTGTTCGGAACCCGACCAGCATCGTCTGCTGCGCTGGCCAGCGTCCGGCCATGATGCATGGCCGGGAAGCCCCACCGTAGCCCGGACACGATCAATTGATGCTTTACTAGATTTAAATGATTCGGGTTTCAATTGTATGAAGAGCAACAGTCACTGAATTATGGAATCAATTTAATTCTTTTTTACTGCAGAATTGGACCATATTAATATATGAAATTCCACACGCCCAGCACACAGACAACATTAACTATTTTCACGTGGTCGTTGACACAAAAAAGGTATTTAAAACATAAATATTAAATGATTGCGAGTATTTTGCTTTTAAATATCAATAGTCCTGTTCAGAGTAAATACATACATATATTACATTTTTAAACATTATATTACAAATAACATTTCTAACGCTACAGGGTATCGAATCTACATATTGATACTTACATCTAACGCCTAGCAGTCGGGAGTGCTAACCATTGCGCTAAACCGATAAGTCGAAACTCGTTGAAAAAGCCACCCTCATAAGCTACAATTCAGAAAATTTAAAGTACCAAATTTTGAGTTCTCTTTTTCTAATTATTTATTATTATGCAGCGTTATGTAAATATAAAATACACGATCTTTTAACAGGAACATCAATAAAATACTTTTTAAATGAATAATTTAAAACAATTACAATGTTTCTTCGCTGGATATTTTGTTTTTTCCCGTTGTAGGCTATTTTACAACTTTTTATAATGAAAGAAAATGTAATCTCTTATGAACATTTAAAATTTTCAACGACTTTCCAAATTTCTTCATAATAAAATTTTTTTACCTTTCGCGTAAGGTTTGAATTTTAGGTGTTTTATACTATTTTACAACGTTTGAGATTGATATAAAATCTAAATTTTTTTCTGAACATTTGCAATTGTTCATAAAGTTGGAAGTTAGAATTTTTTTCTTAAAAAAAAACAGTTCGAATTTCAAAAAAGTTTCATCGAATTTTTGTCACAAAATGCATTGCTTCTAAGTCTGAACTCATGAAACCTAAAAATTTGTGGTTTCAAAAAGATATTCACCTAATATATTTCCACGCGTGGAACATCCATGCGGGTGTACGCATACATTTCTTAATGAAATCAGAAAAGGTAATTAAGTTATAAGCAAAGCTTAACAATTTTATTATTGCCAATCAGTGCTCTGACAGCTACCGTCTGAGCATTCGATCATAAGATTCGTCCAATCAGAGCCCAGTCTGCCCCCGACTGGGGTTTTCACATAAATGTTTCCTAGCGAACCTCCGACCAGCGCAAGGCTAGACTCTTAAAAAACCAACAGAGCCCGGTCAGTTCCCGACTAAAAACCTTGTTGTACCAGGGCTAACCCGGAATATTCCCACACGGGAATTAGTATATGGCTATAATAACACAGGGCCACTAGATGAAATTGAGGTGTAGCATCTTTCAGTCTAGTTGACCTTTATGTTTTTGGGGTCGCTGATCACGATACCGGTGTCCATATGACCCCATCACGTCTAGATCGAAGTCAAATGAAGGTCAAACGTCTTGATTCGATTGATGCGATTTTTTTGACCCAGGATTCTGAAAGAGTGGAAAATTTTACGTCCGAATACATCTTAACCTGTTTGTCGAACCGACCCCTGAAGGTCGTTTGGAGGCCATTTAGAGGTCAAATCCTTCTTTTAATCTCTCGGCTGATTTCTTAGCTAGGATCGGGTCTCGAACCAGTGAACCTAATAACAAAGACCCTGATTACAAGAATATGGCCGACAGACTGTTGGAAAACTACAGAAAGATGGAATGTTTAATGAATTTGAACATCCATTGCCTCCATTCCCACATTAATTACTTCCCTGAAAATCTGGGGGACTTCAGTGTGAAGCAGGGTGAGAGTTTTCACCAAGACTTGAAAGACTTTGAGAGGAGATATCAAGGTGTTTGGGATGTGAACATGATGTCAGACTACTGTTGGTCTTTGAAAAGAGACACATCAAATGTACACAAAAGAAAATCCCTCCGCAGATCTTTTAAGAACAAAACAACACATCGTACATAAATGTTCAATTTTCATTGTGTGTACAAATCTGCTATGCGATTCCATTAAAAGAATCCATTGTACACACACGCACGCACACATAGCCATACACGAATCCACACAAGAACTCAAATTGTACCCACATGCGCAAATAGACACACACACATACGCACACACAAACGGGCCCACGAAAGTTAACACAAATCTACTTGCATTTGACCTTGATCTAGACATGATGGGGTCATATGGATACCGGGATCGTGATCAGCGACCCCAAAAACGTGAAATTCCACTGTTTCGAGACCCGTTCGTAGCTAAGACATCAGCCGAGAGATTAAAAGAAGGATTTGAAATCTATATGACCTCCAAACGACCTTCAGAGGTCGATTCGATAAACAGGTCAAGACGTATTCAGACTTAATTTTTTCCGCTCTTTCAGAAACCGGGGTAAAAAAATTGCATCAATCGAATTAAAGTGTTTAACCTTCATTTTACCTTGATCTAGACGTGACGGAGTCATATGGGCACCGGGTTCGTGATCAGCGACCCCAAAAACATGAAGGCCAACTAGGCTGAAAGATGCTTCACCTCAATTTCATCGTGTGGCCCTGTGTAATACATTGCTTGCTGGTTTACTACAGGGCTTTGTAAATACTTCAAACCTTTTTTGAAGTAAATGTAACATTTTTAAATTTTATTCCAATGAATTTTGTTGCTCGGCATGTAGTTACTAGTTACTACTCGAAGTAGTAAGCATTACACAAGTTCCGCTATGCCCCTCCATTGCAAACTAAAAATAGTAAAATCTAGTCTGATTTTTAGCAAATATTGCAGCAAAAGGTTTCTCCGTGTACAATTCTATTTCCAATACAATTTCAGATATCACTGAACTGTGAAGGGCGAGGAAAAGTAGGGTTGGAAATTGCTTGAGAGGGCGTAATAGAAGAGGATAGATCCGTAGTCCGTGCAGTGGAAGGGTACGTTTGCTCCCCTCAGCCGGTGCCTACCTCTGAAACTCGGAAGCGAAAAGCATACTACCCGTCCGGGAGCCCAAACTATATGAGTAAAAAATTTGATGCCGATTGTTTAAAATCGGCAGGTAGAAAGTGCTGTATCAATCGGACGAACGTGCTAAACTCGACAGGCGCCACTTGAACCGAGAGCAATACCGAGGCGTTTAAGTGGAGAGTTTACAGCCCTGTACGAGTCGGCTCTAGGGACCATAAGTCCTGCTAAACTCGACCGGTGCCGACTAAACCGAGAGGGATTAAACCGAAACAAAACATAATTAAACAAAAAACTGTTCATAAGAGAATTACCATGATTCTCGCATTTACAGCAAAAAATGTCTAATGTGGCAAAGTAAAAAAATAATTCCAGCTTTCTTATGTACTAATAACGCGTAGCAACTATTTTCAAAGCGCAAGTTTTCTAAACGTTAAGGACTAATGACGCCTTGATACAAACTCAAACTATTAGCTTTGTAATAACTATATATAAATTCATACACAAAATAAAGCTACTCTGCCCTTTAAGCGATATTATAGTTATAGGGCAGTAATGATTTTTTTTCGAAATTCAAATATCAACACATTCCACCGGGCACTTTAAGATCCCGTTTAATTAACATGGGGAAATTTGGAATTTTCAAAAAACTAAACTCATGTTTCAGGGTTTCATAGAAACGTGCCAAATTTTGTAGAGATTGAAAATGAGTGTCAAGAAAATAAAACATACTAATAACTTTTAATTTCAACCCACCCTCACCTTCCCTGCAGTGCTCTAAATATAACCCAAAAATCAAAACACTACATTTGGGGCAGAATGCGTCAAGTGTTCCCACCTAAAATTAGTTTTTTTTTTAGATGGGGTTGAAACTTGGCTGAATTATAGTCCTAGTGAACCTACGCTATGATCCGATTGGACTTTTAGTATAGTGTTTTGGAAAGCTCTTTTCATGTACTTTAAGACTATCATATAACGATATATATAAAAAAATTTTATATTTTTCTTAAAAAACGAGGGGCATCTCACTCAGGATTCACAAATTATTCCGTCTGGAATCAGGCAGGAATCAGGTGGGAATCTGTAAGAATTCTGAATGAAATGAATCCTAATTACTCCCAATGATTCCAAAACGAATTCAATCGAATGTACTAATGAGTTCTGAGTGGGATACCCCTCGTTAAAAATCAAAATTAAAATTGATTCGTTGAAAAAAAACCAGATTAAAAAAAATATCCACTTCAAAAAATAACTTTTTTATACTCTTTGAAATAATGCAGGATAAAAAGTGGACCCCAAATGTTTTATTGGTTAAATTAAGATTTTTAAGCTTATTCTGAATAAAATAACAGGTATGAGATGGAATATATAACATAATTTATATATTTCTGCACAGATGATCATCTCAAAAAAGTTAAATATAATTTTAGGGCACATTAGATCGAACAGTATACGTGCCCGAGCGCTGCGGAAGTTTAACGTGGTACCCTCGAGCGTAAAAATCTGAATTTGACCCAAAAAAATTTGCCGCCCTATTTCATTCTACATGATTTCAAAGAGTATAAAAAATCCATTATTTAAAATAGAAAAAAAAATCTTAAAAATATGTTGTTTTTTTTTCAAGAAATCAATTTCAATTTTTATTTTCAAAAATAATATAATTTTTTTTAATATATTGTTATAATAGTCTTAAAGCGTATAAGAAGAACTTTCCAAAACACTATATTAAAAGTCCTATCGGATCATCCTAAAATAAGTTACACTTCTGGCCCCTATATATTGACAAACGTTTGATAAATGAAGCTGTGGTTTGGCGAATTACTGTGGGTCCACTAGAACTATATTCCAGCCAAATTACAACCCGACCCAAAAAAATAATCATTTTAGATGGGAACACTTGACGTATTCTGCCCTATTTTTACACATTATTGTTACTTTTTAGCAATTTCTGTCTTCTTTTCCGTACAAATAATTATAATGGACAAGTTGAATATTTATCATGAATTTTGAAACCATTTTCAATTTTTTCGAAAAATTTAAATTATTTAAACAATTATTTATTCTCAAAAAATGTAAAAAATAATCGTATTCTCTGAGTGAAATCACAGAAAAAACGAAAGATAAATTTTACATCGATTCCAGGTGAAAGATTCACCGAAATTAACCTTGCGGGATAAGCTATACATGAATCGAAGATAATTTTCGATTTTTAACCTTGCCTGGATAATCTTTCGCCTTATAATCGCTCTATTTTTATTCCAGATGTAGCGAGGTTGCGACGCCAGTGCTATCTATCGTCTTTCAACTTCATTAAATTGGAGAGAACCGAAATTCGCTCAGTTCTGCGTCACGCAGTAGACGAGTTCCGGATTATTCTCCTAACCTCGGAGAAACTTTTGCTGAAATATTTTTAATTTTTAACCGTTGTAAGTCTTACCTGCAACAAATTAAAAATTTTGTCTTTTCTGTTTAGTTTTAAATCTGGTGTCCCGATTTATAGCTCGAATTCACTCATACATTGCCGTTTTCTCATTGCTGCTAAGGACGCCGTAGCAGACGACAGATTTTATTCCATCGTAGGATAAACATTCGCCAAATAGCATGTAAACTTTAACCGCGGGAAATCTTACATGCAACAAAATTTAACTTCAGTTTTTTCTGTGACGCAATATTTTGTCATTCTTTGGAATAGTAAGATTCTCTAAAAGCATTATGTAATCATTTAAACAATTATTTTATGTTTATTTACAACATGTCTGAATATTGAGCCAGAGGTGTTCACTTTTTTTCAAATTGGTATCCTATGCTACTTTTTGTTGAATAATTACATAACTTTGATACATGGTTTCTAATGCTTAAAAAATTTCTGTTTGTCTCAACAATTCTGATTTGCTCAAGCAGTTATTTTACAATACCTAAAAAATAAAATAGAACACGTAAAATTAATGACGATTTTAAAAGTATTTTTGGAAAAGTAATTACCCCTTGTGAGAAAACCACCATGGCGGGGCCAGCGAAACGTTTCTCTGGCCCCGCCATGGTGTTTTCCGCACAGAAAGTAGTTTTTAGGGGTTGAAGTTGGTTATACAAATTTGAAGAAATTAAAACGAAAATAAAGCACTCATATAAAGTTGATTTTGGATAATGTCGTGACTAGCGGCACGTTGCGCTGGATCCGATATGATGTTTCCTCAACAGAGGGTTGTTTTCTAGGAGTTAAAGTTTGTTGCACAAATTTGAACAAATTAGGACGAAACTAATGCACACATATAAAGTTGATTTTGGATAATGTCAAGGCCAGCGAAACTTTTCGCTGGCCCCGCCATGATGTTTTTCCCACTGAGGGTAGTTTTTAGGGGTTGAAGATGGTTGCACCGGTTTGAACAAATTAAGACGAAACTTATGCACCCATATAAAGTTGATTTTGGATAATGTCGGGGCCAGCGAAACGTTTGGCTGGCCCGGCCATTGTGTTTTCCTCACAGGGGATAGTTTTTAGGGGTTGAAGTTGGTTGTGCAAATTTGAACAAATTAAGACGAAAATAATACACCCATATAAAGTTGATTTTGGATCATGTCGTGACTAGCGGTATGTTGCGCTGGATTTTGTATGACGTTTGCTCAACAGGGGGTAGTTTCTAGGGGTTAAAGTTGCTTGCACAAATTTGAACAAATTAAGATAAAACTAATGCACTCATATAAAGTTGATTTTAAATAATGTCGGGGTCAGCGAAACGTTTCGCTGGCCCCGCCATGCTAGCTTTCTCACAGGGGGTAGTTTTTATGGATTGAAGTTGATTGTACAAATTTAAACAAATTAAAACGAAAATAATGCACCCATATAAAGTTTATTTTGGATATTGTCGGGGCCAGCGAGACGTTTCGCTGGCTACGGCATGGTGTTTTTTTTTACAGGGGGTAATTTTTAGGGGTTGAAGTTGGTTGTACAAATTTGAACAAATCAAAACGAAAATAATGCACCCATATAAAGTTGATTTTAAATAATGTCGGGGCCATATGTCAGCTGAAACAGTCACGGAACAAAAGCACGTCTTGCTCCAATAAACTCTCAAGCGTACGCGATCTGTGAATAAGTTGTGCCATCCAAAATTGTATTATTTTTATAAAACCCCTTCCTTTCAAAGTGGAAATATGGAGTAATGTGTCGACTGTCACAGAAATTTCAAAAAGGAATGTTTTTTAGGCGAAGCAATCCATTCATTGCCGATTGCGTCGTGAATTCACCCGGTGCTCCGCGCGGATAGGTTGCGTTGAGACTTTAGGGGCGAGTTAAGTAAACCGATCGGATCGGTAGCATGTACCGACCTTTCGGTGATGTCCACTGCGATACTATTGTAATCTCGGTTCAGTGAATTTACATGTCGTTCAGTATGTAATACGAGGGAATAGAGTTTTATTTTACTGAAGGATAACCGTTGAATTAACCTTAATTTCATTGTGACATTTACGAAATGCTAAGTGATTTTGACATTTTCACCCTCTTATTAAGAGCAGTTTACACTGTGATGGTTACAAGAAACCCTTTACAATTATTGATAAGTAAATTTTACTTTTCTTTTTTCTGCGTATACCAACAAATGTAGTTTTTCGATTTTTGGGTCATTTTTGGGGCGTTGCGGGAGAGGGGGGGGGGGCTATAAATAAGAGTTATTACTATAGTCTTATTTCGTAGACACTCCTCTTCAATCTCGAAAAGTTTTGCACGTTTTGATGAAACCCTGGAACATGAGTTCAATTTTCGAAATTTCAAAATTTCCCCGCGAAACCTTTTGTTAATCTAACTCTATCGGACGAATCGGGTCAGAACGTTATCCTAACGTTCTGGCGACTCGTCTAATAGTCATGGCGTTTCAGTTCGTTAGAACAACTTGATCATAATGAAAAGGTGTTTAAAGGAAAGGTGCATTTGTATTTGAAAATGCGTGAACTATTACTATATTATTTTATACCACTCTAACCTCAAAAGCTCAACTTTGCCATGATTTTTTCTCCTTTCGTGGTATAAAATACTGTTCGATATTTGTATTAGATGATTTTTAGTGAATGAGACTTTTCTCACTGGATTCGCTCGTGCGAAAAACGTGTCATTCGATAAATAATCACCTCTCACACACGTGTCGAAATGTACTATTATTGTATCATTAAGTATGACAAGTGTACTACTTTCAATACTACATGGAGAATATAAGTTTCATGTTAAATATGACAGATAGTAATACGGACTTCGATCTTGTTAAGAAAAACTGCCGTTTACAATTATTTAAATAATTTTTTAAAATAAATCTACACTTTAACAATTTTTTTTTAATAATAGGCTTCATGAATAAACCTAATTTCTTCTGGGGACTCTATGCTCTCATACGTATTTTTAATTGATAGAAGATATTAATTCTTTGAAGGAATATTAATTCTATTCATCAAATATCGTGAAAATTTTCGCTTCTTTATAAATGCTGTTCATATAATAACAGTTTTTAGTAATATGAAAAATATGACAGCAAGGATAGTAATCACAGTCCGGCGTGCCGGTGCATTATCTTGCATGAAAATAAATGCCCTTTACCTTTCTCTTCTAGACAGCACAATCAGCGTCAAAATTTCGTCGGCGTAGCGCCATTCTATATCATCGCCAATCCACCGTTGTAGACGCTGACCGGGCGCACAAAGTGTTGGGCAAACCGTCCCCCTTGACGGCACCAAAAAAGGGGACGTCGGTCGTTACCATGAAAACAAAATCGGGACTCGTCGCTGAACAAAATAGTACCCTAATGCCTCAAGGTCCAGTTCCGCGTGGTACGTGTTGGGTAACGCTAATGCCGGAGGTAGTGAAAATCAAAATTGTTTCAAGTTTTGGAAGACTTAGAAAAAAAAATTTGTTGAACAAATTTTTTTTTGGTAAATTTCAGCGGTATTTGCGAAAAATAGGGAGAAAGCGCGAAAATTTTATTTCTTTTTATTTTAGTCATGATTAGGACAGGTTCAAGCGCAAAAAACGTGACCCTTTATTTTTCAAAAAATTTGACAGTTTGCAACAAGAAAACGGTTAATTAGATAAATTGGTTTATAAGATATTGTCGATCAAAGACAAAAGGGTTTTTTCGGAACATGTAGCTCCGAAATTTTCATTGCTAAAAGATCTCAAAACTAGAAACTTAAAGCTTTATAATGCTTTGTTTAAGACCTTGATACGACCATTTCTCACTGGCATACAGTATGCTGAAATATCACTAAAAATTCGGAAAATTGTTTTGAGCCTTTAATTTGTTCCATTAGTTACTTACTAAATTTGTAATATTTATTATTTAAACTACTTTCATGGACAAATTGAGACTCAGATGCATTTTTGACAGCGATGTAATTTTGACTCAGAGTTTGAGGAGTTTTCGATAGTAGGCTTGATTTCTTTACGGAATCAACAAAGAATATATCCCTAATCACTTTTTCCTGCGATACTTTGCAGATTTACAATAATGATTTATTATTCAAATCATTTTCATAAGAAAATTCAGATATTTAATATTTTTTGTATTTTGATCCATTTAAACATTAAAAAAAAATTAATTTTTATAACAAAATGTATGCACTATATATTTAATAAAAATTAAAAAAGAATACAAACTTTGTAATGGTAAAAACTTTCATTTTTATGAATTTCAGTATTCTTTTCTTTTTCTTAATTTCTTACAGTAGTATAATAATCCCTTCAATTGAATATTCTACTTCATCAGGATTTTTTGTGCTATATTTTCTCTTGCAATATATTTTTCATATATTTTACTCTGATTAATCATTTAGTCAAACATATAACTAGTATTATTATCACCTATTGTAATATGCTTATAAATGCTTAAAACCACGCTGAAACAGAGGTCTACATACACGGATCATCCTCGTTCCTAAAGCATCATTTGAGTCCTTTAGAATGAGTAAATATACCGCCAGAGGATTCCACATCACTGTGTATCCGCATCAAAAATTGTTCTGTTACTTAGGTGGGTTTAAAATCACTATATCAATTTTAATACATTTTAATTACAATTGCTGCTACATACAAGTTTATTTGAAGTACATGCATTTTCACATTTGGCCAGGTGAGAGGAAAGCTGAAAAAATCACTAAGTGAGTTTAGCGGGCTTTTCGAAATTCGAGTACACAACCCGGTCGTAGATGGTCACCTATCCAAGTGCTAGTGGCGCTTAAATTGCTTGACACCTGGACTCTTGTTGAGTCTAGATTATTTACTATGTATATCTATGAAAACTTGTACGGGCAGACATTTTAGATTTTTTTCCAAACTTGCATACAAATGTTTAAAGTTGTGCAGTAATTTATTCTGCACCTTCATTTCTAAATAAAATAATTGCAAGTAGGTAGTTGGAGGCGCGCAAAGCGCGTGTGTGAGCTTCTAGTTTTGTTGAAAGTTTATTGTGTTTCTTGGAAAATGAAAGTAATTTAATTTTAAATCCTGCGTTCTCTTTAGTGAATTTGTCTTTTTTTTAGAAAATGAATTTTCTGAATAAAAAATACAAGTACTTCGTTTAAAGTTCAAGTTCGTAGTTCAAAAGTTTTTGTAATAGTTAAATATACCCCACTTTGCTTTGAAATTTAACTTTTTTGTTTAAAATTCGCTTTTGTCGAATAGAAATTAATTCTTCAAGTGTAAATGGACCTATTCCACTTTGGGTGAAAAATCGTTTTATTTTAGTTTACAATTTAACTTTTAGTAAAAAAATGAACTTTTTTGTTGATAATTTATCATTTTGGTTGAAAATTGAACTATTTTGGTAGAAAGTTGAAGTGTTTGTTCCGAAGTGAAGGATGTTTTCTTTGAAAAATGGAAGTATTATGCAAAGAATTAATTTTGATTGCTGAAAATAAATGTGTTCGAAGATTATTCATCGTTGTGTTGGAAATCGAACAATTTATTTTTAATCAACATTTTGCGTTAAACATTCAAGAATTTCTAGGAAATGAAACTGGTTTAAAAGTAAACTTTTTTATATAAAATTGGTCTTTTTTGGGTATAATACGAATATTCCTGCTTGAAAATGTAAAAATTCCATTTCGGGTTTAAAATTGATCTTTTTTAGTTGAAAATTAATCTTTGTTCGAAGAAAATTTAAATAGGCAATTTAGGACATTTAAAATTTACTGGCCAATTGTTGCGGCAATTTTTCCTGAAAGTATTGCTATACATTATTGCTTGTATGGTATAGCTGGATTCGTAAAATAATAATCCTGAGATTGCATTAAGAAATTTTTAATTAATATTGAATATATGAAAATATGCTTGGTCAAAGTTACCATACCCTGCAAGACTGACTTCTAGGCTTGCAATGATTCTTTCTCAAGTAAAAAATAACATTCTCATAATTACAAATATCTTTTTGGTAGATTGAGCAATTTCCATGCAAATTTTTTCAATTGACATTCGATTTGCGAAAACAGCAAACTTAGGTTATTGTTTTTCATGCGTCCAATCATGCTAAATTTTTGCCCGTTACCCTAGAGTCATAGACCGCGCTGTTCATGGCTTGGAGATCGAAAACTATTTCACAAATATTTCCTTGTCTTGCTCGTCTTCCTTGATTAGTAGATGAATTCACATGATCGCTACTCGATATATGAGAAGAGCGAGCGCTGAAATATTTTTTCTTACTTTGTGCCTATTTTATTTTGTTCGTCGTCGAAATTTATTTGCTGCAGAAAGTAAAGAATTTAGTGACTAAACTCTTTGCTTTATCATAGCCCCGAAGCTAGGACACATTTATTCCACGATAATAGATATAAATTATTATTACACCATTAAGCCATTTCCTTTCGGGGTAGGCGTGACTCACTCGGCAGGGGAAAGGAGTAGTGTGTGGAAAGGATAGAGATTTTTCAGATTGATCCAAAATTCTCGTGCTATTTCAGTAAATGACACGTTCGTTCCGCAACACTGCTCCGACCCAGGTTGCTGATCAATCTCTCTAGAAATCACCCCAAGCGAAGAACCTCACGAAGTCGTTATGTAAGGTTCCC
>NC_046666.1:103999715-104008560 GCF_010883055.1 Belonocnema kinseyi | reverse complement strand
ATACTCTTTCTGTACCCTGATTTTGGATGCCCACCCAACCGTTCATGTCTCCTAGTAGAATTATTCTTTCCCCATGTTCGCAGATGTTTATTGTGTCATTTAGAGTATCCCAGAAGGCGTCTTTTACTTCTCTAGGATCATTATCAACCAGCGCGTAGCATGCTATAATAAATAGTCTTCTGATTCCTACTTTCATTCTAGCCCACAGCAGTCTGGGAGACACGAAGCCATGGTCTCCGAGATGCTGCTTTGCTCTTTTATTCAAAATGAGACCTACTCCTTGTTTACCATGTGATTCACAGTCTACTCCTGAGCCAACTGTCAATTGAACAAATTAATTATTTAAAAAAAAATTTTTTAACTAAGTTGTGAAATATTGTGACGTTGCAATAATTTTGCAACTCACAACTTTTAAGTAATAAGTTTTTGTTTAACATATAGAGATTTTCTTTCATAAATTTAGAGATTTTTTGTGAACTTAAGAGATGTTAGTTTAAAGGTCAGAAATTGCGGCTGTGGTACGGAAACTCCATGACTAGGGCTACATTTAGGATTTATAACTTCAAGGACATGTTCTCTTAGATTTTTTATTTCTTTATAACGATCCCGACTCGGCGAGACATCATGGAACATCGAGGGACTTCTGTCGACTTGGAGGCTCAAATGGGACGCAACTCGAGACTCCTAAAACGACCAGATTCTATCGACACACCTTTCAAGCCGTTTGAATTCTTCCGCCCTTTAAACTACTATCGTCTGCCAGGCTCAAAGGAGCTATGGATCCTCACCTACAAGAACCATAGTAAGATGCCGGCCAGTCTAAATGTAACTTTGCAGGTTACCGAAAATCTGGAAAGACTTATCTACCTGGAGTAGAACCTTTTTGGAAATTACACGATGAGAAATTTCTTCGTTCATTCCGAACATGACTAGGGCATCTCAACACCAGAAGGTGATCGACTGGGTGTATTGGAGAGTATGGACGAAGAAACAACAGGACTGGATCATTTCTGGCGATAATAGATGGAAGGAAGGATGAAACCCGAAAATAGCAGGGTACCGAGCTCTACTAATTCACAAGGCCCTGGAATGTAAACCCAGCACCCCATCTGCGTAGCGGCCAGAACACCAATAGGAACGCTGAAAAGAAGGAGAAGGAATGCCAAGACCGAGTCTCGGACCGTCGTTGCGTTGCTCGCTCTTCTCTGCCTACCGCAGCCGCGACAAGTTAACTTTTCTCTCACGTTTGAGTAAAATATAGAGGAAAATAGTGAAGACGTTCTTAACCATTCTCCACCTCATAATAAGTCCCAAAGGTACGCCTGGGAATACTACGGGTAGGGCCTATTTCTTTTAATAAGTGAAAGGAACCTACGCTCGACACGTGGTCGCGTTGAATCAATCTATTAAACTCAAGACCTTTTCTTACTAGTGAAAAAAATGGTGTGATACGTGGTCTAGACGGAGGTTCCCTAACTGGGCCTTAACTTATGATATTTAGGTATATCTTGTAAAATGATTATTTACGGTACTATTTATTATATTCATGAAGTCTCCTTTTTTCCAATGGTGAATTTTGTTGTGAATATTATTAAACTTTGCCCCAGTCAAGTGTAGACCTTAAAATATTCTATCTCGAAAATTGAACCACTGCCACGTACCCCCTGTTATGGAAATTTTTCTGAACCCCCTTATTTTCTTTATGTGTTAGCTAATACGCGATGAGAATTGTGCGCTTAAAAGTATGTTTCGGTAGCAATTAGAAATTTTGAAAATTGTGCCCTTAAAAACATGTTTTGGTGATAATTATAAATTTTGAGAATTGTGTGCTTATAAAAATGTTTTGGTAGTAATTAGAGATTTTGAGCATCATGCATCATTTTAATTGTGTAAGCTTTGAGTTATGCGTATTTTGACTATGCATTCTCCTCTGCGCGTAACAGTAACTTTAGCGAGTTTATTAGTTCTTGTTTGGTTATTATTTGGGGTCCATTTAAGAAAATGTTAGTTTGATTCTGATGTTCCCAGTTCAAAATTCTTTTCTTGACATCTGAACTATTTCTGTATACAAATTTTAGTCTGATTAGTAGTAGTTGCTAAGATGAATTTAGAGTGATCAGGGATTTGAGTGTTAAACAAAGTTTCTGCTGGGATCGAATAAAGTTAGGTTACGGATGTATTTAGATTTAGGTTGTACGGGTTCGGCTAAGTTTAGGAAGTCTAAGTCGCTTAGTATATAGTGTTAGATTTTTTTTAATTTAGTGGGTGATGTGGCATAAACTATTACTAACAGAATAAGTTTGACTGTGACTATTCATGAGTCACTACTAATTTAGTGACTTTTTACTATAGACAATTTTGAGGCTATGATTTGGTCGGTAATAGATTTTCGGGACTGAGGCCATTGAATTCGATTATTTTCGTTTAAATTAAAGAATTTTTATATGGAAATTTATAAAACTTTTGGGAATATTTCGTCAGAGATTTTGTTGGAGTTTAAAAAAAGATCGGTTTCCTCAGGGTTCATTTGACTCAATCCTGAATTACATAATTAAGAGAATTTACGGTTTTAAGCGATTTTTCTTTTTTTACAGTTACCAGTCATAGAGTTCTGGGTAAAGAAGCCTAATTTTTCGGAGTTTGTTTAAATTTCGAGTGCTTTTTAGGTTAAGATATAAGATTTCTTATGTATTAGAGATTAGTCGAGACCTTCATTATTCGAGCTTTTGTCAATTTTGATTTATGTTAAAAAGTGTGCAGTGACAGGGGGTGAGAAGTTTTTACGGAGTTTGTGTGGAAGGTGTGAGTGGAGTGTGAGGGTGGAAGACTAGGAAGTGAGTAAGATTGTAAGGGGTACATTGGAAAGATAGAAATTAATCTACATTATAGTTGGGTGGGAGGGGGGGGGGGGGGTTTGGCTAAATAGGGGAAGTGAGGTTAGGTTTTCAGAGGAGCGGGGAAGTTTTGTGTTCGGGAGTTTGGACCTTCATGGCGGACAAGGGTGGTTCGCGTAGTGCTGCGGTATGTTAGGTATGAGAAAAGGGTGTCTGCAGGAGATGCGAGGGGTAAAATAGGGCAAAGAAACTGAAATTTTAGAACGTTAAGCAACAGCAGCCTTAAGAGACATTTGTTGGCTGCAGTGCGTACTTGAGGGTCTGAATAGGTTACAGTCACCGACAGAAGAGCGGGAGGTGGGCAGCAAGAGTACTGGCAGTGAATTAGACGTGAATTAGAGGGGCAGGCAGAGGAGACTCTCGGGGTGCTGATAGGCGAGATCAGAGGGTTGAGTGAGGAAGTAAGGGGGGCTATGGAGCAGATGAAAAGTATGAGGGAGGACCTTAGGGTAAGAGATGAGAGCTGGGACAAGGAAGTAAAAGAGATAAGGGGGAAAGTAGAAGGATCGCAGAGGGAGTTAGCGTCGGTAAGGAAGAAAAAAGAGGATAAAATAAAGGAAATGAAAGAAGATATTAGGGTGTAGAAGGAAAGGGCGGAAAAAAGGCTTAAAAAGGTGGAGGACAGGTCGGGCAATGGAGTTGAAGATGGAGAGAAGGCAGATAGGATAAATAATATAGTAATAAGAGGATTGAAGCTAAAGAGCTGGAAAGAAAGGGAGAGGGTGGATGCGTTGCTACAGAGCACAGGGTGCTCAGAGTCTACAATTTTCATTCAATTCCGTCTTTTTTTCAATTAAAACTAATTAAATCCTGAAGAGGTCTGTCGAGGGCGATTTTTCTAAAAAGGCTTTGTTTCTTTGTTATTCAAATTGCAATATGCCAAAAAACTATAACTTTTCATATTTGAGCTGCCTGTTCTGTAGCATTCATTGATTTTACCTCAAAAAGGTGAAAAACTGATAGATTTACAAACCCAATAACTTAGATGAAGTTTTTGCAATCTGTTCAATTGTTATAAACAAATTTATGAACAAAATCGATTATTGCTGTATATTGAAGCCTGGAAGTTCTTTTCATTACGTTTTCTCCGCGAAATCGAGTGAAATTAATGTTTCGTTCAAATCAAACACTAAATTATAATTTTTTTTATTGTAAGGAACAAATTTAATAAATAAGCAGCTCTGTGTATATAAAATGCATTTTTTCTGCAGCATCACAAGGTTTGCCTTCAAAAATGAAAATTCCATGACCGAAATGAACAATAAAAATATTTAACATTATTATAAACAATGCTGATTATAAATGCATTAAACGGTCACTTTTTGATGGAAAAAAATCAATTTTTTTTGTGCATAATTGTTCATTTTATCCGTAAATTAATATTCATTTGGAGGAAACTGACGTTTGACAATATTTTTCATATTTATTAACAATTCTGCTCAACAAATGCATTTAATATACGCTTTTAAATACGATACGTAACTAATGAAAGTCGCGAAAACACAAAAATGTAATCGATACGTCAGTGAACTTCGCTTGTGTCTCTTGATTTTCAGATGTTTCGTGTTTCACTGTTTCCGGTTCGCACATTTTTCTCGTCATTCAACATTCAATTACAACGCTGTTTTTGGAAGGACATTGAAAAGTTCACGCACGTATCCGTCAATGAATGTTACAGAATAGGCAGCTCAAATATGAAAAATTATTGTTTTTTCACATTTTGCAACTTGAATAACAAACAGAGCCTTTTTAGCAAAATCGCCCTCGACAGACCTCTTCAGAATTTAATTAGCTTTAATTTAAAAAATATGGAATCAGATGATCATTGTAGGCTCTGGATCACTTTGAACCCCAATTTTCTAATTCGCCTCACTGTGCAGTAGTGGAATTGAAGAGCTGTAAAGAAAAATTTGGGGTAATGCGTAACAAAATGGTGTAAAGGACAAGAAGGTTTTCATCAATCATGATTTGACGAGGAAGGAAAGGGATTTGCAGAGAATGCTAAATGACAGGGCTAGGAAAAAGAGGAGTGAAGGGAGAGCGGCGAAGGTAGGGTATCGGAAAATAAAAATAGACCAGAAAATGTAAGCATGGGACGAGGAGAAGGAGGTATTAAAGGAAGTACAGGGGAACTTGTTTCGTGGGAAGTGGGGGTAGCGAGTAAAGCAGGGTGGAGGAGTGTTAAAGGTGCTGTACTGGAACGTAGCAGGGGTAAAGAAGAAAGATGAGGATTTATTGAGGTATATTCAGGAATTTCATTTGATTGGACTGGTAGAGACGTGGGTGGAGAGAAAGTAATGGGATAGAGTAGAGCGAAAGTTGTCAAGGAAGTATAGGTAGAGGCTACAGGAGGCCGTCAAACTAAAGAGGAAAGGAAATGCTAGTGCGGGAAATATAACAGGGGTCAGGGATGGATTACAGGAGAAAATTCATGGAGAGGAAGAGGGCGTACAAATGAGGGATGTAAAGATAGGAGGGGTAATGTATAAGTTTGTGACTGTGTACAATAAGGATAGGATGGAAAGGATTAAAGAAAGTGTGGAAAAATTACTAGAAGAGCAAGATGAGTGTATGGTGGTACTGAGGGGGGGGGGGGGGCTTAAATGCAAGAATTGTGGAGGAAGGGGTCTGTACGCAAGGGTGGGAGGCAATAGGGAAATTCGCAGCGGAAGGGAGGGTGGAATCAGACCTTAGCCATTAAGTTTGTGGATACAGGGGGAGGCTGGAAAAAGGCTGGTTGGGGAAGAAGGGTCATTATGAAAGAGGGCGTCATGGACGAGAGAGGCTAAAGAAAAGTATCAGGAATAGTTAAGCAACGCAAGCTTTGAGGGGGAGTCTTTGGACGAGATATGAGAGGATCTAAAATAAAAAGTAAAAGGTTGTGTGCAAAAGAAGGTATTTAGGAAGAAGAAGAAAGGAATGGTGAAGCCGTATAGGAATAGGGAAGGTAAAATGATGAAAAAAAGGTGAAAAAGAAGTACAGGAAGTGGAAGGAAGGAACTGCGAAAAGGAAGCAATACGCATAAATAAGGAAGGAGTTCAGGGCGATGTGTAAGAACAAAGAGCAGGAAAAGCAAAAAGAGCTGAAAGAGAAGTTGAGCAGTGTTAAGATAGAAGGGGACGTGTGAAAGATAATTAATAGGTTTTGGAAACGTAGGGTGGGGATAAGTAAGATGATAGGGAGCGACGATTAGAGGAAATTTTTTAAGAATTCATTTCTGGGGTCAGATACACGAAAGAGAGATCAGGGGATTAGAAGAACCAGGGAGGTAGATGGAAAGAAGCTGAATGACGAGGAGATAGAGAAGCAGATAAGGAAGTTGAGAAAATCTAAGACAGCAGGACTGGATGGAGTAAAAAAAGAAGCGTGGCTGTTTGGCACACAACAGTATGGAGGGCGAGGAATTCCCAAGAGCTTGAAGGCAGGAGTTGATCGTACCACCGTATAAAAAAGGAGATAGGGAGAGGCAGGAAAATTATAGAGGAATGACGCTAATGAATAGTGCGTACAAAATATACGTGACGGTGTTGGCAGATAGGCTGCGCAAGTATGTTAAGAGGAAAGGAATATTGCCGGAGACGCAGGCGATGCACATCACGTCTTGTAGTACGTGGTCGATAGAGAATTAACAAAAAAGAGTTTCAAAGTGTACGCGTTTTTTGTAGACCTAAAGGGCGCGTTCCTTTCGGTGGACAGGGGGAAGTTGTGGGAGGCAATGGAAGACAGGAGAGTGAAGAGGGGCCTGGTCGAGAGGTTAAGGGAGGTATACGAGGAGATGAAAGATAGGGTGAGAGAAGGGGAGGGAATCTCTAAGGGATTCTGGATGGATAGGGGTTGGAGGCAAGGATGCCCGCTTAGCCCAACGCTTTTTGCAATTTTACTCGCGGATATGAAAAGCAAGCCAGCGGCCGGAGTGGTAGGAGGAGTTAGGGTAGGATGAGTTAGGATATGGTCACTCGCATATGCAGATAACATAGTTCTGCTAGCAAAGAGCGAAGATGCTTTAAAGGTGATTCCTGCTGTTTCGAGGTACCCTGAAAAATTCCCTATTTGGAAAATTGAAAAAAAAACAAACTTTATCATTATAGACCAGATCCAGTTATTTTGACTCTCGTGCTCGACCTGAATAAGTGGAAATTAGTCCCTAGAGAAGAAGAACGCGAAATAATTTTCGAAAAAGCTCATCATGATTTTCAATACGGGCATCTAGGTACTCAGAAAACTGATTTGGGATAGCCACCTGTCGGAATTCCAGTTCGCCTATAATACTGCGTATCACTCTACTCTCAAGACCACCGCCGCCTGTTTAAATCTTAGTCGAGACTCTAAACCTATTAATTCCTTTAAAAACGCAAAGAGATCGACTATACCATAGATCCGCAATCCCCTGAATCATGGGCCGAGAGAATGCAAAAATGGCAAATTATGCGAGACTGGACAATCAAGAATCTCGATGATGCCTTTCAAAAACAATCACGGTATTATAATTTACGCCGTCGTCTAGTCCATCGTAAAGTCCGCCGTCACGACACCATTTCAGTTCTCCATCCCGTTCCCCATCCAGAATCCAATCAAGACTCCCATCCGATGAACCACCGCGTTATCTTTCAGAAAACCAGTCCCGCTAATCGACCATCCCACTTGCGTCAAGACATCCCCACCTCACCCAACCCTAAAGAAGTTTTGGGAGAGCCAAAACCATTGAAAAGCCGTGGTCCTCCTTCCCTCGTAGACATGAAGCTCGGACAACCCGATACTCGTTTCAATTCTTTACTCGCGTACTCTAATCTCTTGCTTACCTGCAGGTAGCTTGCTTTCGCCTCTCATTTCGAACCAAAATCCTAGGTAGCAAAACTTCTTCGCCAGCTCCACCAACACGCTATTTATCTTTCATTCATACTCTACCGTGTTTATTTCTAAAACTCATCATTTTATATTTGTTCACATTCACTGTTAGACCCTTTTCTCTCACATAGTCTTCGAACACTCTTATCATCAGATGCATACCTCTGTCATCATCCGCTACTAGCACTACATCATCTGCATATGTTAGTGAAGACGTTTTGTATGTTCCTAATGTTGTATTCTTTTCCTTTCCTTTGCAACTTCTTTATATCTGCCGGAAGTATACTAAATAGAAGTAGGAGAAACAAGCACCTTTGCCTGAGCCCCCTCCCTGCCCGGAATTCCTCTCTTTTCTTAATTCCTATCTTGACCCTTATCTCAGTATCCACAAATATTCATTTTATCCCCTCTATTAAACCTAACACCCTCCGGTTAATTGAGTCAAATGCTGCCTTAAAATCTATACACAGTGCGACTAGTTTCCATCGTTTCTTTCGCCCCTAATCCTCCATATTTCAGTGTTTCATTTTCCAAGTCATCGTCCTATGCTGCCTTGTTTATTTTCAAACGTAAAATCGCCTCATTCACTTCTTCCCTATTAATCCAGTTTTCGCTGTCCTCGTTTTCCTCTACTGCTTTTCTTCCTTCTCCCTTTACCCTATTTTTCACACCTCCGTAACATCCCTTGAAGTGCTTCGTCGAGTCTCTCATTTTTATTTCTTCATTTGTACCCTTTGCTTTCTCTTCTTTCCCTGTTTATCACTTCACAATCCTTCCTTTTCTTCATCGCTTTCTCTATCTCTTCAATGTACGTTTATTTCTCCTTCTGTCTTTTCTCCATTATCATTATTTCATGCTTTCTCTTTCACCTGTTGAGTTCTCATTTTTCTATTTCCCTTTTCCAACATTTTCGTACACTTTCTTTCATCCTATCTTTACTTTTCCTGCATTCATGGTCCCGCCTAACTCTCCTTAACGCCGCTTCTTCTCCTCTGAGTTTCCCCTCTTCCCTTACATCATCAATAACCCCTTTGAGTTTTTATAGCAGCGTGTCTACTCATCTCTTCCCCTTACCGTGCTTTGGGCATCCGCATCTCATTGTCGC
>NC_046666.1:103978012-103999615 GCF_010883055.1 Belonocnema kinseyi | reverse complement strand
CCCCCCCCCCTCCTATTAGCATCGACTCTACCTCTTTCTCCCCTGTTTTTTCTTTATTGTTCTCCGTTTTCTCTCTTCTCCTCTTCACATGTACATGCATACTATATCCACAATAACTTTCTGAAAACCCCCCTTCAAACTAAATCGCAGTAAAATTTCATCCGTAACTACGTCTTAAAGCCGTGAAATACGTGATTAAAAAGTCTGTGATGGACTTAAAATGATGACCCGGCAAAACTCACGTGTACAGTAAGGACACGGAGCCACCCAAGGACGAATGTCTTCTGCATAACCGTCGCAACTCTATACCTCTCTCTATACTCTATGCCTCTCGAAGTCAAGGAGAACTATGTCAAGCGTCGAGTGCGCAGCAGAAATAATTGTCGAGAATATGAAATTCCAGTATGTGCGGCAATTATTATTCTCGGCCATTGACTCGATTTCCCTAGGAGCGTTTATCGAGCGGTATTAAGCCTAATGCCGTATAAGTGACAGAGATGAAAATAAATCACTCTTAGTGCCGCACTGTGCCTTTGGATGTATGTCATTTCCCCATGAGTTGGACACCTAGATACTATGTATCCTAGATGCTCGAGGTGATATGACACGCTCTGTAGCTATCATCGGGTACGTCTTGGCTCAAAATGTGGCGAAGGTATGCTAAATTGGAAATGACACCATCTTGACATGCCAAATCTCTTGTACTTTGCTAATCCGGGCTTTCAAGAGTAGTATTTGAGATAGATAATACTTGATTCATTTTGTTTACCCTGATATTGAAGTGAAGGCCGAGGGTTTCAGCAGCCTCCCACGCTGCTTTGTACATAAACGCTCCTTTGGTTCATTTGTCTAAGAAAAACTGCATTCCTACCGCCTAAGAGTATTGTTAGATAATCCCTAGAGCTAGGTGTAGTTGCTTTTAATTTTCAACATATATTTTAAGATCATCCACGGAAAATGCATTAGTGACCTAATGCTTTCGATTTGACATGTTTGCCGCAAAAGTACTTACCGAAATGACAAAGTGCAAAAGATAGTGCAAACAATGTGAGGCAAGAAAGGAGTAGGGTCATCGTGTCTCACTGAAGGACACCTTTCTAAAATGTGACGTTGTTACTTGTCACACGATGTTTTCCAGATGAGATGGTAAATCTGGTTTTTCAGACCGGCATCAATCTCTCTATGCACCTCACAAGCTGAGACTTACCAAAAAGTATGCAACCCAGCATATACGCTCATAAGAATAGCATTGGCGTGTAACACGGGTTGCATACTTTGTGGTAAGCTTCAGGAGGTCTACCCTGGATATGATTCGGTTTCGATTCCTTTGGTATCATACCGTAGGGGAGGCATAGCAATAACAATACTAAGCATAGTTGTACAATGCCCACTACCCTAGAGTTGGTTGAGTCAAACAATACGGAGTTAATATGATCGACCGCAAAAATTTCAATACTTTTGAATGCTCAAATCAATTCAGAGACGACCTGCTAGAGTGTTATGATACCACTATAATCCCTGAACGAAAAGGCCACATAGCATGACTGCATGCTCTGTAGTGCAAAAACCCAGAGCTCTCGTATTTATTGCGTAAACGACTGTGAAACCGTGCCGAGGTACTCCGGAAAAGGGATTATATAAGCGGAGCGTCTACTCAACCCCAGCCAGAACAACGTGGCAACAAAAAAAGGAGGCGACACTGAGACCAACTGCAAGCAGACACCTAATACAGGAAAAGCGATGCTTCAAGATCTCGAGAAACATCAACATTCAGGTTTCTCTCAAGCCCAAGATCTAGCTCAAATAGATGACAAGCTTCGTGGAGATTTTTCCGTAGAATCTAACATCTGGACTATCAAATGTGGTGCGTATAATGCAGCGAGAGCTTTAGCAGATACAAACCATAAAACAAAACCAACAGCTGATCATAAGACGGAAAGACCAATGCACCAAATCACCACAAAGATAGGCTAGACAAGACCTTACGCGTCCCGCATTCAGCGTGTGATTGACTACATAACACCTAGCTGATCACCGCCAAGGTTCGACAGTTCGCGCGCGAACTGCGGATCCGTTATCACACAATGAACAAGTCAAAAGCTGCTGACCATCAGACAGCATATGATTGACAGAATACGGGAACTATCTAAAGCTAGGAAAAGTCTAGAGTGGAGATAGAGGTGAGACAAAGAAAACATAAATAGCTTCAAGGGGCTTTGCAATGCCCTCATAAAACCTGAGGAAAAATGCCCACCCATGACTTCCGAGTAGGTGAAAAAAGTATTAAGAGTTACGAAGAATTATATCGCGCCAGGAACAGATGGTACCATTGATGCCGCGTTGGAAAACTAGATTTACTATCTCATCTGGAAAACATCGTGTGAGAACTAATAGCGACATCTTTCAAAGAGGTGCCTGTCAGGGCGACACCATAAGCCCACTCCTCTTTTACCTCACATTATTGCCACTATCTCTCGCCATTTGTCATTACGATGGGTATATATACTAAAAATAAAGAGCGTCTACACCTAGCTCTAGAGGTTGTCAAGGAATACTCTAAGGATATTATTGGAATGGATTTTGTGTTAGAAATATGAGCCAAAGTTTATTTGGAGCGACGAAACCTCAAGACATCCCCGAAAAACCTGAGCTCTATAAAAAAACTGAGTATCTATAAAGGATTCTCTCGAAAGCAGGTACAAACGTGTCATCCGGCATATTTGGGCTTCCGAAATGTCGGCGATTAACAAAGTATCTGCACAGAACATGCTTGCCGTCTCAGTATTACTCTATTCATTTGGAGTGCTTCCATGGACAAATTTGAGCTCAGATCCATTGATATCGTGACACGAAAGTTTATGCACCTGAACAAAAGTATGCCCCTTAAGTCTTCTGTTCCGCGACTTTACATCTCACGTTGTCGAGGCGGATCTTCAACAGAAATGTGGAGGATCAGTCGATGTCGTGTGAGCTAAAATTTGCTTTCCTTAAATCATCCGGATTAGAGTCAGACCCGGAACGTTTTATTTTGGTATGTCAAGGCGGTTTCATCTCCACTTTAGCATATCTTCGCCACATTTTGAGCAAGGAAATTCCCGATGATAGTTGCAGAGCGTGACATGCACACCCCGATCATCTAGGACACATACTATATAGTTGTCCAACTCATGCGGGAACGATCTACATCCAAAGGCACAATGCGGCACTAAGAGTGCTTTTTTGCCATCTCTGTCATTTTTACGGCATTAGCCTTAATACTGCTCCGATAAACGCTCCTAGGAAAATCAGGTCAATTGTTGAGAATAAGAAGTGCCACATATACTGGAACACTCCATGTCCTCAGGGCGCAAAAGAGTTTTGCAGGATCATCATATTAAGTCGATCACAGACTGTAACCATCAATCTCACGGTCGTGAGATGCGGTCACGGCTGAAATTTTACCGCGATTTCGCTGGGAGCGGGTGCAGTTTTTCAGACAAGCACCCGCTCCAGGCAAAATCCCGCGGTTGTCCTTATGACAACATCAAAATCTCTGGTTATGCAAAATTCACTGCTTACATCATTTCTGATCAATTTTCTGCTGCTAAGATCTCGGAAGAAAGTACTATGCGAAGAATCGCGAAAGAAGGCGATGGATACACATGTTACATTATAAAAGTCCGACAAATGCTCTCAGAAGCCGCGCGAATGACAAGAGTTGCACTTTGCAAATTAGTTCTTTCTTCTCTGAGAAGGAGGCAGCCGTTTGCCAAAAGTTTTTTGGAATTTTGATCCTCGAACAGCCCTGACCTGAACCTGTTGTACTATTGTGTTTGGAGCGTTGTCGAGGGAGTCAGTAACAAGTCTCGGCACCCCAATGTCGATTCCCTTAAAGGGGCCATTAAACAGGTATATTTTGGAGAAAGTAATTGAGGCCGCAGGTGATAACATCGAGTGATATTTCTCAAGACACTGGTATAAATAAACACCTTTAAAGTGCAACCTAATTTTTCCGTAATTTAACTGCCCCCCCCCCCCCCCCCCCCCCCCCCCCCCACGCATATCCATCAATAATATGGACATCGCCGGTATAGTGGTAGCTGGGGGTACAACTTTACTTACAACTGACGATATAATATAAAGAATCTGAAATATTTCAAATAAGAACATTGTCTCTTTATTAGTAAAGTTCCTGACCTTATTACAATAAAATAGTGTGCATTTACTAAGATAAACATCATTATTCAGAAAATAACCAAGTGAATTGTCAATTAATATAATACTAAAAAAGAGTTTGTAGTCAAGCTATACTACATATATAACTTAAAAATATTTCTACTGACAAATAGCTGGGAATTGGAGCTCTAAGGACAAAAATTATATGAAAAAATTGAGATGATCAGCTGTTGCTTGGTAAAGCTCCTAACCACGTAAAAAATTCAAATAATAGATATTAAATTGTCGGTATATTGGTCCGAAAAATATCTTTATTAGTAGACGTTTTGCTCTTCGACGAAGGGCCTCTTCAGTAAAATACAACTATGTACATAGCCTAAACACAGAAAATGAAAGCATCTTAAATCACATTGTTATAAACACCCTTTTTTATGTATTCTTTACCAAATAATAATTCAATGGAGAGAGCCCTTGGTAACTTGTTTGAGTGAACCATTTCCAGTCAAAAAAATAAAAACTGTTTGCTAATGATATAATTGTCAAAATTAGTAAAAGTTAAAAAGTTAAAAAAGATAAAACAGTTAAAAAGGGGTATTAGTTGGCTTCCATATTGGCCTTATAAGAATGTTATGTTGACAATAAAAATTGGTGGGCCATCACCTTATTCTTTCGTAGGTCGCCATGATGAAGTGACATTTCATAAATATAGAGTAGTAATTTCGTTCAAAGCCAAACGGATATATAAATAAGTTGAGTATTAGTTAAATAGTCCTCTGTGTGTATATTGCGCAGTTAACGCCACCGAGTGATAGAAGACCGGACTCTCTCTCATCATCTTATCGTATATGTCAGTTCTTTTGTTGACAGAGAATTGTTTCTTTGATATTTGGAACATTTCTCTAAAAAGTCTTTGTCTTTGGTTAGTCTCGATACCCAAAATCTTAATATTACCAAAATCAAAATGATGTTGCTTCGTATGAGAATGATAAACTAATGCTGAGCTTCTGTCATCACGCTCACAATCGTTCTTATGTTAATTTATCCTAGTATCGTTGTTCCTTTCAGAATGTCCGATATATACTCCTTTACAACTTTTGCAGTTCACACAATAGATTGTGTGTGTTTGAAGGCCCTTCCTCAAGGGATCCTTTCCATTCATGAAATATTTAAGATTATCGTGATCAGAGCGCAGAACGACCTTAAATCCTAATTTTCTAAAAATGTCTTTTAAATTGTTACTGTAAGATGCAATATAAGGTAAAACTGAAAAATTACAGTTTTATTGCCGTGAACTTCAAAGTTTATATTGTTATTGATGGTACTATTGTTCCGATTATCAATATTATCTGACCTTTTATTCATAAATTTTGTAATAAAATGTTAAGGGTACTTATTCTCCATTAAAGTTCTTACAACCAGATTGAAGTTTGTATTCCTAAATTGATGTTTGGAAAGATAGAAGCTCAGCATTAGTTTATCATTCTCATACGAAGCAACATCATTTTGACTTTGATAATATTAAGATGTTAGGTATCGAGACTAACCAAAGACAAAGACTTTTTAGAGAAATGTTCCATATATCAACGAACAAATTCTCTGTCAACAAAAGAACTGACATAGACGGCCTCAGCAATGTATATTTAAATTTGATTAATAATACGAATTATTGTTGAAGGCACGACATATTTGTATGATATTATAGTTCATTTTAATTAATTACTTTGAAAATAACGATTTAATTTTTTACACAACAAATAAAATTTTTAACCGAAACAATTGTTTTTACGAAATCTTATAATATTATACACAATATTTTTAATACGCACACACGATAAGATGATAAGAGAGAGTCCGATCTTCTATCACTCCGTGACGTCAAATGCGCAATATACACACAGCGGACTATTTTACTAACACTCAACTTATTTATATAACCGCTTTGCTTTGAATGAAATTATGACGCCATATTTATTAAATGTGACTTCGTCATGGCGGCCTACGAAAGAATAAGGTGATGTCCCACCAATGTTTATTGTCAACATAACATTCTTATAAGGCCAACATGGAAGCCAACATATATCCCTTTTTAACTTTTACTAATTTTGACAATTATATCATAAGCAAACAGTTTTTATTTCTTCGACTTGACATGGTTCACTCCATAAAGTTACCAAGGACTCTCTCCATTGAATTATTATTCAGTAAAGAATACATAAAAAAAGGAAAAAAGGTTGTTTATAACAATGTGATTAACGATGCTTTCATTTTCTGTGTTTAGGCTATGCACATAGTTGTATTTTACTGAAGAGGCCCTTCGTCGAAGGGCGAAACGTCTACTAATAAAGAGATTTTTTGGCCCAGTATACCGACAATTTAAGACCTATTATTTCAATTTATGATTATTTTTAACCTCTAGAACCACATAACTAAAGCGAATTACACTTAGAAGAAAATATCAGATTTGCAGCAAATAGTGAATAGGGTCACCCAAAAGCCGAAGTCGCCAAAGTATAAGAAAATACATTGTCAGTTAGGTTTAAACAATCAAAACAATTAATCAACTGTTTTTGACTAAAAGGATTTATTTTTATGGAGTACAAGTATGCCCGGGCACGTTAATTACTTTAGGCGAATCATAACATAGTTATACATTATTGCATCTAGAAAAAACCTAACCTCACTTTTTCCATAAATGCTTTTGTCGCTTTTCTAAATGTCTTTAAAAATACTTTTATAAAATTTGTAATGATAAGTTTTATAATTAATTGTATTATTAATTTATTTGACAATACGTGTTAAGTGAAAAACGATTTAACATGAGGTTAGAACTCACATACACCCTGGCAACTCGTATGTATAACACCGCTGAAAATTAGTAGATTACAAGTTTTATGTTATCAAAAAATGCATATTTTATACTTTTCTATGTAAAATAAAAATATTTACTTGTCGTTGAAATGATTTTCGCAACAAAACTACTGTTGACGTTAAATATGTTGTACGGCATATGTCGATGGGTCCTAAGAGACAATACGCAATTTACGGCGACAGTTAGAAACTTCGTACCTCGCACACTCTATACTAAGTACATGGACATTTCTATATTTCTTAATATAGAGCGCGCGAGGTACGTAGTTTCTATCTGTCGCCATGAGTTACATATTTTCTCTTAGGACCCATCGATGTCACGGCGAACATTTTTGTACCATTTTTTTCATTCCTCGCCATTTTTATGAAAAAAGTGAATCACTCGGCTTATTTACAAGCTTTTGGCGGCGTGCTACCTCACATGTAGATGGCGGAATGTGTGCGACAGAAATATGAATTTGAAATGTGTACATTTTTTCTGTTTCAAATATTAATTTAAAAACAGGTTTTTTTTACACTATACTGTTATTATTGATTTTAGAGAATATACTTTAAGATGCAAAAATAAAAAATAAATTAGTGGATGACACTATTTATTCTGTTAAAGTAATTTTTGACAGTAATTTTGTATTTTTATGAATTTTCACAATCCACTGTTGCATCAGAGATCAACTATAGCAGTTTTACAGGATCCTTTAGTTGTTTGTTTATTGGTGCAGGATTTGCAGCTGAGTAAGGCCCATTGGTAAGAAAAAATATGTATCGTTGTATCTACGTAATTCCTAATAAGTACCATTGCAATCGGCTCTCTGTAACTGAAGACCTCTTCTTGCAGATAAATTAAAATAACATAAAAATAATTCGTCACTTTTATTTTTCCCTGATAAAAGCATACTTGTATTAGTTACAAGCAAAAATAATGGAGATTATGTAAAACTACATTGAACTCTTGTCTATTTCAATACGCAACTACTTGAACACTTACCTACTTCAAGTCCCCCGTGCTGGGCTATTTCAAATTGCTCAGTTCCGTCGCCTCCCATCACGGGCCATGTACAGTCATAGACTCGCCCGCGTCAGTGGCCCGTGAAATTAAAAAGAGGCCCAGCGAGCAAGAAGCCCTCGTGGATTTGAATTGAATCTTCTAGCATAACGACATAGGAATACATACGACTTTTTGGACAAAAAATTTCAAAACGTAAATGTCAATCATAAATGCATGAATAGTAATTTTTCCCAAGTGAAGAATGTATTTTTTCAGTCATTCTTGTTTTGTCGATTGACGACCTTTAGCTTCACGAAATAACATATACCAAGTTTGAGGTTAGTTTATCAGATCGATTTAAGCAGAATAGGATACTCTAACCTTAAATTTTGGACGGTTGATGTATTTCGTAAAACTGAAAGTCTTCAACCAATAAAAGGATGAAACAGAATTGCGTAAATGCATTCTACATTTGAAAAATATTACTATTCAGACATTTATAACGTACTTGTACGTTTAGAAATTTTTTTCAAATAGGCATATGTATTCCCATGTCAAGATGTGCAAAATATTTTAGTCGTTTTTTGATTCTATTATATTCATTTTTAGTAGGCAAATTATAGTTATTTAGGGAAATGTTATATTTGTCACGTCATACGTTCACAGAAACACTTAAAATACATTGAAGTGCATGATGAGCAAATGCGCACACCTGTTTACAGCGCGCGCATCTATACATATGAGGCCGGGGCAGCCAATGAACGCCGCTGGACAATAAACACTCGAAGACTCGCGGTAGAGATTGGAGCGCCTCCGGCCTTGCCATGCGCAAATACTTACGTTTCACGACTCTTAGAATAGGCAAGAGTTCACTGTATTTGATACATACATACATGTATACATTGACACACACACACATATATATAGAATTACCTTATTAATTTTCTGAAAGTAACTTTGCAACGTGAAATTTTTATGATTAAAGTTTGACTTTGCGCTTCTTAAAAAATTCTTCTTTACTTCCGGGATCTCGCTTTATCTTGAAATTCTTAGTGCTAACTAATGAATCTTCATCCATTGGTTCAATAACTTTACCCATCTTTGTCATAACTTCAGGCTTTATCAACCTTCTATGTGTCTTTTCTGGTACAAAATTTCTTCCAATTGGTGCACGCATACTGGCCTCGTAGTCATTGATACTGCTGAATGGGAATGGTAGTTCAGTAACTTTATGTTTCTTGATCGCAAGATTACTTTCTTCAATAATTATGAGATTTCCTTTATTTTCACCCCTACGTGGAGCGTCTTCAGGAAATTTTAAAACAAATCGCCGTTTCTTTCTAGAAGAATGCTTAATATTTTTACCTCCCCAAGTACCCCATCCTGGTAGTTTAAGATCTACATCTTCTGGTAATGAATTTTTAACCTTGAAAATAACATTGTATATAGATTACACAGATTAGGCATAGAATGCAATATAAAATGGCATATTAACAGCACTGATAAAATTGATACACTACCACTTCTTCTTTTTCTTTTCTAAAATCTTCGACAACATCTTCATGAGAAAATGCTTCATTCATTAATTCATAGCCATCTGGTTCTTCATCGTCATCATCCAAAGCTTCACATTCTGCCTTGTTTACATCTGGAATTTGCGTTTTCAACTGTTTTGTCTTTACTGATTTAAACGCGTTAGGATCTATTCTTACTTCTTGAGGACTTTCATGTAACTGTATTTTTATTTCTTGATTGCTACTATTTAATGTCTTTTGAATCGCTACACTTTTAAGCGATGCATCTCTTTTGTCGATAACTTCGTTTAACGGTTGGTCTATTATTGATTTTAGTTTCGATTGCTTCCATTGGAGTTTATCGAAGTAGTTATCTTCGACCTCACCCTCATTATTATCAGCTTCATTTCGCGTGCCTCGTACGTTGAGTTTATTTTCACGTCTTATATTCTTTATTTTGCGTTCAACTTTATATTTTATCGTATCATGCATTGAGTCAAACACGTCATCAATATCTATTTTGTTTGATTTATTTTCTGAGCTGTGTTCTGAATTATCCAAGTTAGACACTGTCCAACTCGAAGTTGCATCTAGTTTCCTTTTCTTATTATTAACACCTTTTGCAGATTTAACTAACTTACTAACTTTGTCTTTCATGGGCGATTCTTGACCTTTTGCTTTAGTGTAACAATTTTTTTTTTTTAAATAACTAGTATTCACTGAAAAATATAAATTTTCTGATTTAGATTTAGTCGACATGAGGTAATAATTCAATTCAATTTCATTGATTTAAAAAATGGTGTGTTTTTTTAATTGATCGACAAGAAAGAAATGAGATCAATTTCAACAAGTGTGAAATATCATGACCAAGTGCAGCAGGTCTACTATCATCCGATTTCATGGCAATAGAAGAAACAAATAGTTTTTCGTACGCAGCTCACCATCAAACTTTTTTGTTCCCTTGGTAAGAAAACAGGGGAGACCGGGGCGAGATGAGCATACAGAGTCAAATGAGACACTAAATTTTCTCTCAAAATATGTGCTTTTTGTTGCTGTTATTTTTAGCAATATCAAAAATAATGATATTAAATTTTTCGAAAATAAACAAACAATAAAGTGAAATTGAACGCGATTTCAACACCTGAATCCTGTTATTTTATGGGGCGAGATGAGACGCTCTTATTATGATCGTCATAACCTTTTCACGGAGCTGCCAGAAAAGTTTTTGTTTGCCAGATTTGAGTCGTTTCTGTAGCAAATGTTGAAGATAGATAAAGATTTAAAGGGAAGTTGCGATGGTGAGAACTTACAAAAGAAAAACTGACTTTCATGGTAAGAAGAGAATTCGTCAACTACTCTCAAATCCGGTTTATAAGGAAATCCTAATTTCAGAGCAGCTGTAATTGCTTTTGTTTATAATTTTATTTTTGAAGTTGTTTTTAGAGCATATTCCCGACGAAACTTTCATTTATATTACTTCTGGTAAGTTACATAACGCTTATGAAATGTATTTTAAAAACAGCTGATAAATTATTTTCAACAAATTGAAGATATGTTATAAAACAAAATTTCAAATAAATGTTAATTCAACAACAGGTTTAAATGAAGACATGGTTTGAAAATTATATCTTAATGATTCTAATTTTAATTACTTGAAATTATAATAGAAAAGTTATAATATATGAGGAAAAGTTTGATTAAATTGACCATTCATTGCATTTATACTTTCAGATATTTATAAATCCCTTTCTCTAAGTAATAAGACTTAATTGTAGCTTACAAAAACAATTTCTTGAACATTTTACAGAGCCTGAATGCGTTCTTGGGGTGTCTCATTTAGCCCCTGGAATTGTCTCGTCTGGCCGCAAAGCATAGGGTCGAGATGAAACATGTGCACAATTTATAATTTTCGTAGATATGTTTGTCGCAATCACTTTTGTGTAACACTTGGTATTTCAAGGTTCAAGATTAAGTTTATTATACAAATTCAAAGTAAGACACAAAAGGATTTGCACATATGACTACACTAAGATGGGTTGAACACTAAAAATTTAGTCTGCGCAATTTCACTTAATTCTGGCTTTTCGTAATGTGATGCTCACTTTGATAAGCGGGTCTCCGATTTACGTCCATAACAATAACACAAGTCAAACAAAAAAATGTGGTCTGAACTTTACAAAAAGTTACAAACGTTACAAAAAGTAACGATCTTTGTTTTGTTGTTTGGGTTTAGCTAAAGCCAATCTAGTCGCAATACACCTCCAGAACTTTGAATTTGTTACGAGCGTCGTACTAAGAAGTAGCAAAGATAACTATATCGTCCGCAAAACGAAGCACAATTAGAAATCTGACAGTATTCAGTAAAACACCCTTCATACATTTATTTATAAAAAAATCCACAATATCAGCCACAGAAAGAATAAAAAGGAGAGGACTGAAGCTGTCACCCTATAAATAGGACGTAAGACCCTGCGTTACGTCGACTGTTACCAAGTAGGACTCACCACATTTTACCCTTAAACCGACATTGGCATAAAACGAGACCAAAATTATAATCTTTTTTCTACCTACACTAAGGTCACTTAGTTTGGCCCAAAGCTTAGTGCGACTAATTGAGTCAAAGGCCCTCTTAAAATCGACAAAGATGACATATAAATAATCTCTCTTGTTATTGACAAAGTGAATGCTTATTACCGAATAGAGTTTAAATAAGTGGTTTCTGCGACCCGTCCCTGTTCTAAAACCCGCCTGCTCTTCTGGCAATAGTTTATATGATTCCGCTCATGTTGATAATTTATCAGTGAGTAGTATCGTAAAAATTTTATTGGCTGATTTCATAAGAGCTATTCCTAGATAGTTTAATAAGTCATGTTTATCGCCCGACTCGTGCATCATTAACGTATTGACAACAGACCATTGATTAGCCTCTTTTTCAGAGTTAAGAACAGTATTAAAAGATTGAGTAAATAATGGTCCCATTCTGGGGATTGATGTTTAAAGAAGTCGTTATTTATACCATCCGGATCAGCAGCTTTAATTTTTTACAACCCGAGACAACTTTTTGTTGTTCAAATACGGCGCAGTCAGTATCAAGAACTGGGTCCAGCACTGATATGAAATTACCACCTGATAACAGTCTCGGCGGAAAAAGATCCCGGTATAATTTAAACCAGTTACTCGAGCTTAATAAGCTTGTATATTCAGACTTGGTGACTAACAATTTTGCTGTCTGTCAAAACCTCCTACTATTTTTAAAATTTGCTTATCTCATAAGGGTTGTTTTAAAATGCTCTTTCTTTGCTACTTTGATTGCCATTCGATATGACTCGACACTGGATATAACGGGTCAAGGAAAAATCAGAACGATCACGAGAATACTGCTTGTAAATACGTGCAGCCATCCCTTTAAGACGAGCGCATTGCGAGTTGAACAAGACATCTTTCTGATTATAAAGGCCGAATGTACCGGGAGCGCCCCTCTATACTAGTATACTTGATTCGCTGACTGCATACGGTATTGCAGAAATTAAATTATTATACAAAAAATCAGCGTTAACATCATTACTGTATATAAACGGTGAATTTGAAAAAGCAGTATAAACGTGTTCTCTCCCTCGTCATTCCATTTTGTTCCGAAATACTGTTGTCAGAAAAATCGTTAACCCAGAAATTGATCCAGTTTATCAGAAAATGTGCGACCATTGCAGAGCGTTAGGTCACACGATTCAAGGGATTCCATCAGTTTTTTGCAACATTTATTAACTTTAACATGTAAGAGCAATCTTTTCGGAAATAAATTATAATTGTCAAAAATCTCATCGGAGAAGCTATTTAGTGTTTCTACACTAGCGTTAATATCCTGAAGCAATAAAAAATGTGTGTTTACATTGACTAAGGAGAATAAAACATTTTGGAGTGCATCAATGCAGAAGTCCGAGTTTGCTGTTTGGAGAAAATATATATTATCGATATGCAGTGTGAATGAATTTTCAAAGGTTAATTTCACAAATAACCATGAACTCACCTATGCAAATCACACAATAACTAGTTAAGTCGGCGTTTTGTTTTACATATAAATTCAACAAATTATTATAACTACCGATATTTCAAAACCACTAAAACTCGACATATGATCACTATCCCTCCATTTTGTGAGACATCCGCAGAACCAAAGCCTGAAATTCTTCCGTTTCCCGCAAAAGATCCGTCCAGAGAGTCGGTGCTCTACGAAATCCTGCAGGAATTTCACTGTTAACATACTTATTAAGAGAGCCCGCGTCTTGAGAATCACCCGTTCTTTTTCTTGAAAAAGCGAGTTGAATATATTTAGACATGTTGGTGATAGCAGACAACATACTACCTCTCAGACAACATACTACCCAGCTATGTGTTGGACATAACAGTTGTATTTGTATTTACAAAAGAGGCTTACTTATTATTGTGAATCCCTGTTTATGAGGTCATAAAGAGCTTCGAAGCGACAGGTGCAAGTGACAGGTCAGAATTGGCCCATCACGTCAGGATTTTAAGAGATTTGAGGTTATGTACCCAAAAAATGGCATTTTTGGCTACTTGTGAGGTTATGTACAGAAGGCACAACATTTTTTGGGATTTTTTAAATTTGTATTATATAGTACTGCTCTTTCTCTTTAATTTGAGAGTCTCACAGTTCAATTACCATTTTTCTTAACCAAGTTACGCCCATTTGAAATTATGAGATATGTCCCATTATGTCTTGAGCATTTGCTTGAAGTACTTTGAGACAGACACTTTCTACTGGATGTTTTCTCTTGAAAATTTATACTTAGGGGTGCCCGGGGTTGTTGAAATCCCAAAAAATGTCGTGTCTTCTGTACATAACCTCAAAAGTAGCCAAAAACGCCATTTTTTGGGTACATAACCTCAAATATCTTAAAATCCTGACGTGATGGGCCAATTCTGACCTCGGATTCAGATTCTACGTAAAAAATTACTTTGAAAATGATCCTCCACTTTCCAACAACAAAACCATGTTGGCCTGTGCTATTTAAAGCAAATGCTTAAGACATAATGGGACATGTCTCATAATTTCAAATTGGCGTAACTTAGTAAAGAAAAATGGTAATTGAATTATGCGACTCTCAAATTAAAGAGAAAGGGCAGTACTATATGATACAACTAAAGAAAAAATCCCAAAAAATGTTGTGCCTTCTGCACATAACTTCAAATGTAGCCAAAAACGCCATTTTTTGGGTACATAACCTCAAATATCTTAAAATCCTGACGTGATGGGTCAGTTCTGACCCCCGATTCGGATTCGATGTCAAAAATTACTTCGGAAATGACCCTCCACTTTCCAACAAATGACATGAACCCATTATTTGCAAGCCTGTGTTATTGTTGACAGGAGTGTCCGAGCTCTTGTCGTCATGCACTTCTATATTTAAAACATTGTTACTCACAGGCGCTTACCACTCACACATGTTTTCAGGCCTGCGTTTTTTAGTTTAGTTGCATGTTGGCTCAGGGTTTTCGGGATTTTGACAGATTCCGGGTCCAAATCATGCTGAATAAAAATATTTGTGCCTCTAAGCTTCGAAAGATGTTGAAGGATAGCGTGCTTCATCGACTCCCAGTTAAGTATTACACGCATTTTGGTTCCGAGTAGATTTTGCACTTTTTCGTCTAGCGCAGGTAGTGCTTCCGTTGAATCATCGTACATGCCAAAAAGCATCAGGTTGTTTCTTCTCGTAAGCCTATCTAGCTGTTGGGCCTTCTTTGCGATTTCCATCTTGAGTGCAGCATTCTCCTTTTCTACAGCATCAATTTTGGCTTCACATCACTGCAAACTCGCTAAGGTGCTTTCTAGGATATATTTTTCTATGGAATTCATTTCAGCTTTGAGCTTTTCGTCTAGGCTTGACATCAAGCTCTGCATGTGCTCGTAAGTCGCCATCTTAAGGTGTAGGTGCGAAAAATTTATGAAATCAGCATACGAGCAGCCGTAAAAATCACAACAAAGCTAGAATAACCCTTGGATAAGGTCTATCCTCTCTAAATAACTGCCGCAATTTTACACTCAAAACAGTATTAATATCAGTACCGGCACTTTATCACAGCACTGAGAAACGGTACAAACGGTACTATAGATTGCAAATATTTCACTAAAAATTATAAATATTTTTATCTCGCCCCGATCTTCTCTGTATTTCCCAAAACAATTTCCCACGTATTCGTTTCTTTCATTGCTCTGAAACCAGTTTTTTTACCGCTTTATAGGCATTCAAAATTGCACTTTTCCTATAGATGACGAGGGCATAATTTCTCAAGTGATGTTATCCCAAAAAAAGAAGTCCGAATGGGCTTAAAGTTTGGGTGTTTAAAGCCATATCAGATGACACTTAGTGCGAAAAAATGGTCGTTTCGACAAATATTTGCTCAAATAGAGGGAAAATTTGACTTAACTTCTCGAAAATCCAAATTTAATTCACGCCAGGGAACCTCGTGGCACAACCTCAAGCTAGTTTCTAGCATTAGATAATATCATACGCTATTAGATCTATTGAATTTCTACCTACTGAATGTGTAGAATAATGATGTTTCTCTTTATGTGGGTGATTGAATTGAATGTGCGAATGTTTCTTCATTAATTTTTTCTTCATTTATTAGTTTCTTCTTCATTTATTTTTCATTTCTCTTCTTGCTTCGTCACTGCTGCCACTAGAGAGCCAATATTCTCGTTTCTCATCAGAAAAAATACATTGACACGGTATAATACCCCAGCATATAATTTGGTTATATTCATTCCGGATTTTATCTAAGAAAAGTTTCTTGGACCCGGTTCATGCATCAAAACCGTTCAATTTCATAATATTATTTTGTTGATTCTATTGAATTATTCTGACTTCAATACTAAATTATATCTGCAGTCGCGATATTTCAGTTTTTCTCCTTCTGTTCCTTTTTCTGTTTTTCTGTTCCTTTTACTTCGAATACCACTTCCTATATAAGCTTTTTTATTCAATTTTGAAACCGCATTTTTCGAGGGATATCTTGTAGAAAAAATTGCGAAATTTGGAATGAAAGATGCATTATTCCGTTAAAAAATTAATATCATGGAAAAAATCTTTTTCGTGTTTCTGAAAAGTGACGAGCAAAATTCCCAAATTGACGTGAAGGTTCACAAATTTGCCACTCATGTACATTTGAACTCATCAGCTAGAAAGGAAGACCATCTGCGAATTGCGACAATACTGCAGAGATTCCAATTCAAGTTCAATCAAATACTGATATTGTTGTTGACGAGAATCATAAATGACTTTCAATGATAATGTTGATGATAATGACGATGAGCATGTAGATGATAATAAATGTGATCTATTTTTTTCTATACCTTCATAGGTTAATGACATAAGATGCAGTGTGAGGAAGAGTATCATAAACCGGCCTTTGAACTACTAGCTCACATTATAGAAAAATTTAGTCTCTAAAAATAGACAAAAAAAGTTTCAACTCATATCACTTGCACCAAAATCTTGGTGAGGCAGAAAGTTAATGAAGGTATTTGGTACATCAAGGCGAAAAGAAGGAAATGTGCAAAAATTAGTTTCAGAACATTGAATTCTTATAATCCAGAATCTATAAAACAGGACGAGAATTACCCCTGGAAACTGAAATTCTTGTAAAGATTTTTTATGAACGTAATTAGTCGAATTAAAACATTAGTCGAATGGTACCACAAATAAGACTTTACGTCGGAAAAAAATGATGATGGAACTCGTTCACGTTTGAAAAAAAGACTTCTGTTATGTAATATTAATGAGTTATATTCACAGTTGACATAAGAAAACGAAGGCCTTAAGATAAGTCTTTTAACAATTACAAAACTCAGAGTTCGTCATTGTATTCTGGCAAGAAGCAGTGGTACTCATAATGTGTGCATTTGTGTGCATCATGCGAATGTCAAGTAGATACTGAATAAGATCATTATGCAGCATTTGAGAGGATACTGACATGACTTAAATAATTATCACGATTGTATGGATGCTATTGTGTATCCTAAATCTTTAAGTTCCTGTCACCTAGGGAGTGGGAAAACTGCCCAGGTGCTTCAGAGGTGAACAAAATTGATTCGTATCTACGAAGTAAGATATGAAATTTGGCTACAAACCGATAGTTGTTGTTTGAAAACTTTAGTAACGGATACACATGATTTCCTAAATGATTTTTGTAAACTGCTGATGAAATAAAAAATACATCACTTTGTTTTAAAGAAAAGTCATCGCTTTTTAAAAACCTAAAAGGAAATTTATTGCCAGGTGAGTTTTTAATTTGCTTCTATTTTGCAGAGAATTTCGCCTTCGCCATTCAGAGTTCAACACATCATTCCACTGCAATAACAACCAAGTTAAGATCTTCACTGTGGCGATTTATTATTATAAAGATGGTGGCGATATGGAACACAGAAATATCGCGATAATATCTGGACACTTAGCTCATGACACGGCGGCTGTTCATGAACATCAGAAGATTATAGTAGATTATCTAAAAAATAACTTCGAGCTAACGAAAATTTACTATTCCACTCATCGTGCAGGGCAAGATTTGAAAAATAAAAGTAGTTTTGTATCTACAATCTAATGAGGATTTCGGTATCCCAACAGAATAACACTTCCTAGGTACATCTCATGGCAAAGCTTCATGTGATGACATAGAGGCGAATATAAAGAGACTCGCACCTCGTTCTAGCTTGTAATGTTGTACAAAAAATTACATGCTCAATCCTCAAGTTTTATTCCACTGGAAAAAGGGTGACTGCAAAGAAACAGACATTTTCTTTAACAGCAAACAGTCATGCCTCAGACACCGAGATTCTGAAAGGACGATTTGACCAAGCAGTAAATATTCCGAATAAACAACAATGCCACGCTCTCATTCCTACCCTGGATAGTTAACTTCAAATGAAAAGTTTTTATCTTCTTAGAATTACGACTCTTCCCAAAAGGCGAAAAAGAAACAGCAGAAATGATCCGCGAAAAAAACTTCTGAGACAAACGAAATCACCAAAAAAACAGCCAATGAAACAACGAAACATGGACGGGCGACGAAAAACCACAATTCTAATAATCAAAATATATATAACAAGACAGAAAGGCGCAAGCAAATAAAATCTATCCAACCCATATTAAAATAAAGCACCTAGCCAAAGAGAAACATCACTTTACCACACATTCTATATACATGTTCGGTTTTGATTCCTCTAGGATCAAACCGAGGGGCCTATGATAAAGCCACCGAACGCGTCCTCGGGTTGCGGATACAGGGTCCCTGTACCAAGGGTTTCTGCTGAATATGGTTACAAGAATAAATAGGCAGTCGCGGACAATTGTCTAGGGGTGGTCCCGAAGGAATTAACCCCCAAGCGGAGGTGTGAAGACCGTGCCGAAAGCTGAATGGCACATGGGTGAGGTGTCTAGAACGGTGACTCTGTGATACCGGGCGAACTCTCAAAGTACGCAGTCTTATCCTTGCATGCGGGGCTCTACAAGGATGGACGAACCCATTTCCCTAGCTTCTCGTGGGAACAACAATGACAACACCAAACATTGTGATAGTAAGTGCGGTTCAAAACAACAGAACGCGCAGGGCTCCCGACAATGGGTCAGGTAACAATGCCGACCACTCTATAGCTGGGGGAGCCAATGAAGATGGATTCAATGCGATGGATCGCCGAAATGTCGGGACCTTCAGGTGGACGAAGCGGTTGTATCATGACTTGCTAGAGTGCTACGATGCGAGTGTGGCCCCTGAACGGGGTTACATGACACGGCTGCATGCTGTGTGGTACGAGAAACACCCAGAGCTATCGCACTTTCCGCAGCAACGTCTACGAAACCATGCCGAAGTACTCCGAAAGAGGGGCTATGTAAGCTGAACGCCTACTCTACCACAGCTAGAACAAGCCGGCAAAAGAGAAAGAGAGGCGACTCTAAGACCAACCGCGGGCAGGCATCCAATAGAGGAAGAGCGATGCTTTATGACCCGGAGAAACATCAATACCAATGTTTCTCTCAAGCCTAAAGATCTGGCTGAAATGGATGACGAGCTTTGTGGACATTTTTTCGAAGAACCCGAACTCTGGGTTATCAAGTATTGTGTGTATAATGAAGCGAGAGCTTTGGCCGATTCGTACCGTAAAACAAAACCAACGGTTGATCATAAGACCAAAAGACGAATGCATCAACTTGCCATAACGATAGACTGGGCAAGACAGCACGCGTCCCGCATTCAGTGTGTGATTGACTACATCACATCTGGCAGGAAGTTTACTGCCAACGTTCAAAAGTTTGCGCGTGAACTCCGGACCCGTTATCACACACTTCACAACTCAAAGCTGCTGACCATCAGGCAGCATATTGTTGAGAGAATAAGGATACTATCTGACGATAAGAGAAGTCTAGAGCGGAGAGAGAGGTGGGTCAGAGAAAATCAACAGTTTCTCTCTGACCCATCTCGACTCTTCCAAGACCCTCCAGTTACTGTCGACCACCCGCCCAAACTAGAGGAGGCCGAAGTATTTTTGAGAGAAGTCTACAAAGTGCAGCATAGACTGGATGAAGACTCAGATAATACAAATAGCTTTAAGGAGCTGTGTGATGCCCTCATAACACCTGATGAAGAATGCCCACCCATCACTACCGAGGTGAAATAAAGTATTAAGAGGGATGAAGAATTATTACGCACCGGGACCAGATTGTATCCAAACCATCTGGTGGAAGAAGTTTCCTTCAACCCATCAGCATTTGGCCCGTATTTTCACCTCATATTTAAAGTCGGAAGATCCGATTCCGGAGTGGTTGGTCGAAGGGCGTACAATACTCCTGCCAGGAATATGCAACTTAGCTGACTCGAAGAATTACAGGCCAATCACTTGTCTGAACACACTGAACAAGATATTCACAGCTATCTTAAAAGACAGGATTGTTCGGGCAATTGAAACTGTGTGGCAAGAAATGTTTGAACAACGAGGCTCAAAGAAAGGCGTAGCGGGATGTCGGGAGAACCTGCTCATCGATAGATGTGTCTGCAAAGATGCAGCATTCTACCAGCGTGACCTATCGATGGCCTGGATTGATTATCGGAAAGCTTTCGATTCGACCTCCCATAGACTTATCATCTGTCTTCTGGAAAGCTTAAAGGTTCATCCGCAAATCGTTAGGTGCATAGAGAGATTTATGCCGCTTTGGAAAACCAGATTCACTATCTTATCTGGAAAAAATCGTGTGAAAACTAACAAGGTCACCTTTTAGAGAGGTGTCTTTCAGGACGACACCATGAGCCCACTCCTCTTTTGCCTTACATTATTGCCACTATCTCTAGCACTTCGCCATTCCGACGAGTACTTGTGCGGCAAACCTGCAGATCGAAAGTACCAGGTCACTCATGTATTTTACATGGACGATCTTAAGATCTATGCTAAAAACAAAGAGCAACTACATCTAGCTCTAGGCATTGTCGAACAATATACTAAGGAAATTGGAATGGAATTTGTGTTAGATAAATGCACCAAGGTTTATTTGAAGTGAGGAAAACTTAATCGCATCCCTGAAGATCTTGAGCTCGTTGATAGAAGCGCTATACGACACCTTTGTGCTGGAGAGACTTACACATACCTGGGCGTGCCACAGCCGCATTCAGGATGTAACATTTATAAAGGATACTCTCCGAAGCAGATATAAACGTCTCATCCGGCAGATTTGGTCTTCCGAACTGTCGGCGAGGAACAAAGTATCTACAACGAACATGCTTGCCGTCCTGGTAGTACTCTCTTCATTTGGAGTAGTTCCATGGACGAAGAACGAGCTCAGATCCCTTGATATCGGGACAAGAAAGGTTATGCACATGAACAAAAGCATGCACCTCAAGTCTTCTGTTCCGCGACTGTACATCTCACGCCATCAAGGTGGTCGCGGAATATTGAGTCTTGAATGTCTTCACAACAGGATTATTCTGGGTACAGCATATAGAGTCGCAAATAAAAGAAACCCTCTTCTTAAAATGGTCAGCAATCACGAAGAAGTGGGCAAAGGAGCGTTTCTGTAC
>NC_046666.1:103973529-103977912 GCF_010883055.1 Belonocnema kinseyi | reverse complement strand
TGGCCCTCAAACCTTTAAATGTGTGCGTCGCGTGGCCATCGTAGGTATACCGCACGCACACAGCCTGATATCGGCTCTGACTCAGGCAGGTTTAGAAATTAGAATTGAGGTGGTTGGCATTTTCCCCCAGTTAAACTGTTCGATCGCGAAGCAAGCAATTTTTGACAGATACAATCTGAGAGATAAATCAACCAATTTTGTGTTTTTTAACTGTCCAGTATTTGACCTTAAAATCCGTTTGTACATTTTGTCTATTTGTGCTGCAATTATTATAAATAGCTGGATAAATCTAATGCCAGATTAAGAAAATCTGCAAATGCCACAAGGAATTATAAGTTATGTTTCTATGTTTACCTTTCAACTCTACTCTCATCATCATTGCTTTCAGGGTTTTTTTTAGAATTATCACACCAGGTCATCTTTTTTGTTTAGTAAAATCAACTATTTTGATGAACACTCGTCTATTTCGAACAGCTAGTGCGATCTTTTAGATTAAAAATTCGCGTTTTAATTTTGAAATTTTTCTATTGAATTCCGCGTTTAAAATTAATCCCTTTTGTTTAAAAATTCAACTATTTTGTTGAACATTATTCCATTTTCGACAAAAACTTTCATCTTTTGAATTAAAAACTGAATTTTTAATTCGGAAATTTTTACTATCAAATTCTGGGTTAAGAATTAATCTCTTTTTTTTTAATTCAACAAAGTAGTTGAATTCGTAAATAAAAGAGATTAATTCTTAACCCAGAATTTGATGGTAACAATTTTTCAAAAAAAGGCATTTTAAATAAAATACACGAACATGCATAAAAGAAATTTATTTTCCTACAAGTCTAATTTTCTAGACAAAATATTGATGTTTAATCATAGTTACATTTTCGACAAAAAACATTAATTTTCTTGTAGTTATAAAAAAATTACTTTTTAAATAATAACAAAAAAATCCTACAAAATAGTTAAATTTTCAGAAAACAAATTTTTCTCTACCATATTGATGAATCATCAACAAAAAAATCGGCCTCAAATATTTGAAATCTTTTTAATTCTTTTGAAGTCTCTTGAAAATTTTCAAAGCTCTTGAAATTCCTTGAAATTAAAAAAAAAACCTAAAATATTTCAAATCTATTACAATTTCATATTACATCATTTAAATAATTTGAACATTCCTTGCAATCTATTAAAATATCCTAAAATATATCAAATCCTTCAAAATCTCATATCAAATTACCGTAATCAATTGAAAATTCTTTGGAATCTTTTAATTCGCTCAAATTTTTCAAATCCTTCAAAATCTTTTGAAATCCCTAGAATTTTTAAAGTTTTGAAAATGGGATTAATAAAAATGAAAAGCTTTCGAAACTTAATTTTCAAAAATTTTCAATGATGAAATATAAATAATTTTCAACTCGATGGGATTCAAGTCTTCAAAATTTGAATTGTAAACTTGGAAGGTTATTTACAAACAATTAGTAATCATAAATAAATTGAAAGCTTTCAAAATTCAAAAGTATGTTTTTAAACAATATATATATATATATATATATATTAGTAGTCGTATTTATTATACTCTCTTCCTTTTACGGGTTTGAGAGTTTAAAAAAAAGCCATTACATAGTTTCTCACATTCTGATTAAATTAAAACTAATTTACCCTACTTCTGTACCTTTTCTTTTCCTCTAACATTTTTTGCCAAACGCAAGCTCTCCCTTATATCACATTAACTTTCAGAAATTCCCCACAACTTAATGTCTCTAAACCTCCTTTCCCTTTCTACATTTTCCCTTTATCTTTTCTAGCACTTAGCAGAAACCTTACTCTCCTTCCTCCTAATCCATCCAAATACATTTTCCTACCTTACCCTAATTTCATTTTTTCTCTGACGTACAGACATCCTCACTCACATTTCAAAACACTCTCTTTCTTCACATATTCTTTCACATAACCCGAACACCTTGCTCTGCTTTTCACTTTCACTTTTAGACTTCTTCCCCACTCTCTTCTTCTCCTCTCTCTCTCTCTCTCTCTCTTCGTCCTAGTGATCTTTTTTCTCCTCCAGCCGAACCAACTCCATTCTGCCTTCCCTCTCGTTCCATTTCTAGATGGTCCCTCCTACTTTGGCTTTCATGTATTTGATTCTTACATCAACACCTGCATGCTCCAGCCTTCCCTTCTCTCTCCGTAGCCACTCTTCCACCAGTCCCTCTCTCTCCGTCCAGTCTTCGTCTATCCACAACCCTGTATTCTTTAATTTCGCCCTTGCCTCCAGTATCTCTACTTTACTCTCCATAGATTTTAGTTTGAGTATCAGACCACCGTCTATCTTCCACGACTGCTCCACTTTCTCCACCCTCTGTGTGTGTGCCGCTAAGCTCCCCACTACACTTACTACCTCACAGTCGTCACCACTGACCCCCAGTACCTTCAGATTTCTCCTTCTTGCTGCTCTTTCCTCCTTCTCCACCGTCCACTCTTCCTTCGTCAGAGCTCTTGGAGGATTCCTCCACGTGCTCTCGTACTCCTCTTCCGCCTGACAGCTCATGTCTCTCATTTCTGCTTTCATTACCTCAGTGGATAGCTCTCCTTCTTTCCTCGTCGCCGCTGCATTCTCCTTCCCCAATAGCCGATCAACTTTCCTATTGAGCTCCTGAACGCTTATTTGCAGTTTTGCCACTTCCTTCATTACATTCTCCCTTTCTCTCTTGCTCTTCATGTTCGTTTGCTCCCTCTCTTTCTTCCATTCCACTTTTATCTTTTCCCACCACACCTCCATTTTCTTTTTTCTTTTCTCCGCGTCGCCACTCATCGTTCTGTTCAGCTGTTGCTCACAAACTTCAACTCCCCTTCCACTTTATCTCTCTTCCCGCCTGCTGTGAATCCTCTCTCATTCACTCTGCTTCCCACTGCTGCAGTCAAACTACCGTTTTGTCTCAGCTGACGCTCTCTCTCCTCGACTATTACCAACGCCTTTTCTCCTTGTCCTTCCGGTTCGAACCATAACCTCAAAACTCGCACGTGCCTATTTTTCACTTTCTCCTTACACCTTCTCCACAGTATCCTTCACCTTACCTTCACTTCCACCTCATTACAGTCACTTAATCTGCTTGTTCCTCACTTCACCAGCTCACCCCTACTCACGTTACCGTTTTTATCCGCCACAAAAGCTCTACCGATCTCATACACGTTTGCTCAACTCCATAACCGAACCGGAAGTCCATATATATATAATTTTATAATTATATACAAAAATCGTTTTAGAAATAGTTTAACTTTAACTCGAATAATTTCTCGTTCAACTTTAATTTAACGAATCTACAAACATTTCAATATCTAACGTTTTGACATTTTTCTCTTTTTTAAATTATAATCAGATGTTTGAAAATTTTTCAAAAATTCCAATATCTAACGTCTTGAAATTTTTCTCTTTTCTCAATTACAATCCGAAACTTTAAAACATTTCAAGATATTTCAAAAGATTTTAAATATTTCAGGATGTTTTAAAAGATATCGAGGAATGTTCATTTTATTTATATAATTTAAAGGTATTTCAAAGAATTAAAAGAAAGCTAGAAGGGTTATTCAAATTAATTCAAAAGTAGTTTAAAAATCTTTTTAAAAAAGTTCAAGGTTTGTCAAAATATTTTGAAGGAATTGTAATTTTTTAGAGTATTTAAGAATTTTCCAAGAAACTTCTAATTGGATACGGTAATTTAATATGAGATTTTGAAAGATCTGATATATTTTAGTATATTTTAATAGATTCCACAGAATTTTCCATTGAATTCAAGAATTTAATATAAGATTTTGAAGGATTTGAAATATTTCAGGGTATTTTTATATGGAATTTTTAAAATCTCCTAAAATATTTCAAATCTTTTAAAATCTCAGACTACATTATTGAAATAAATTGAAAATTCCTTGGAATCTATTAAAATATACTAAAATATATCAGATCTTTCAAAATCTCATATTAAATTACTGTATCCAATTAGAAGTTTCTTGGAAAATTCTTAAATACTCTCAAAAATTGCAATTCCTTCAAAATATTTTGACATACCTCGAACTTTTTAAAAAAGATTTTCAAACTACTTTTGAATTTTTTTAAATAACCCTTCCAACTTTCTTTTAATTCTTTGAAATACCTTTAAATTCTAAAAATAAAATGAACATCCCTCGATATCTTTTAAAATATCCTCAAATATTTAAAATCTTTTGAAATATCTTGAAATTTTTTTAAGTTTCGGATTGTAATTTAGAAAAGAGAAAATTTTCACGACGTTAGATATTGAAATGTTTGTAGATTAGTTAAACTATTGAATTTAAGTTTTAGGAGAAATTATTCGAGTTAAAGCTTAACTATTTCTAAAACGATTTTTGTATATAATT
>NC_046666.1:103972246-103973429 GCF_010883055.1 Belonocnema kinseyi | reverse complement strand
AAATAGCCATCATGGGTATACGGGCGAGTTGGGGGCGCCATGTTTCTATCAACTGATATTTCTAATGCATTGTGACTCTATTTCTCTCTGGTAATATATGTAAAATAATGGTCACGTAAAGTGAGAATAATGCTTGATATCGTACTAATAGAGACATTTGCACATTACTACATTCTTTAAAATGATCCGCCTAAAATTCTCAAAAATGTCGTGAACAGAGTTTGCACATGCGCATTGCGCTTGGTGGAAATGACCAGAACAGTTTTTGCGCGCTATAGAATCTAGTCGTGGACACGGCTCATATGCGGCATATAGAGGAATCGCATAGATGGGGTGCTGAGTGGCGGGAGGTGTTTCACGGAATCTAGAGCTCGAGTCATATCCCGATTTGTCGGGTACCTAACAACTCCATTGTTAGCAATAGTAACGCTAGGATTTTTTCCCCCGATGATTTCATTAAAAAGAGCAGCTCAAAAAATATGGAAATCTTGATTTCGATTTTTTTAGATTAAGCCACCTTTCTTCGGAGCAAGTCACATATCGATTCTTATTTTCTGGATATGGGCATAATTTCTCAAGTGATGTTATCCCAAAAAGCTAAGTCGTCCGATCTGGCTCAAAGTTTGGCTGATAGAAGTCCTATCGGACGGTGCACGAAAAAGAATTTCGTTTGGACAAATATCTGTTTAAGTAGAGAGAGCAACATTTTTAGAGTTTTAGTGGAAAGCCGTTTTCTTCAAACGTGTATAGTTCTTTTTTGCATATAGCAAAAATCTTACTTCATATGTTTTCGATATACTTTTACATGTTATTTCAACTGATTATTACAATTTTTGAAAAAAGTCAAAACTAATAGTTTAGTTAAAACGCTGAGAATTTTCTTATAAAATATCCTTATTCCAGGAAGGCCTTTTTTGTTCTTGAGTAGTTAAACTATAAGTAACCGGATGCTCCGCCGGAGCTGAGACCACGCGACTGTTCGCTACTGTCTTCGCGCAAGAAAACCTCGTGGAACAACCTCAAGCTAGTTTCTTGCATGCGATAATATTATACGCTGTTAGAGTAACTGCTTTCTGCATCTACAGGTTTTAGACTGTCATTGTTAAATTACAAGTTACGAGTTATAATACCTGCATTAAAGTAATTGTAAAATTAATTAGAAATATGCTTTGAAAATTAAATC
>NC_046666.1:103943724-103972146 GCF_010883055.1 Belonocnema kinseyi | reverse complement strand
GAAAAACATACATTTGAATTTTGAAAGCTTTCAGTTTATTTATGATTAATAATTGTTTGTAAATAAACTTCTAAGTTTACAATTAAAATTTTGAAGACTTGAATCCCATCGAGTTGAAAATTATTCATATTTCATAATTGAAAATTTTTGAATATGAAGTTTCGAAAGCTTTGCATTTTTATTGATCCCATTTTCAAAACTTTAATCTACTAACATTTTAATATTTAACGTTTTGAAACTTGTCTGTTTTCTAAGTTTCAATCTGAAGCTTTAAAAAATTTCAAGAGATTTCAAAAGATTTTCAATATATGAGGATGTTTTAAAAGATGTCAAGAAAATTTTAACTTATTTTTATAATCTAAAGGAATTTCTAAGAATTAAAAAATATTTAGAAGGGTTATTTTTAAAAATTCCAATGTCTTCCAAATCTTTAAAAAAAGTTCTAGGTATTTCAAATGTTTTTGAAGTATTTGAAAAATTTTAGCGAATTAAAAGATTCCAAAGAATTTTCAATTGATTACGGTAATTTAATATGAGATTTTGAAAGATTTGATATATCTTAGCATATTTTAATAGATTGCAAGGAATGTTCAAATTATTTAAATAATGTAATATGAGATTGTAATAGATTTGCAATATTTAAGGTTTTTTTTTTAATTTCAAGGAATTTCAAGAGCTTTGAAAATTTTCAAGAGACTTCAAAAGAATTTAAAAGATTTCATATATTTGAGGCTGATTTTTTTGTTGATTCATCAATACGGTAGAAAAAATTTGTTTTCTGAAAATTTAACTATTTTGTAGGATTTTTTTTTTATTGTTTAAAAAGTAATTTTTTTATAACTACAAGAAAATTAATCTTTATGTCAAAAATGTAACTATGATTAAACATCAATATTTTGTCTAGAAAATTAGACTTGTAGGAAAATAAATTTCTTTGATGCATGTTCATGTATTTTATTTAAAATGCCTTTTTTAGTATACAATTCAGCTTTTTGGATGAAAATTTCACTTGTTGTTTAAAAATTTAACTATTTTGTTGAACATTATTTCATTTTCGACAGAAATTTTAATCTTTTGAATTAAAAACTCGATTTTAATTTGAAAATTGTTACTATCAAATTCTGGTTTACGAATTGAGTTTTTAATGCAAAAGATGAAAGTTTCTGTCGAAAATGGAATAATGTTCAACAAAATAGTTGAATTTCTAAACAAAAGAGATTAATTTTAAACGCGGAATTTAATAGAAAAATTTTCAAATTAAAACGCGAATTTTTAATCTGAAAGATCGCACTAGCTGTTCGAAATAGACGAGTGTTTATCAAAATAGTAGATTTTACTACCCAAAAAAGATGACTTTTTATGGAAATTTAGATAAAACCTTCCACAAAAGTAAAAAATGAATCTGAAAATTTCCCGGCTTTCCTCTAAACTTTAGGGTACATTTTAGTGTTTAAAAATCTGGGCTATAATTCCCGGTTTTCCCAGTGAGTGGCCACCCTACTTGAACTTGTGCAGTTCTTTAATTTTCTTAATCTGGCATTAGATTTATTCAGCTATTGATAATAATTGTAGCACAAATAGACAAAATGTACAAACGGATTTTAAGGTCAAATACTGGACAGTTAAAAAACACAAAATTGGTTGATTTATCTCTCAGATTGTAGCTGTCAAAAATTGCTTGCTTCGCGATCGAACAGTTAACTTGGCGTAAAATGCCAACCACTTCAATTCTAATTTCTAAACTTGCCTGAGTTAAAGCCGATATCAGGTTGAGTGCGTGCGGTATACCTACGATGGCCACGCGGCGCACACATGTAAAGGGTTGAGGCCCACTTTGATTTACCTCATGTCCTTCATTGTCGGTGGTGCAAATCTTTGCACACCGACCGAGTCCTGGAATCACTCGTGAATTTAAAACCGATATCACGGGTATACGGGCGAGTAGGGGGCGCCATCTTTCTATCACCTGATATTTCTAATGCATTGTGACTCTATTTCTCTCTGATATTACTTCGGATTTATAGGTTATAATTTAAAAACTAAAGTTATTAAGTAAAAAACATTTACGGGACTTTTTGAAAATATAGGAATATAAAAATAATACGTCGGTATAACGAATGGATACACATTCTAAACTTTATTCATAAAATCTTTCGTGTCATCTTTATAATATATCTATTACACGAACACACATACAAATTTAAAACTTATTCGTTGCGCTGCACAGTGGTCAAAAATCGGAAAAAGGTGGTCAAAATTAGAAAATCTCCATAAAATGGGCCAAATTCGATTACTTACGGGTTTTTGAGGTCCCTGATTATGAATCCGGTGTCAAAAATTCGGAAAACAAAATTACGGATCCCATATGGCGGACGAGAGTGCTAAATAAACTTTCGATTCTTTTCCAAATTGGTATTACGCGGTTTTCATGGTCGCTGATTACGAATCCAAAGGCAAAAATTATTTTTTAAATAAATGAACCATGGATCTAATGTGGCGGACCTTTATAAACGCCTAAAAGGTCATTATCTATTTTGCAGTTACTTTAAAGCTTTAAATGAAAAAAATCTATACAATAAGACAGTCAACTCAAAAAATATTTAACATAACCGTGTATATATTATGAACATTTAGTATCTGTACATGGTTTTTAAAAGATTTTTTTATATGACTCTCTTATTGCATGGAATTTTTTTATCTGAAGCTTTAGAGTAACTGGTGAAATGTTCGAAAATTTGACAAAAAATTGATATAGTAGGACACATCCTATACAAATATTAGAAAGAAGCTCAATGTTCATAAGATTTCACACTCGTTTATCATGAACCCAGAGTATGACTTGCATACTCTCCTTCCGACTATCATCCTGCCATTTTTTGATATTTTAGTGAGCAATACTTTGATATTCCTTTTCATGTTGTTTGTCATCTCATAAACGATTCTCAGCTTTTTAGAAACATTTTTTTTTCTATAATGTCTAAGTATTCTTTTGTAAGTTTCGAGGTAATTTAGATTTTACGAAATCGAATATTTGCTTCCTGCTCATTGAAAAAGTCTTATTGTCAGGTACAGGTTTTAAAAAATGCACAGAAAATATTTGTTCATAACAATTTTTTAATTACAAAAACAAGAAATAATCCAACAAAGCAAAGCGGCGGATCACCCTTTTGTAGAAGTAAGTTCAAGTTAAGGTTACGTTAAGTTTGCATGAATATAAAGTCAAAATTATTTTTTTTAATACACATACGGGGCAAAATACGGTTATGGACATATATGAAGCTTGAAATAAAAATTATGAATAAACTCAAAACCGCAGCTATCCGCAGATGGTTTTTTGATACGTAATTAGGAAAACACTAATTATTATTTTAAACTAAATATCTTAATGGAACTCAACGGAACATTTTTTATATTCATCAAATTATATGACTTCTCGTTTTTTCTTCGAGACGATTTCAACCGACTTTACATGCTCTTGTAAATTACAATCAATAAAATCATGATTCACCAATTAAATACTATTGAAGTACTTACTTTTCAGAGACGATTCAATTTTGGAAAACAGAAATTTGTTCACCATTTCACAAGTTATGCGTTTTTGTTGTGCAGTCGTTTTTCACTTGTATCAAACGCGTTGAATATTAATCGTGAAATGCTCACTTTCCGACTCAATCGCTCAGTAGAAAAAGGATTTTATTGTTATTGCATGTCGCAATAAGTTACACATACACTGCTGAGACTTATCTATAAGTAAAAAACACTTAGGGAAATTTTTGTTGTGCGTTTTTGACCACTTTTTTCCGATTTTTGAACACTTTGCGCTGTTATTACATTTAAACTTATAAAATAATGACTTTCCAGTACATACATTAGCCTCATAATTAATTATAATGATAACTTCACTGTCAAAAACATTTGATCGTAATTTAATGTATTTGTGAATAAAGTCATTTGCCTTAAATTCGCTGAGAATTTTAGAATTTTTAACGTAAGTACAGTGGTTCTTGGGGGTTAAGTTTCTTAATTATTTGCTTAATTGAACTTTTCCACTAAAAAACCAAAGCAATTTATATTTATCTTTAGGAGAAAATATTCTCCATCGTAGATATATCTAAAAATCTCAATAAACGAAGCAACAATAATATATATTGTTGTTGACATTAATTTATATCACTACTTTTTTCAAATTTTTGAAACTTTCCAGTCAGTTAGGGAGGGTAACAAATTTCTTAAGGGAATTATCGCTATGCAGGTATAAATGGTCTTGCTCTAAACTATTTTTCTTAATTTAAAACTAAGAAAATTTATTGTTTAAATTTCAAGAATTTCTTCGTTTTCAGATTTTGAGCTATATCTACAATGCGGAGACAGAAGGAGTATTTTATAGAACTTTAGGAAAGTGTTTTTGACTGTCAAAAGAAAGTTTTCATTGCTATTAGTACTTTGGACAAACCTTTTGTAATTTTTAACTTTAGATATAAATAATATACTTAAGTCGCTGGCGCCAAGAATAAGAGAGCTTACCAACTTAAAAATACTTTGACGTTTTGAAGGAAAAGTCAAAATAACTATAATTGACTTTTTTTAAAGCTGGAAACATACTATTTTACTTAATGATACGTGAAAATCGCAATTATAGTTATTTTCACTTTTTCTTCCTAACTTATATGTATTTTTATGCCTTAAAACAATTTTCTTTTACGATAAAAATGTCTGAAAATCTTTTTTTACATCAAAATAAGTGAATTCGTGCAGTAACAACTAATTCGATGGAGAAAAGGTGACCAAACAATGGAATATATCGAAAAAATCACTGTTTTTAGAGTTTAAATTTTTAAAAGTTTCTGCTAACTGAAGATGTCGTTTTAAAAATCTGAAAAAAATCGCGAAGACTCATTTTGATATCTATAACAAGATTTTTGCAATGTATAATCAAAATTCAAAAATTTTATTTTTTCGGCGCACCCTAGTAGACATATATTTTATTTTATTTTAGGTTATGTTATTTCATTATATATTAAAAATAATGCTCACGTAAAGTGAAAATAATGTTTGATATCGTACTAATAGGGACATTTACACATTACAACATTCTTTCAAATGATCCGCCAAGAATTGTCTAAGAGGTCGAGAACAGAGTTTGCACATGCGCATTGCGCTTGGTGCAAATGATCAGAACGGTTTATGCGCGCTATAGACCCTTAGTGTGTCTACGACCTATCTCTGTCCGTAAGACAGTAGTGGTAAGTGGAGAAGAAGATTTCGCGAGTCTTCCCTCTCTTCTAAAAGTCTGGTCTATCCATTTGACTTCAACCGCTCACCCTGCAAAACCTCACTTTTCAGGGTAAGACCCCTTTCTTTGGCGCACGTCACATATAATGAAAATGACTTCAATCGGAAAGTTTAAGAATGCTTATTCACGCGTATTTTAATTATTTCAATCGGCCACTATACAACCACCTCCAACTCAGGCAAATCTCCTTGAATTATTTTTGAGTTCTTACCATTTACTCCTCCTACTCCGTGATTATAAGAAATTGAATCTTTTGCTACTTTTTCTCCACTGTGCCCTTCTGGTATTTTCACAACTGATGCTTTTCCATAGTTTTTACTAACCATGTTTTCCTTTTCGATAACTTCAATGCTATCATGCTGCTTGTAATTTTTCCTCTTTAAATTCTGATTATCCCAGTACTTGCGGTATTGATTTATAAATTCGCCCATCTCGGACTCAGTTTTTGTTTTATTAATCCATGGATTCTCTTTAAAGGCATCCAAGACTGGCGCATGTTTATCTTCTTCATCTCCTTCATCAGAATCTTCAGTAGTTTGTATTTTCTGCGTTAAATCTCGGCTGATCGATAACTGTTCTGCTAATTCTTGTCGAATCTGTCAAAGAAACAATATTGAACGTAAGGTGGTGTAAAATAATGGTGGTTTTAAGACTATTGTAACATGTTATACATGTGGAAAACGAAGTTAGAATGAGTCGAGCCTAGTTAGTGAAGTTTCGAGGAGTAGAGTCCAGCTGAGCTCAAATGGTTCGGGTAATAATTTTCGGATTACTGGAATGTTTGAATCACCTCAAACTGGATCCAACTCGACACAAAAAAAGCTGAATCGATCCAAATTCCTAATGTTATAGTAATAAAATAATTAAGGTTATACCTCATTAAAAATGTGTTACCTCTTTATCATATTTAGCTCTTATCAATTTATTCCTTGCCCAATGACCCGTACTTTTGTGTCTCAATGTCATTCGCTCTTCAGCTCTAACTTTTTGAAGCGGATTCAGTTTTTCTTTTGCAGTTTCTGGATCAGTCTTTAATAATTCTTCGAACTCCTTTAGTTGCTGTTTCGTTTTTTCTTTTCTTTGAATACGGTGAAACTTTTTACTTTTTATTTTATTTTGTCGATGTGCTTTTGCCACTTTGTAAGACTGTAATAAACAATAACGAATTAGATTAAAATATTATTAATTGAGTATTCAGAGTTCCTATACTTATTGCTATGTAAGTATTGTATCTGGGGCATTTAATTTCATGGGATCGCACTACCGAAAAAAAGTCTCTTTCGATCTTCTTTAAATTAACGTAAATTTGTGTTACTATAGAACCCAAATGTAAATGAAAAAAATTAACCGCTATACTGCATAATTACTGCCATATGAGGGATGAAAGTTGGTATATTTTGGTGTACAGATCATTTTTCAATGAAACGTTACTGCATCAAAACCAGAAAAATTTCGCAACCCCTTCTTGCGTAGTGATTAGTTGATACTCTTTTTCAGCTGCTATTAGGTTGTCGCGCGGTATCTAGAAGCGAGTAATAATCTTGATGTTGGAACCCTGAAACGAACACTTGTCCTCGAATTCCTCGGCTATCTTTGTAGGTGTCTGTTTTTTAAGGTTGGTCTTAGTTCTCCCTTCATAACCCGAACTCTGAAAGTTGCATAGTGAGGTGAAATAAATAAGCGCGATTCAAAACAATACCAAGACTTTACCCGGACTAGTACCCTCCGCACAACACCTCGTATCCCTTTTCCATCAATAAGCAAAAAAATGTCGATTTTTTTTATTTCAATTTTTTTTATTATAATTTTTCTTCTTATACTTGCCGTTGCTTGGATTCAATGCACAGAGGTGTAATAAAGCAGTTACTAGTACTAAAGCAGGTACTAGTATTTGAGTGAGTTAACTTGATGTCATAAATCTCGTTAAGGGGCGAATACAAATTATTCCGTTGGGAATCATTTCGGAATGGACGAGGACTCTGTGTCCAGCTATGGGATTCGTCTCTTCTTGAGCAATGAAAGGAAAATATGTTGAACGTTCACCCCTGGCAACGTGCCACGTGCAACCCTTTGTGGACTAAACGTCACAATACACTGAGGAGTAGAGCTTTTTATCTCCTCACCGAAAAAATAGGCTATACACAAACAGACTCGCTGATTTACCAGCTACAAAATACTTAATATCAAGTATCAAATAAATTACTTAAATAAAATGAGTGTGATGAATTTATCCGATAGTTTCATTAATTAAAACGGTTTCCTTAAAGTTAAACCGAAAGAGAATGCTTGCGCTGCGACTGATAACGCAGCTGATTATGATTTGATAATAAATCACTCTCCGAAAAATATGTTTATTCTAGCGATAATTTCACAGAAAAAAAAATTTTTGCTAGGTCAAAAAAATCACGACAAAAATTTTGCATTTGCATAACGCCCGATACGGCCTTTTTGCTTAAGGGGATTTATTACAGTTCTAAAATAGAATGTAAGATTTTTTCCGCAATTTTGAATATTTTCGTCTGATTTCTTGCATACGTTATCTCAATATTAGTCCCTCGCATTGGACGAAGCCGGGCTTTGGATAAAATATTTATATTTTGTTTAATAATAAAATTGGAGAGAACAATAGAGAAAAATTGCAGTGGCACTCAGTGTAGCCGTATGTGCATTCTTGAGGCACTCTTAATCGACCCTTGTAAAACTCACCAGGCAGACTCCCTGGAGCTTATAAGAGCTTATAAGATGCAGAGCAGTTAAAAAACTGAAATTAGGAAGGTATGGCTTGATTCAGTTTTAAATAGCAGAATTAGTTTATTGGCATAATTTGAAGAAATGGAAAAAAAAAGATTCATGAAAATCTGTTAATATTTGCAGTAATTATGGAAACAATGAACTATATACAAAAGTGTACTCTTTGCCGAAAACTTGAGATCTATTCCCTCAATTTAAACCATACAAAGCTCCATATCGAAAAAAGTCAAAATAAGAAAAACTTTCATTTTTGAAAGCCCTACGAGATTATAGCAAAAAGTTTTTGAATTTTCTCGAAATTTCGAAAGTCGAAAATTCAAGTTTTGATCGCACAAAAAATGATGAAAAATAAAAAATTCAATTATGTAGTCACACCATACAAAGATGTACAAGACAAAAGTTGTTCATTAAAAAAGAGCTACATATATGTCATTGATTATATTTCGATAAGATGCGCAGTTTTTGTTTGAATCTTAAAAAAATTTATAAATAAAAAAGTGCAATTTTTGGAGAAACGACACAAGCTATGAAAAAAATGAATGGACAAGAGTTGCTCTTACAAAAACAGTGAAAACTCATACAAATTTGTTATGAATAACACTGTGTGACAGTAAAAATATACTTTTATTCAGACCTATCACAAGTTGTAGGTCTAGTAAAACTAAGAAAATTGGTAGGGGAGAAATTTCAAATACACCCCCAAAATCTCATTTCATGGCAAAAATACCGTTCTTGAGTAATTTCATGTAACAATCACTCATAAATTCTCTAATTTTTATCCGAATTACATTTTTTTGTTAGAGAGGTGAAATGCAGACCTTTCCGACTATCTATTGCGCATTTTGTCGAAATAAAAACTGAAGAGAATTTAGTTGAAAGTATTTGCGATTTTTCGATTTTTTTTTTACATTTTGTCAACTTTGACGATATTTTTACATATACGTAGCATGTATGTAGCTGACGTCAAATTTACATCGGGGCGCGTCACACAGGGTACGGTCACATTGTCAACTTATTGTACTTTCTTTTGTTTCGATGCTAAAAAAATTAAACCTTACCCACTTGAAAATTAGCCACAATTAGTTTTCTCTTCTGTTTTCTCTGTGATCACGGTGTCCTCACTGTACCTTTACTAACAAAAAAAGGATATTTTCCGACACACTCCGTCATTTAAAGTTCCAGTGCTCGGTTTAATTTTGCGAAAAAGAAATGTGTGATAATCGAAATAAGTTTTGCTTCATATGTGGTTTGTTCGTTGATCAGCAGAATCATTTGCAGTTAAAAAATAATAAAGCTATGATTGATGGCTACAACGATTTTTCAAATTTCAATATACTCTCTCTGAACGCTGGTATAAACCAGAATTCGCGTGTGTCGAGTGCTCATTGAAGTTGAAGACATGGAAATTGAAAAGTTGCCATAAATTTCGAATTTCCTTACCTGCTCCGATGATATGGCATCATCAGCCTTACCATAAACTGAACGACTGCTATTTTTGTAAAATATAGGTAAGGGGTCATCATTATAAAAGGCGAAAACGCATAAAATATGCCGATGTTGTGACTGTAACGAAACACGAACTCATGAACGATATGGTTCACTCAACTACAGTTCAGGAATTAAAGAATGTCCAACTCAGTGAGCATGGTCAAGCTGATGATTATGAAGCTGTTGATAAAGAGTAACTTCCGTCTGCATCAAGTTCAAGAGAACGACCTGAAGTATCAAATGTGGACTTTCAGGATTTTACACATAATTTATGCCTATCACGGAGACAGTCTCAGGTGCTCACTTCTCGATTGAAGCAATTTCTTTCAGGGAAATTTTCAAAGCTGATGAACAGAATGAGAAACTTGTTTATTTTTCAGATTTATCTGAACTATTCATGTTTATTATACTTTCGATTAATTATTGTTTGCCAAGAAATGTTTTGTGGTTTTGTATGTTTATTGCTTACAGTGTCGGCAGTAATAATTTAAATAATAATTACTTATAAACAATTTAACAATCATTACCTATTTATCATTTGAATAAGTTAAACATTATTTCTGAATTTAATAACTGATTGCCATTGTTTTTTTCACCAATCAATCTTAGAAGAAATACACATCAGAAAATGCAGAAACGCAAACACTTGTTGGTAATAGGATTGTATCAGTAATAAATCTAGAAGAGCAATTTTAGACAGGAATTTTCATTCCAATTTTTTAATATAATTATTCTATTTTCGAACTTGGTATATCTGGACCTGATTTCCAAATTGGTACTTGATCAGCACCTAAAATCAATTTTAAGTAATTTTGAGGGTATCGGTGTATAAAAAAAAAAATCTCGAAGCAATTTGACCAGCCCAAATTTAAATTAATAAACTTTTTACGGATTTTTTTATTTTGATTTGATCAACTACTGAAATAAATTTAAAAATTCTCTGAGGATTGTAGTGTATCGGAAAGAAATGTAGAAGCGAAAGTGTAGGTCGGAATTTTCATTCCAATTTTTTCAGAAATTATTCTATAATTATCATTTTTATCAGGTCTGAAAATTAAATTCATACATTATTGGCATCTTATCAGAAAATAAGAATGTTTGAGTGTGATTCAAAGCCACTCGAAATGTTATGTTAATGTATTGGTTTGAAGCCTCATTCAACTTTAAATTATGATGTTCGACATGAAGACAACAATTCTGTCAATTTGATTTCAGATAGTATCATTTCAATTGGAGGTTGTCCTATGTTAATTATCGATTGATCAAACGAAATTTTGAGATGACGTTCAGAGAAAGTATTTTCTAAAATAAAAAAAGTCCCTAATGACTTTATTAATTAAAATTTGGCCAATTTAAATTGCCTCGAGATATGTTTCTGATACACCTTTACCATTAAATTGACTCACAAGTAATTCTAGAGGCTGATTAAATGTCAGTCTGCGAACCATATCCACAGATAGCAATTTCAAAAATACAATAATTTAAAGAAAAATTTAGTTCAGAGAAAACATTTTCGAAAATAAAAAAGTCCCTAAAAATTTATTAATTAGTCAAATTGCTTCGAGATATTTTTTTTGATACACCGATACCATCAAAATTACTTAAAATTGTTTTTAGGTGCTTATCAAATGCCAATTTGTAAATCAGATCCGGATGTAACAAGTTCGAAAATAGAATAATTTTTAAAAAAATGGAATGAAAATTCCTGTCTAAAATTGCTCTTCTAGATTTATTACTGATACACTCCTATCCTCAGAGATTTTTAAATTTATTTCAGTAGTTGATCAAACGAAATTTTTAAATGAGCCCCAGAGAAAACATTTTCGAAAATAAAAAAGTTTCCTAAAAATTTTATTAATTCAAATTTGGGCTAGTTAAATTGCTTCGAGATTTTTTTGGATACTCCGATACCATCAAAATTACTTAAAATTGATTTTAGGTGCTGATCAAATGCTAATTTGGAAATCAGAACCAGATATAGCAAGTTCGAAAATAGAATAATTTTTAAAAAATTAGAATGTCAATATCGGCCTAAAATTTCTCTTCTAGATTTATTACTGATACAATCCTATCACCAACAAGTGTTTAATTTATTTTATTGGTGGATAAAAACAAATTTTGAGATAAGGTCCAGAGAAAACATTTTCGAAAATAAAAAAGTCCCTAAAAACTTTATTAACCCTCATGAAGGCAAGCTAAAATCGTGCCGTTAAAAGGCAAGCCGGGCCTCTCAGGCGCGTTGAAATTCAAACTTCTCTTTCCAGTAAATGTATAAAAAAACCTAAGAAGTTTGATCATTTTCATTCATAATTACATTTTATGATCACATTACATTTAAATTTATAATTTAGCTTTACAAAGTTTCGACACTTGATCGTGCTAACTAAATATTTGTTGCACGCATTTTTATGGCATGCCAAACCAAAATTTACCAAAATACGTTTTCTTGTGAAGCCGACTTGTTGCTCGCTTTTTCCAGTAAAATCGCGATGAATCACATATGCTGTGCTTGAAGAGACTTTTTTTTTAAATTAAAAAACATTGCGTAAGGCCACTAATTCGTTTGACATTGAACCATATATGAATAGTATATTTGGCCAAGAGTGTCAACGCCTCCTTTTGTTGCGTTATAAAAAAGATTTATAATCTGTACTTTTCTTCCTTCTAAATACAAGCATTGCAACTATTACAACAACTATGACAACATAATCACTACAACATCAAAATATCACGCGTTGCAAATGCGAGCGCACATTTGAAAAAGTTTACGCGAGAAATTATGTTCGCCCCTGCAAGCAGTAGGTGTATTTTAGAAACAAACAAGCAAATATATAGAAATCCTTCAAAATTAAAAAAATATCTGTATAATTGAAATCCATGGACTCAAACTGTTTTTTCATGCAAACATGAGTGTTATGCATACTCTTTTCCTCGCGGTATTCAAAGCTGATGTTGCCATGAACAGCGGGCCTGCGAGGCCCGACTTGCTTTTTTGTGTATTTTTTTATGTATTTAGACTTCATCTAAAGAAATTTCCATGCCCAAGCCCATACTTGATACACAACTCTTTGAAACTCGAAAATTGGGACCCGCCGGGCCTCTGAGACCCGCCTGCCTTTTTTAGAGTTAATTATAATCCGGGCTAGTCAAATTGCCTCGAGATTTTTTTTTTTGATAGACCGATACCATCAAAAATACTTAAAATTGATTTTAGGTGCTGATCAAATGCCAATTTGGAAATCAGATCCAGATATAGCAATTTCGAAAATAGAATATTTTAAAAAAAAATTGGAATGTAAATATCGGCCAAAAACTTCTCTTCTAGATTTATTACTGATACAATCCTATCACCAACAAGTATTTAATTTATTTTATGGGTTGATCAAACCAAATTTTGAGATAAGGTCCAGAGAAAACATTTTCGAAAATAAAAAGTCCCTAAAAGCATGATTAATTATAATCTGGGCTAGTCAAATTGCTTCGAGATTTTTTTTGATACACCGATACCATCAAAATTACTTAAAATTGATTTTAGGTGCTTATCAAATGCCAATTTAGAAATCAGGTCCAGATATAGCAAGTTCGAAAATAGAATAATTAAAAAAAAAATTGGAACGTAAATATCGGCCTAAAATTTCTCTTATAGATTTATTACTGATACAATCATATGACCCACAGGTGTTTAATTTATTTTATTGGTTGATCAAACGAAATTTTGAGATGAGGCCCAGAGAAAACATTTTCGAAAATAAAAAAATCCCTAAAAACTTTATTAATTCAAATTTAAGCTAGTCAAATTGCTTGGAGATTTTTTTTTGATACATCGATACCCTCAAATTTAATTAAAATTTATTTTAGGTGCTGATCAAATGCCAATTTGGAAATCAGATCCAGATATAGCAAGTTCGAAAATAGAATAATTAAAAAAAATTGAATGTAAATTCCTGTCTAAAATTGCTCTTATAGATTTATTACTGATACAATCCTATCACCGCCAAGAGTTTAGTTTATTTTATTGGTTAATCAAACCCAATTTTAAGATGAGGCCCAAAGAAAACATTTTCGCAAGTAAAAAAGTCCCCAGTCTTGGGATAAGGTCCAAAGATAACGATTTTTCAACAATGTTGATTGAAATGCACCAATTCCGTCTGCATTTTCTGATGCGTATTTCTTCTAGGATCGATCTGCAAAAAAAACTATGGTAATCAATTATTAAATTCAAAAATGTTTAACTTATTGAAATGATTAATAAGTAATGATTATTAAATTGTTAATGAGTAATTATTATTTAAATTATTAATACCGACACAGTCAGTGATAAACATATAAAACCACAAAACATTTCTTTGGTAAAGAATAATCAATCGAAAGTATAATAAACATGCCGGACCGATCTGTCATTATTTGGAGGTTATGTTCAGATTCACCTCTTTGTCCTAATCGCTGTAAGTAATTGTAGGTAATGTCAATTTAAAGTTTACGCATGTAATATTTCATTCACTTTATTTAAAAGATATCTTGTCTATTCTTAACATACCTTTTTTACCCAGTAAAAATAAGCGTTAAACACAATTAACTCTTCGCCCACTGGAAGCGCAGAATATTATTTGCAATTACTGTATAACATAACCTATATTGTTTTGACACTCGTATCCATTTGAAGTTTCGAACGCAACCACGGAAACTATGATCAACTTGATCCGAAGATGCACGGACTTGACTGAATGACCGATCCGAATGCAACTTAAAACCGCGAAATATGAAAATATCCCTGTATAATGGCTTCTCCCCTTCTATTACGCGATTCGGGTAGCATTCAAGTCGCCATGTATGTAAGCCCCAGCGTGTCCACCCTATATGATTCTTATTAGTTAACAGTCGAGTGTTCATTACTTTTATACATTTTTTTTTGAAGAGCTGTAATTGTTAATTTCAGGGATGCTTGTCGGGCCTCAGATTTGGAAACTTATTCGAGATGAGGAATTCACAAACAAGCTGAATGCAGTGGGAAGACGAGCATGGGAGAGTTTCATTCAATTGTCTAAAAAGTTCCTTGGAAATAGCAAGAGCCCAGATCATGTCGAAGTCGTGCACAAATTTTTGAGTGCATACGAGAAAATGGGTTGCAACATGTCGATAAAGATCCATTTCCTGCACTTACATTTGAATTTCTTTCCGGAAAATCTTGGCTAGATGAGTAACGAACAAGGTGAATAATTTCACCAGAAAATAGGAGCCATCGAAAAACGTTTTCAAGGGAAGAGTTCCATCAACATGCTTGCTGATTACTGCTGTTCATTGAAACGAGAAACCAGTGATGAATCATACAAACGGAAGAGGCAAACAAGCATTTTTGACTCGGTTAATTCCTATAATAATAATTTATAATTAATAATAATGCACAATAATAAATCAAAATTACATAGCTATAATGACGGTTGCTATCAATTTCATCCCTCATAACGCACCCTAATTTAAATTTGACGTCAACTGCGTACATGCAAATTTACCAAAATGTTTTTAAAATCTGAAAATGCACACAACTTCGTTAATTTTATCGAACTTGATTCAAGAATATCTCATTCGACGCGGAATTAAATTTACTTTGCAAATATTGTATTGAAAAAAATCTCCAAGATCGAATAATATAGTAAAAATATCGTTAAAGTTGACAAAAATTTTAAAAAATCGAAAAATCGCAAATACTTTCAACTACATTCTCGTCAGTTTTTATTTCGACAAAATGCGCAATATATAGTCGGAAAGGTCTGCATTTCACCTTTCTAACAAACAAAAAATTGGAAATCGGATAAAAATGAGAGAATTGATGAGTTACATGAAACTACCCAAAAATGGTTTTTTGGCCATAAAAGGAGATTTTGCGTGTGTATTAGAAATTTCTGCCCTACCACTTTTCTTAGTTTTACTAGACCTACAACTTGTGATAGGTCTCCATAAAAGTATATTTCGTTTTTTTTTGTCAGACAGTGTCATTTTCTGACAGGACGCGTATTTTTTGGTTTCTTCGTAAAAACTGACATTCTAAATATAAATGTAAAATTTTTATAAAATTCAAAAAAGAGCAGAAATAAAAAATTTACAAAGGTGAAGAAAGCGCTTAGAAAATGAGAATTATGTGGACAGCGGGTTTTCAAGTATAAATTGTCATGCATCGGAAATAAAATATTATGTGAAATTTATATAAAGATTGAAGGCCTACCTGCAATAAAAGTAGGTTGAGTCATGACCTGAATTCGGTGTTCCTTTTTAAGACTAGAAAAATGATCATTAATTTAGTATGACTTATTATTCGAAGTCAATAAGACTTCTTAATCAGTACTTTTTAACTGAATACTCATTATTCAGATTGAAGCAGTAGATGTCAAGTTTTCGGCAAAGGGTACACTTTTGTATATAGTTCAATGTTTCCATAATTACTGCAAATATTAACCGATTTTCATGAATCTTTTTTTCAACTTCTTCAAATAATGCCAATAAACTAATTCTGCTAATTAAAACTGAATCAAGCCTTACCTTCCTCCACAAACGGCTACATTGATTGTCACTGCAATTTTTCTGTATTGTTCTCTCCAATTTTATTATTAAACAAAACACAAACATTTTAACTAAAGACCGGCTTCGTCCAATCCGAGGGACTAGTATTTAGATGACGTATGCAAGAAATCAGACAAAAATATTTAAAATTGTGGGAAAAATCTTACATTCCATTTGAAAACTCTAGTAAATCCCCTTATGGCCGCTAGGAAGCGTCATAATCGGAAAGCTCGTAACTGCATTTTTATAACGGAAAAATATTTATTTTGCATTTTTTAATCGTGTTATTCGAAAAAGGGTGTGGGGTAGGTGTTACCAAACTTTATGAAATGCAAAAATATTTATCTAACGAGAAACGTTGAGTAATCGAAATTTAACCCTCCTGCTTATGGCGATTGATATATAGTGAAATATTTTAGAAAATTTGTTTCTATTGGTTGGCTAGTGAAAATGCGGAGCAGTAAATTGACATCTTATGAGCAATGTGATATGCTACATGTCACTTCCTCCTCGCCTAAATTTTCACAATGCAAAGTCCAATCTAACCTAAAAATAGGCCTTTATTTTTGACCTTTTCCACCCCACGTACTCTTTCATCCAAATCCGTCACTCTCATTCGCACTGAAATACCTACCTTCCTCACTCACATAAATTTCACCACGCTTACTTCTCTTTCCCGTTCTTACAAGCCAAAAAACAACAGCAACACAAAAAAAGGTCACACTACTATCGGTACCGGAAACGGAAGCCAACCAACCAGTTGTATTTTCAATCAAGAAGATTCATTTTCTAGCAAATAAAGAGAAATTCACAAAAAATACATCAGTTTTCAAAATAAATTAGTTTAATTTTCCAAGAAACATCAGCTTTCAACAAAAAATGGAAAAGGTGATTTATTACTAATAAAATTAATTTTCAAACCAAATATTACATTTTTTGACGAAAATAGTTCAATTTTGAACTAATTAAATAACTTTTCTATCAAATAATTCTGCTTTTAGTTTTTAATTTTAAGTTAAAGTGAAAATATTGTTTGTCTCCAATACGAACTATATTATAGTTTTGGCTAAAGATTCATCTCTTTGATTAAAAATATGTAATTGTAGAATGTTAAGGTACGTACTTGAAAATTAATTCTTTCTGTTCAAAATGTAAAAGAATATAATTTTCTGAAAATGTGTTTTTTTGTCGTCTTTTTTTTTGGTATAAATTACATATTTTTTGTTAAAGATGAACCTAAAAATAAAACTTTTTAGTACACACTTCATCTATTTGGTTAAAAACTCAATAAAATTAATAAGTATTAATAGTTTTTAAATGATTTTTACTGTTCTTTATTGAAAACTATAACCTTTCTTTTTCATTGAAATATTTCAACTATTTCTTTTAATGTAACATTAAATCTTTTTCGGTTTCAATATAAACTATTGCTCTTTTTGTTGTTTGCTATTTTTCAATTCCCGAAAGAAATTATGGGACTGTAATCATTGATTTAAAAAAGTCAGAACTTTTAGGGAATGCAATCATTGCGCCCCTAAATTATAAAAATTTGTTTTAATTGACTGCAATTGTTTCAAACATTGAAGAATTCATTCACAACGAACCGCTCCTTCTACAAAGTGTCGATCATTAATTAAATAATGTAAGCTTCAGTTTAAAGAAATGATTTTCAACCCATAAAAACTTATTTTTAACATAATACTTAATTGGCAACCAAATAGTTACATTTTCAACTAGAGAAAATCAATTTTCAAATAAAAATAAATGATCTTCCAGACAATAATTAAATTTGCAACCAAAGTAATAAATTTTCGACCGTAATAGTCACATTTTCCGTTTAAAAAATTCATTTTTAACCCAAAAAATAATGATTTTCACAAAATAGCTAATTTTTTAACCTCAGAGGTGAATTTTCTACTAAAGTAACAATTCCCAAAAATGTGTCTACATTTTTTTAATAAGAAGGTGAAGTTTCAATGTAATACTTAATTTTTCGACAAAAAAGATTAATTATTAGCTGAAGCAATGAAATTATTTTTAAAAATAATTGCTAACAAAGAAAATAATTTTTTCCTTCCTCTTCTTTTCAATTGTTACTTCTTTTTTTATCTTAAATAAAAAGAATTGAATTTTGAGCTGGAAAGATTAACTTTTAACTGGAATAAATAATTCATCGCTTAAAAATACAATTTAAAACGAAAAAAAAGAATTTTCAACTAAAGATGAATTTTCAAAAAATATACGAATTCTCAACAAAAAAAGGTTAATAGATTAATTTGGTTTGGAGGGTTGATCTACTGTCTGTAAGGTACAATCTCTGATGATATAGCAGATACATTTAAAATTTTTTAAATAATTACTTGTACCATTAACGCCTAGCTAAAAATTAGCGTTATGTTCTTGAATTAAGAGTTCTTATTCTGATTCCTCTTATAGCTTAATTGGAAAAGCACCGGACCGGAAATCAGAAGTTTTGTGGTTCGATTCCCAATGGATTATAGATGGAGTAGGATCTTTTTTTCAAGTAATAATTTCAAGATTAATTTCAGATTATATGTAATATAAAAACTAAACACTAAATGTCCAATAAAGCCCAAAAATAATGTATTGAACTTTATAGCGTGTGACGAAGGCCCTCTGGTGAAATTTATATTTATTTTGCAATTAAACCTCCGAACGCAGCAACTCTTCTTATCCTCGTGACCTACTAGCACAGGCCTGTCCAGAAAGGAGAGTTCGACTCAATCACCACATGTTTGAGTTCTACCACAAGTTTCTCTACTCAGCTTCGGAGGTGGTCACATTCAATGTATGCACTTTTATAAATGATAAAGGGCAATGATTTAAAATTTTTTTAAATATTAGCTTACACTTTACAAAGAAATTTTCAAAATTATTTGAAATCAGGATCTTGCATCACACCTATTTATAGTTATGGCGCTTATACATTTACTTTATTTATTATTGTAACGTAAAATGTAATAATATATTTACTATTCATATTTTGAAATTGTTGCAATATTAATAAAATCATATTCCTGTCATACAAAGACATAATTTTTCAAGCTCAGGATATCAGTAAACATTTCTCTTTCGTTCGATCTGCATTTTACAGCATTAAAATAAAAGTATTGCATTTCAAATTAGTCGCCCTAAAGCACCTACTTCAAAACTTATCTGCGGTACTGAATTCTGCCATGTACTTCACGTGGCATGCGCTACGAACAACCACGAAGCCTTTCCAGCAGCGAGTGGAGGTTGATATTGGGATTAATATCCCAAATCGCTTTCTGTGCAATTTTGATGATTCTCGGCACTCAAACATGTGGTGATTAAGTCGAACTCCCCTCTCTGGACCGGCCTGATCTAGCCTGTGGATCTTGGGAACTGTTCAGACATTGAATATATCTATCTATGAGTACAAGTAGGAGACCGCTAGTGGTGAACTAGAGAACGATTTCTCAGATAGGTTCTCATCTGCTGGCGTCCCCGTTTTCTATGAGTTCACGCTGACCGCTCACATCTGGCAATGCCTAGTTTGTGGGTAGTCCCGGCCACACAGTCTTTATTCCTCATACTAATATTCAGTGCGAGGTACACGAATAAACAATTCTAGTAAGAAAATCGACCACGCAACCTTGTGACTATTAACCAAGCACTCTACTAGGGAACTACCGACGCTTCGAAATACTTTTACACAGGCTCTATGATCATCGGTTCGCCATTTTTAAAATGCATTTTCCTCGAAAATGGGTCAAAATTGCGTCTTCTTGATTTTTCTCAGAAGACCACTGGTATGTAACTTTCATTGAGGAGAGTATCAATTTAAACAAAAAGAAGCAGACCTAAAGGTTCCCTTGTGAGTTACATTTTCGCAGAATTTTGAAAACCTGCATGTATTCTTGACAAAATAATAAAACATTGTAAAATGGACGTTGTTTTTCAGTTTTTATTCCTTTCCAAGCGAACAAATTACCCAAACTCAACTTTCGGCCAATCAAATTGTAGAGTTTTTCAACATATTTAATTTTGATTATAACTTTTTTCTGGCAGATAATACCCCACGCATCAACAGAACACAAATATCCATATCGTTTTCATTCTGCAATTCTGTCCTAAAAAATCGTTCGCTGATTGGAAAAGTAATCTTTTGAAAGAGGTTTTTTCATATAAATGCAATTAGACTTTACTTCCCGGTAACTTCATTTGATCCTTCAATTACATGTTAATTTAAACCATATTTTTCTCCGCAACCAGGTTCTACGTACTAGATTATTTAAACAGAACTGATGTTTCAAAGTCGAAGCACTCTTATCAATTTTATGCAAGTATATTTTTATGTAGAATTATTTTTCGACATAAGTGCGCGAGGATGGTAATGCCCGTACGAATGGCAAGAGGCAGTACGAGCTATAAGGGCGAGTAGAGCTAAATCGAAGCATGGGAACTCTCTTTCGAGCACCATGTACAGGCAACGAAATGAGGCTTTGGCGAACAGAGCGAGAAGGCCGCCTTTCGAAGCTTGCAGATGCAGTTAAATGTATGTTATATTGACTTCTATAGCTAAGTACGGTTCGATTTTACGTGAACATTTTAACCGTTATACATTGTATTGCATCTTGTATCATTCTTCTATGCATTACAATTTTTATTTTTTATAGAATTTTTTCAAATCTGAAACAAAAACTTTTTTTCAATGGATAGTTTGTCCGGAACCTGAAATTTATCATTTTTAATAACATGTTTCATGATTAAAACAAACACTATGCTTCTTAACAAAAAATAAAACTAAGCAAATGTGTAAACCATTTTGAATTGAACAAATTTGCTTCTTAACATTTTTTTGTATATTCCTTTTTTCTTCAGAAAAATGGATTTAAAAGTATTTGCGGTGGATAAAACCAGAACCGTTGCGTTGGTCAAAAATGCCTGCTAACGAACAAGGTCTCTAAAAAGTATGCTAAAACGCAACCTAATCAGATATTTCCGTCGAAAGTAACCGTGTTCACAGATGAAAATGATGACGCAAACTCGTAAAAAAACAAGAATCCTACGAACAAGTTTGGACCACAACAAGCAAACAAAAAATGCTCCTATTGAAATGAGAAAAAATAAAAAAATAAAAATTTCGCACAAAAATAAAAGAAGTGTAACGAAAAATGAGAAGGCAACCAACCACATCTTCTTCCTTCTTTTTTTCCTTTCTTTCGTCTTTTTTATTTCTATTATTATCAATTAAAAATAAAAGAATATATAAAATAAAAATAACATTACCAATGGAAGTCATGCAAACCCTTAGGGGACACATTATGAATAAAGAAGAAATAACATTACCAAAGTTTCGGTACTCATACGCATACAAGTAGCGACAGCAATGAAGAACCGGTGCATGATCTGTAAGATGAATTATGCGGGACAGACTGACAGACTTCTTAAAACTAGGATAAGGGAATATAGAAATGATTATCGGTTAGGACGCTGTTATAAGAGTGTTCTTGCAAGGCATACAAAGGAATTTGTAGATGTAGACCATGAGTTTGACTGGGACAATGTTAAAAGTTTGCATAGTAAAAGTAATAACAGAAAGAAAGAATTCATAGTAATGCTTTATATTAAAAAACACAAAAAGTTATCCATTAATTAAAAAACCGATTTGGTAAATTAAACAAAAGTTATGCTAATATGATTAATTACATTTAACGGTGAGGTTTCATGAATCTTGTTTTTCTTTTACGTTCTCTATTTCTGATGTATTTATGACATATATTTCTAGTGTGTTTACAACAGATTGACCTACTGACCCTCATTCGATTCTCAGGTATCAAAGAGAGAGCATCGGTTCTTTTTTGCTGTCGCTACCTGTTTACATTTTTCTTGCCTTAATAATGTATGAGTACCGAAAGTTTGGTAATATTATTTTTATTTTCAATGCTCCATTATTGTAATTTCATAATAATTAAATGAAAAAATACGAAAGAAAAAAAAAGAAGGAAGGTCGGTTGGTTGCCTTCTCATTTTACTTTCCTCTTTTTTTATTTTTGTCCGAAGTTAAAAAAAAATTCTTTCTTTTTTTCTTTCAGGAGTTTCCATCAATTTTATTATTGAAAGTTAAATAGGATTTTTAATTTGGATTTTATTCTATTTTAAATTTCTTAAATTTTGACAACACTTTTGTGGCAAACCTGCAAATCGAAAGTACAAGATCACCCATGTATTTTACATGGATGATTTTAAGATCTATGCTAAAAATAAAGAGAAATTAGATCTAGCTCTAGGGATTGTTGAACGATACAGGAAAGAAATAGGAATGGAATATGGGTTAAAAAAAGAGCCAAGGTTTATTTGAAGCTAGGAGAACTTAATCGCACATCTGATGGTGCTTAGCTCGTCGATAGAAATGCTAGACGACACCTTTGCGCTGGGCAGACTTATACATAGCCGGGCGAGCGACAGAGTCGCATTCAGGATATGACATCTATAAAGGATACTCTCCGAAGCAGATACAAACGTCTTATCCAGCAGGTTTGTTCTCCCGAACTGTCGACAAGGAACAAAGTATCTGCAAAAAATATGCTTGCCGTCCCGGTAGTCCGATAGTCCCCGGTCAAGATTCAATATGCCGCGACCACCTTGACGGCGTGACATGTAGAGTCGCGGAAGAGAAGACTTAACTTCTCTTCCGCGACTCTACATCTCACGCCGTCAAGGTGGTCGCGGCATATTGACTCTTGAATGCCTCCACCACAGGATTATTCTGGGTACAGCACATAAAGTCGCAAATGGAGGAGACCCTCTCTATCTCGAGTACTCACTCCTGAAAGCCCGGATTAAGAAAGCTCAGGAGAAAAACTTCCGTGAACATCTCCTCGATAAGAAAATGCACGAGATCTTCCACAGAAATATGGAGGATCAGTCAATGTCGTGTGAGCTAACTTTTTCTTTCCTTAAATCACCCGGATTGAAGTCGGGCACGGAGGTTTTCATTTTGGCATGTCAAGACGGTGTCATTTCCACCTTAACATACTGTCGCCGCATTTTGAGCCAAAACATTCCCGATTATATCTGCAGGGCGTGCCATGTGCACCCCGAGCATCTAGCACACATACGAGGTGTGTTCAAAAAGTAAGGTGACTTTTGAATTTTCGCGGGCTACGTACATTCAAGTTTTAAATTTTTTGTTTTGTTGTGTTGGTACACTCGTCACGATCATATGTTCACAGTTTTGACTATATAGCTTGTGTTGTTTGTTCTAACAGAGGCGTAAAAGGTTAGAAGGGTTTGGTGTGCTCGGCGATTTTCTTTTTTCGAAAAAAATGGAGCAAAGAGTTTGCATTAAATTTTGTATGAAAAATGGAATCCAGTGCTCTAAAACTCTTGAAATGTTGACAGTTGCATACGGTGAGTATACTCTGAGTATGAAAAATGTGTATAAGTGGTACAAGCTGTTCCAAGAAGGCCGAGAGGATGTCGAAGACGAACCTCGCTCTGGACGTCCCAGCACGTCAACAACAGATGTAAACGTTCAAGCAGTGGAAGAAATGGTGTTGAAAAATCGCCGAATTACCATCAGAGAAGTTGCTGAAGATGTTGACATATCGGTTGGCTCATGCCATGCTATCTTTTCGGACGTTTTGGGCATACGACGTGTGTCAGCGAAATTTGTTCCAAAACTGCTTAATTTTGATCAAAAGATCCATCGGATGACCATCGCTCAGGAGATGTTGAATGAAGTCAATAATGATCCTGATTTTCTCAAAAGGGTTATAATTGGGATGAATCGTGGGTATATGGTTATGACGTCGAAACTAAAGTCCAATCGTCTCAGTGGAAGCATCCTGAGTCTCCAAGACCGAAAAAAGCACGTAAAGTTCGGTCAAATGTGAAGGTTTTGCTCACTGTCTTCTTTGATTACCGTGGCGTAGTGCAACAGGAATTCTTACCACAAGGTCGTACGGTCAATAAGGAGTATTACCTTCAAGATATGCGCCGTTTGCGAGAGGCGATACGCAAAAAACGTCCGGAACTTTGTAAAAACAATTCATGGCTTTTGCATCACGATAATGCACCTGCTCATTCATCGTTGCTTGTGAAAGATTTTCTCACCAAAAACAGCACCACAGTCATGCCTCAGCCTCCATATTCACCGGATTTGGGCCCCAGTGACTTTTTTCTTTTCCCATAACTGAATAGACCCATGAAAGGACATCGATTTTCAACGATTGAGGAGATAAAAACTGCATTGCTGAAAGAACTCAAGGCTATACCACAAAATGATTATCAGAAGTGCTTCGATGATTGGAAAAAGCGTTGGCACAAGTGTATTAATTCTGAGGGCGATTACTTTGAAGGGGACAACATAAATATTGAGGAATAAATGAATATTTTTTGAGAAAACCATAAAGTCACCTTATTTTTTGAACACACCTCGTATTATCTACACTGAAAAATAATTTGCATTAAATCAAGTGGGCTAGTTTACTTGGCTGATTTAACTTGAAAGAAGCAAGTATTTTCTATTTACAAGGGACCGATTTTCTCGAATCAAGGAAATAATAGAATCAGGACAACTATTTGAATCAAAAATATATTTACTCTAAGCAAAAAACTATTGAGTTAATTTGTTCCATTATACTTATTTGCGTCAAGTTTAATAAAATATTGAATTAAGAATATTATATTCTTATGATAAGTAACTTAAACTCTAACAAAATGTTTCTTCATCCAAGTAAATTCATATACTTATTTTGACTACTATTTTAATTGAAACAATGTTCATATTATTGAGACGAGAAAATTAATGTATTCAGCGAAGAAATAATTTCATTTACTGCAGTAAATCACACATATGGCCACATCTCACAACCGTGACATGGCGCGATGAAATCATGACGAAAGGTCAGCGAAAGCTTCGTGCGTCTTAAGGACACGAAGCGAACCTAGGATGAAAGCTTTCTGCATCCATCTCGCCAGTGTTTTGGTATATTTTTAGCACGCGGGTATAGCTTTAAGCTTATGAACCAGACGTAGTTTCGCAACTCGATAGCTCCGATCACAAGAACAATTACTTTAACGGAATATTTTCGTTACAGTTAGTGCAGCTCCCTTTTAAGGTCTTGTTACCTATCCTCCTTTTTCTCCTCATTGGCCGTGATGTTGTAGTCGGCAAAAGATTGTAATAAAGCACTTTCAGGGCCGCATTATGCCTGTAGAAAATCGTCGTTACCGCGTGGGTGCGACACACAGACATTATGTGTTCTAGGTACTCATCGTGTGCATGACACGCTTTTCACCTATCGCTGGAAACTTCTTGACATAAAAGGAGTTCAAAGTATACTAAGATGGAAATGACACCATCCTGGCATGACAAAATAAAACCCTCTGTGCCAGAATTAAGCCCTGAAAATCTGAGAAAAGCAAAAGTTTGCTCTTTCGTCAAGAAATGCTTTTCTACATTTCTCTGAAAGTTTCCGTGCATTTTTTTGTCAAGAAGCCGTTCGTAGAATTTCTCAATATCTGCTTTGTTTACTTCGGCTTCTAAAAGAGAAGCATCCAGATGGATTAATGCACTTTCCACACTTCTGATGTTCAAATCCAGGCAAAGGGCCTCGGCCGCCCGCCCAGCGGCTTTGTTAAGGAACGCTCCTTTGCCAATCATCTCATGGTTCCAGATCATGTTTAGCAGAGGACCTCTACTATTTGCAACGATGTAAGCTTTATTTAGAACAATTTGGCCATGAAGACACTGGAGATGCAAATGGCCACAGTCGCCTTGACGGCGTGAGATGTATCATCGCGGAACGGACAAAGTGATTTTCAAGTTCTTATGCCCATGCATGATCTTACGCATGGCGACATCATGGGCCGTAAGCTCGCTGTTCGTCCAATCAACCACCCCCAACGAGTAGAGTAGATCACGACGGCAAGCATGTTAGTCACAGATACTTTGTTTAACACCGATAGATTTGAAGACCAAATCTGTTGAAGAAGATGCTTATATCTTATTCTCAGACTGCTTCACTCATGCTACGTCCTAAATGTGGCTTTAAGCACGCCCAGGTATGGGTCCTATCCAAAGTCCACATCAATCTCTTCTGCGTACTTATTAACAATATCTAAAACAATCTGAAAATTGTTTTTTCCAGAAGCATGGATGTTCAGGTCATCCATATAAAATACATGAGTGACCTTATGCTCGCGATGAATAGTGTCGCCACGGAGGTGTAGACGAGAATTTCGTAGTGCGAGAGATAGAGGCAGAAGTGTCATGCAAAAAAGAAGAGAGCTCACGGTATCGCCTTGAAAGACGCTACTCTGAAAGGCGACGCTGTTTGCTGCCACACGATAATTTCCAGATGAGTTAGTAAATCTGGTTTTTCAAAGCGGCATTAATCTTTCTATGCATCTCACTATGTGCGGATAAACATTCAGGCTTTTCAAGAGACGCTCTTGTTTAGAATCTTCATTTATTAATAAACAATCACGGAAATCAACCAGTGTCATAATATTGGTTCAACTTTTTGCGAAACCTTTATCTACTATTAATAACATAATTTCTTGTTAATAATTTCTTTCGTGATATTTTCTCGTACGACGACCCATTATTTAGTCACGGCCTTATAAACAATGTATTTTTTAGAAACATTCGCTCCCCTAAAAGCCACAATTTTCAATTTATTAGCGATTACCTTTTTTATATTGTTAACTTTTCCGTAAGGAATATAATTATCTTGTGTAGCATTTTCGATTTGCGGATAGAGGGTCCCTGTACCAAGGGTTTCTGTTGAATATGGTTACACAAATAAATAGGCAGTCGCGGACAATTGTCTAGGGGTGGTCTTGAAAGAATTAACCCCTAAGCGGAGGTGTGAAAACCGTGCCGAAAGCTGAATGGCACCTGGGTGAGGTGTCTAGAAGAGTGACTCTGGGATACCGGGCGACCTCTCAGAGGACGCAGCCTTATCCTTGCATGCGGGGCTCTACAAGGACAGACGTACCCCTTTCCCTAGCTTCTCGTGGGAATAACAATCGCAACACCAAACATAGTTGTAGTAAATGCGGTTCAAAACAACAGAACGCGCAGGGCTCCCGACAATGGGTCGGCCAACAATGCCGACCACTCTAGGGCTGGGGGAGCCGATGAAAATGGATTCAATGCGATGGATCGCCGGAATCTCGGCACCTTTAGGTGGACGGAGCGACTGAATCACGACTTGCTAGAGTAGTAAGATGCGAGTGTGGCCCCTGAACGGGGTTACATGGCACGGCTGCATGCTCTGTGTTGCAAGAAACACCCGGAGCTATCGCACTTTTCGCAGCATTGTCTGCAAAACCATACCGAACTACTCCGAAAAAGGGACTATATAAGCGGAACGCCTACTCTACCTCAGCTAGAACAAGCCGGCAACAGAGAAAGAGAGGCAACACTAAGACCAACCGCGGTCAGGCATCCAATAGAGGAAGAGCGATGCTTTATGGGCCGGAGAAACATCAACACCAAGGTTTCTCTCAAGCCTAAAGATCTGGCTGAAATGGATGACGAGCTTCGTGGACATTCTTCCGAAAAATCCGAACTCTGGGCTATTAATTCTTGTGTGTATAATACAGCGAGAGCTTTGGCCGATGCGTTCCGTAAAACAACAGTTGATCACAAGATCAAAGGACAAATGCATCAACTTGCCATAAAGATAGGCTGGGCAAGACAGTACGCGTCCTGCATTCAGTGTGTGATTGACTACATCACATTTGGCAGGAATTTTACCGCCAAGGTTCGAAAGTTCGCGCGCGAACTCCGTAACCGTTATCACACACTTAACAGCTCAAAGTTGCTGACCATCAGGCAGCATATTGTTGAGAAAATACGGATACTATTTGACGCTGAGGGAGAGGTTGGTCAGAGAAAATCAGCAGTTTCTCTCTGACCCATCTCGACTCTTCCAAGCATTTCTGTACAAAGCAGCGGAAGAGGCTACTAAAACACTCGGACTTGACTTCAGTATTAGGGGTGAGCAAAATGCATCAAATCTTATCTATCTCGAGTATTCACTGCTAAAAGCCCGGATTAAGAAAGCACAAGACAAAAACTTTCGTGAACAGCTCCTCGATAAGAGGATGCACGGTATCTTCCACAGAAATGTGAAGGATCAGTCAATGTCTTGTGAGCTAACGTTTGCTTTCCTTAAATCGCCCGGATTGAAGTCTGATACAGAGGGTTCCATTTTTGCATGCCAAGACGGTGTCATTTCCACCTTAACATACCGTCGCCACATTTTGAGCCAAGAAATTCCTGATGATAGCTGCAGGGCGTGCCATGCACACCCCGAGCATTTAGCTCACAT